>NC_038046.1:1900435-2207920 GCF_002211085.1 Panicum hallii | reverse complement strand
GTCAGTAGTGGTCAGCAGGATGTCAAGGGATGATCCGATCACTTACGAGGAACTCTCTGCTGAACATAAGCAGAAGTACGATGAAATCAAGACTCAGTTTGAAGCCGATCTCATCGGCTCTTTCGAAAGGACTCGCAGCCATGGTGTCAGGTGGAAGGGATTTTCACCTGAAGGTGCTCTTGATGGGGTAGATTTATCTATTCCATCTGAAGATCGTACTAGGGCGCTGCGTCAAGAAGTGAATTATGCGGTGGCTCATTCATTGCACCGACACTCGGAAAGTTTAGTTAATGCTTTTGAACGTGTGGCTCTACGTGTGGTCCAGGAGATTATGAAGCATCAACATTCTCCGACTGGACCTACCTTGGGGAGCCATAGAGGAGAATTGCCATTCCAAACCAGACCACCATTACACTATACACTTGCAGCTGCAGAATCCCATGGTGCTCCAGCTTACGTAGTTTACAAAGAAGGTGGTGATCCCATGGATCACCAGCTTTTCAGCGAGCCACCCAAGGAGATCCCACACGGTTATGTGTGTGCGTATATACCGGACAGTAGCAATCCGGTACACCCTGTACAGAAGACAATTGGAGGGGTTTCTGGAGCTGACGCAGACAAACAAGCGTGGCTAGCAACTTATGCTACCGGGCCGAGTCACGACAGTATGCGCTCGGCCCTTGGGTCACAGACAGCGGAACAAATCAGCGCTATCCTAAGGGATCAGTTCGGCATATTACCAAAGAGGAGAGCGATCGGCTATGCTAAGCCGTATCCAGGAGATTATGATTTAATTCCATTACCACCCAAGTATCGGCTCCCCGAGTTCACCAAATTCAGTGGGGCAGAAGGATCCAGCTCCATCGAGCATGTGAGCCGATATTTAGCTCAG
Source organism: Panicum hallii (assembly GCF_002211085.1). Taxonomy (NCBI): domain Eukaryota; kingdom Viridiplantae; phylum Streptophyta; class Magnoliopsida; order Poales; family Poaceae; genus Panicum; species Panicum hallii. Next base: position 2,207,028 of record NC_038046.1, on the reverse strand, counting down.
CTGGGTATGATTTCTGTATCAGATCCGTTGCGAGTAAGATTCTTCTCGCAGTCGCTTACAGGACCAGCCTTTGGATGGTACACGTCACTGGGTCCTGACTCCATCCGTACCTGGAAACAACTGGAAGAGCAATTTCATATTCAGTATCATTCAGAAGCCGCGGAAGCAGGAATTGCCGATCTGGCGCAGCTCCGACAGAAGCGTGGAGAGACTGTAGCGGAGTTCATTCGACGCTTCAGAGAGATGAAGAACAGGTGCTATTCAACGCGGATCTCAGAAAAAGAAGCTGTCGAATTAGCATCAGTGGGATTATTAAAGCCGATCAGGGATCTGGCTTTTCAACTGGAATTCACCTCTTTGGCGCATTTGGTCCAGAAACTATCGACGTATGACCAGCGTCATCCTGAGTTATCCAAGATAAATTTAAGCGTCAAATAGCGGTAGCTGACACCGAAGAAGCCGATGACTCTGAGGAGGAACTGGAGGTATCGGTTGCTGAGTGGGCTCGTGGTGCAAATCCTATGCCTTGTAAGTGGCTGAAGCAAACTGGTCCTGCAAAAGGGTTTGACTTTGATGTGAGTAAGGTCGAACAAATCTTCGACTTGTTACTAAAAGAAAAACAGTTGAAGTTTCCAGAGGGACATAAACTTCCCACAACACAGGAGCTAAAAGGAAGATCATATTGTAAATGGCATGATTCCTTTACTCACGGCACGAGTGATTGCAAGGAGCTTCGTCGACAAATCCAATCGGCTATTGAACAGGGCCGATTGATCTTGGGACAGACCGCCATGAAGGTAGACACTCAGCCTTTTTCTGGTGTAAATATGGTGGAACATCATGACCGGTCTGCAAGACGACAACTGGATTTCGCGCTCGGCATCAACATGGCAGGGATGGCATCGCGACACCGGGCTAACAATAAAGAGGCTGATTCCAGCAATCGGCCCCAAGAGGAGGAAAAAGGATATGTCACGGAAGAGCGAGTAAGGTATGTAAGGAATCAACGTCCAACTTCTTCTGACCTTCTCAGGAAATATGAGTACCAGTACCAGCAGCGCCTCCGGCGGGAATCTGAAGATGAGGAATATGAGCGTCGCACCGGGAAGCGTTTGAAGAAGCAGGAGGATGCTCGTGATCATTGGCACTGTCCATTCTTCAGGTATTGTTGGGATTCCGGTATGAGCCGACTGCCTACTGTTAGGGACTGCCCAGAATGTGCATCTATGAAGACAGAGGCAAGAGAATCGGTTTTCAGGCGATTAGGACCTGTGCCAGCTCAGCAGGAGCGGGTTCGATCACCACGAAGGGAAGATGAAGAGGAGGATAGGTACATCGTCCACGTTGGTGCCCAGATGGACTGAACCGTTCACAAAAACGTCGGGTTCAGAGGCTACGGAGTTTGGAGGAAGCCGAGGCCAGATACATCGAGACATTGAGAAAAGCGTGACCGGATCTGGCGGAGCAAGTTCATTATGAACAGGAAAAGAAGCCGCGCGCCTCAAGGAAAGAATGGCGGCCTAAGTCGACAAGAGCCGATAAGAAGGTATCGGCTGATACACACATGGTTTTTGTGCTTCCCGCAGAGTTCCATGCTCGGACCTACGAGGAGCCATCCGTAGCCCAGCTTGATTTGGGACCACGACCAGTGATATTCGAGAAGCCGCAAGCCAGGAATTACAAGCACTTGAAGGCATTGTATCTCAAAGGGTACATCAATGGTCAGCCCGTTAATAAAATGCTGGTGGATACGGGAGCGGCAGTCAACATTATGCCATATTCAGTTCTGCGCCGATTGGGGCGATCCACCGGAGACTTGATCAAAACCAATGTCACGTTAAGTGACTTTAACGGGCAGACTTCAGAAGCTCAGGGTGTCCTCAGCGTGGATCTCACCATCGGGAGCAAGACCGTCCCAACTTCCTTCTTCGTCGTCAACAGCAAAAGCACCTACAATATCTTACTCGGCAGGGACTGGATTCACACCAACTGTTGTATCCTCTCAACAATGCATCAATGTTTGATCCAGTGGGATGGAGACGAGGTGGAGGTAGTCCAGGCAGACGACTCAATCGAGATTTCGCATGCTGCCATGAGCATCTGGGATGCGGAGGACCAAGAGCCGATTTCAGGGATAAGCTTAGAAGGGTGTGATCGCATCGAGGCTACAAAAAACGGAGTAAGGCTGGTCTTATCCACTGGCCTTACAGAATAGGAAAGTTGCATGAAGAAAGTCGCAATAATGTACCCATTGAGGCCGATTCGCGCAATCGGCCCCAAAAAAATGAATTTTTGGTGACAGGTGTTTTATGTAGCTGTTATGAGATGGCCAGCTTTGACAGCCGGCCTGATTCTTTGCTTAAAAACTTGGAAAGTAATGAAATATGTGTATTGGCCGATACTAACAATCGGCTGGAAATCGTTTGGTTATCTTCTTTTCCTATCTGCAGCATTGATCTAACGGAGGACGGGAAGTTAGGATACGGCTTCACGTCGGCTGATGAACTTGAAGAAGTTGATATTGGTCCCGGGGATAAGCCGCGACCAACGTTCATTAGTAAGAAATTGCATCCGTCATTACGAGAGCCGATGATAACTCTGTTGAAGGAATATGCCGATTGCTTCGCCTGGGATTATACGGAGATGCCTGGGCTCGATAGGAGCATAGTAGAGCATCGGCTCCCTCTCAAAAGTGGATTTCGACCGTTCCAACAGCGGATACGTCAGATGAAAGCCGATGTCTTGGTCGAAGTAAAAAAGGAAATAGAGAAAATGATAGAAGCCGGATTTATCAGGGCTTGCAGATATGCTGAGTGGATTTCAAGTGTCGTACCCGTGCAAAAGAAAGATGGCCGGTGGCGGGTTTGCGTGGATTTCAGAGATCTTAATAGGGCCACTCTGAAGGATGAATATCCAATGCCTGTTGCAGAAATATTAATCAATGCGGCTGCCGGCCACAAGATTTTGAGCTTCATGGATGGTAATGCTGGGTACAATCAGATTTTCATGGCTCCTGAAGATATACACAAAACGGCGTTCAGAGTACCCGGAGCGGTGGGACTGTTTGAGTACGTGGTTATGACCTTCGGATTGAAAAATGCCGGTGCAACATATCAGCGTGCCATGAACCACATCTTCCATGACCTAATCGGCAATCTAGTAGAAATTTACATCGATGATGTCGTGGTTAAGTCGGCATCGGTCGAAGGGCACCTAGATGATCTACGGCAAGTCCTGGAACGAACCAGAAAATTCGGGCTCAGGATGAATCCGAAAAAATGCACCTTTGGTGTGACAGCTGGGCAGTTTTTGGGTTTCCTGGTTCATGAAAGAGGAATAGAGATTGGCCTAAAAAGTCAGGAAGCCGTACGTACTATGGTGCCACCCACTACCAAGAAGGAGCTCCAGCAACTCATCGGCAGGATTAACTTCGTCAGGAGGTTTATTTCTAACTTGTCTGGGCGGATCGAACCCTTTATGGAATTGGTGAAAATCAAAACCAATGAAGAGTTCCGATGGGGGCAGAACAACAACGGGCACTCGAAGAAATCAAAGAGTATTTGTCGAGACCACCTGTGCTGGTGCCGCCTCAGCAAGACAGGCTATTTTACATATATTTATCGGTCGGTGACACCTCAATTGCTTCGGTGGTAGTACAATTATACGATGGCAAGGAGAGGGTGGTGTTTTATCTCAGCAGAAGGATGTTGGACGCCGAAACAAGGTACTCTGACATGGAAAAACTTTGCCTTTGTTTATTTTTTACATGCACCAAGCTTCGCCACATCCTGCTATCGGCTGAGGTAATCATCATCTGCAAATCGGATGTTATAAAGCATATGCTATCAGCTCCTGTGTTGAAAGGCCGATTAGGAAAGTGGATGTTTGCATTATCCGAATTCGACATCCGATATCAACCTGCGAAGGCGGTTAAAGGGCAAGCATTAGCAGACCTCATTGCTGAGAGGGTTAATACCAACATAGCAGCGCTTTCCGTACGAGCCTGGGCCATGTATTTCGATGGATCCGTCTGTGGAGATGGATGTGGAATCGGCATCTTGCTGGTGTCGCCTCGGGGGGCAACATACTCTTTCTCAATCAGGTTACCTGCCACTTGTACTAATAACCTTGCAGAGTATGAGGCGGTGCATAAAGGCATGGAATTGCTTCTGGAGGCCGGAGCTGAAGCTGTAGAGGTCTTCGGAGACTCCAAATTGGTAATTTCCCAACTCACCGAGGACTACAGGTGTGAAAGTGAGCTATTATTTCCGTTGTGGGTGCAATGCCAGGAACTGATAGCCCAGTTCAGGTATATAAATTTTTATTGGATACCTAGAGCTCAGAATGCAGAGGCCAATGATTTCGCGCAGCTGGCTTCAGGATACAAAGCCGATGGGCCCAGACACCAGGTGTACTTCCTGGACCAGGGAGATTGGAGAGCCGATATCTTCAACTACTTGAAGGATTCGGCTCGGGGGGCACCCAGGAAGATACGATATAAAGCCATGAGGTACGTTCTGATAGGAGATGATATGTTTTACAGGACCTTGGAGGGGCTGTTGCTCAAGTGTTTAGGGCCGACCGAGTCCAATCGGCTCCTGCATGAAGTTCAGGAAGGAACGTGCGGGACTCATCAGTCAGCTCACAAAATGAAGTGGCTAATCAGGCGATCAGGATACTACTGGCTTACTATGCTTGAAGATTGCTTCAAGTATTATAAGGGATGCCAAGCATGCCAGAGGTTCGGGAAAATCCAGATGGTGCCAGCGTCCATAATGAATCCCATTGTTAAACCGTGGCCGTTCAGAGGCTGGGGCATGGATATGATCGGCAAAATTAATCCTCCATCTAACAAGGGTCATCAATTCATTTTAGCTATCACAGATTATTTTACCAAATGGGTGGAAGCCGTCCCAATGAAGTCAGTAGCATCCAAAGATGTGATTCAGTTCGTCAAGGAACATGTTATTCACAGATTTGGGATCCCACAGACTATAACAACAGACGGTGGCTCAGTTTTTATTTCAGAAGAATTCAAGAAGTTTGCTGCTGATATGGGTATCAAGCTGATTAGGTCATCTCCTTATTACGCCCAGGCGAATGGGCAAGCTGAAGCATCCAATCAGAGCCTTATTAAATTGATTAAGAGGAAGATCGATGAATATCTCAGACGCTGGCACGAAGTTTTGTCAGAGGCATTATGGGCATACCGCATATCTTGTCATGGGGCGACAAAAACTTCCCCTTATCATTTGGTCTACGGGCAGGAAGCCGTGTTACCGTGGGAGGTTACAGCCGGGTCCAGGCGCATAGAATTCCAGAACGACCTATCCGCTGAAGAATATGCTACTCTGATGAGTGATAATGTGGAGGACCTCACGGAACTCAGGCTATGGTCACTAGAGAAGATTAAGGAGAATAAGGCTAAAGTAGCCCGTGCATATAATAAAAAGGTCAAGCTAAAGGAATTTCAGGAAGGAGACTTGGTTTGGGAAGCAGTATTACCGTTGGGAACCAAAGACGCAGCATATGGCAAGTGGTCCCCAAACTGGCACGGACCGTACAGGGTTGACCAGGTCCTACCTGGGAACGCATACATGCTTGAAGAGTTGGACGGCGTCAAATTTCCAGTAGCAGTCAACGGCCAACACCTTAAGAAATACTTCCCAAGCATGTGGGCTGACGAACAGTGAAGCCGATGGCACCCATCAGGCAAAAAGCCGATGCAACCAGCAAGCTAAGAAGGGGAGGCAAAGGCTGAATCGACGACGCTCGCGCTGGCAAGACAGGAAGCGGGAAAAGGGCCGATGAGCGCTGATCGGCCCGTACGTTAATGGAAAGGAATAGAGCAGCCGATGCGTTGCCATCGACTTTAGAAGTTTTGCTTATGGCAACCAAGCATCACAAATTATCAGACAGCCGATGTGTCACCATCGACTCTAGGATCACTACATGGAGACACAATAGGTTCACCACATGGAAACACAGTGGGATCACTACATAAAGGTACAAAGTTTATCGTGAACAGGACTACTGAAGGAAAGCGTCAATAGCAGCGATAGCGTCAAGGCGGACACGGTCGACCTCAGCAAGTACTGCTTCATCCTCGTCGTCCGCCCCCGGCACCACTTGTTTGCTCAAGTTGCTCAGCTCGGCCAAGTCCGCCTTCAGCTCGGAAGTCAAAGCTTCTGCCTCCTGCTTAGAATCCGCAATGAGATCCTTCTCCGCCTGGATGCGCTGCTTGGTGGCCCGGACTTTGGCTTCAAGATCTTCCAGCTCTTCTTCCAAGAGGCGAAGCCGACGGGCAGAAGCAGACGTGTCGACCTTTGCGTCGAGTGCGGCCTTCTTCTTGTTGATCGACTGACACATCTCAGCGATGATGGTCCTTAGGAGCGATTGGGAACGCCGAGTCTCGATCCTGCGGCGAGCTTCTGCCACTTTCGCCTGGAAGGAAGAAAGGTACCCGGCCGGCAAGAGTTTGGCCTGGAGGCTCACAGGGAGCTGGGAACTGACCTCGTCAAGGATCTGTTTAACCGCACTGGAATCTTGAATCAGGGCGGAGATCGGACCCGACAAAAGATCCTTCACGCGGAGGAGCCGATCGGCAGTGCTGGTCAGGCCCGAAGGAGAGTCATCGGCTTCCAATATGGTCGACCCAATCGTGGCAGGATCAAACGCAAGGAGTTCTGAAAGATCCAGGCTCTGGAGGAAAAGAGGGTAAGCAAGGCATCGCGGGAGAAGAAGCCATACCTGTCCTGAGAAGGAAGTAGCGATGGCCAACGAAGGAACGATCGGCTCCCGGGGGTGCATCCTTTCCGAAGGGGGAACGACGGCGGCAGAGGCCGTATGAGCCGCACCTCCGGAAGAAGAGGCGACAGCCGACGGGGCAACAGTCGGCTCTGCGAGAGGAGAAGCCGATGAGATGGCAGACGGCTTCGCGGGACGTACCTCTCGCGCAGGGGAATCGGCAGTGGCTGAGGCAGTAGAGGGTCCTTCCAAACAGGGGCCAGCAGGGGATGAAGTCACGATCGGCGCCTGCGGGCTTGGCGAGGCAGTTGGGACAACAGCCGACGCGGAAGGATCCTCCAAGGTTGTTGCGCCAGGATCACGGAGAGTGATCAAGGCCCTGATAGGCGCATTCACGTCCTCTGGCACCTCTGAAGATGAATCTTTCTGGCACGGGAGCTCTTCCCCGCTGGAGACTTCTACAACGGCAGGCTACAAGAGAAGAGAGCGCCGTTAAAGGAAACATGAACAAAAGTCCGATTGCAAAGCGGGAGGAGGGGCCGAACCTGGTTGGCGACTGGGGATGACGGAATAGGAGAAGACGGCGTAGCTTCCTTCCGGACCTTTCTGACAAGAATCTTCCTCGTCTTGGCGTGAGCCCGGGGGGCAACAGCTTCCGAAAGCCGTTTTCGCTTGGGGGTCAGCTTAACGGTGCTCGGCTGAATCCGCATTACACCTTTTGAAGGAGGAGGCGCATTCTTGCCGAAGAGAACCACAGAAGCAACCGCCAGGAAACAGAAGGGGGATCCATCATCGTTCATCGGCTCTGGGCCGTCTTCTTGCTGCAGAAACAGAAAATGGATTCAGAAGGGGTCCAGTAAAAGTTAAAAGAAGAAATGCCAATCAATGGTAGTACCTCTCCGGTGGGAATATCATACTCAGGATGGATTCGCTGCAGCATTGGGCCTAGAGCTCTTCGGAAAACATGAGTTTTCCACATCGACCACCACCCTTCAAAGTCGACAGCCGAAGAAGTAAAGGAAATATTGGCAGGAACAGACAAGGGAAGGTCTGTAAACAGGCTGTAGCACCTTTGGGTGGTCAAAGCATCAGGAAGGTCCACCCTGTTTGATGTCAACAGGTGGAGAAGGAAGTGTGGAGGCACCTGTGCAAGACCAAACTGCCGGGCTGCTACGACCGGCTGGTAAAACTCATAACCAGGCTTGAGGATCCGGTTAGAGGTACTCATGCCAACTGGAAGAAGACAGGGCCGAACCATGATGGAGTAAAGGCGCCTAGTGTCGGCATCATAGGCAATATCGGCTAATCGGAAGGTAGCCGGGTTCTCGAAGAGCTTAGAATCGGCATAAGGAAGGAAGTCTGGGTTGTCAAGGCCTTTGTAGAAAATCTTGAACCAGCGGAAAGCATCTAGGGGATTCAGTTTCCCGCCAGGGAGACTGTACAAGGCCTGCCCGAAACTAGTGCACCTAATCTGTCTCCCACTCAGATCAGGGAAGGAATTGCCGACTAAGGAAGGGAAATCGGGGTCAGAACTTTGGAAATAAAGACGAGCCCACAACTGGATGAACCACCATGGGCCACCAGTTCTGATTTTCTTCTGAGTAAGAAGGCTAGAAGTCATCAGATGGAGATATCTGTAAAGTTCCCCGAGAAATAGTCTACCAAGGCCAACAGTTTGACCCCTGGCCAGCTCATAAGCCAAGGAGAGGTAGTTCTTGGTTGGGGCGAGGGAAGGGCCACAGAAGAGGAAATGTTCGAGCCATAGGTTCAGAAAGGCAGTGTGCTCCTTTTCCGATACAGGGCCCTTGCTTTTTTGGTGTTGGCTCAGGTATGTGCTCCAGTTAGTGCACCCAGTTTTGGAAGACAGTTTGTAAGGGACCACAGGGAGGCTGTAAGCAGAAGGGCAGGCTGATGATATATCCAAGCCGGTGATCATCATAACGTCCAGCAGTGTTGGTGTTAACGGGCTGTGCCCGAAGAGAAAGCAATTCAAGGCGTCAGACCAGAAATAGCCGATGGTCTTCAGAAGGTTCTCATCTTTCTCAAGGGGGGAGAGGGACAGAGACAGAGCATCGGCTATCCCGATGGATTCCCATAAGGGCTGGTAAGCGCTCGCTACTCTGTTGTACCAAACTATCCAGTTTTCAGGTGGATTTGGCTAAGCGCGGAGGCTGTCCGACCAAGATTCTAGGTCTATATCCTGACTCACAAAGGGGATTCGATTGGCTTCACAAGAAATCAAATCTACGAGTTTCTCATAGAACCGAGGCCCAAGGCAGAAAGAGTTGGGGGAAGAAGGGTGTGGCAAGAAGATATCGGAAGCCTGAAAAAACCCCAAGAAAAACAAGATTGCCGAGGGAGGAATTAATTAACCGCGCAGTAAAACTTGCAGATGCTGTGTTAAATTAATGGGGGTCGGAGTTCACCTTCAGACCGAAGACGGCGGCGGCGGTGCGCGAAGACTCTGCCATCGGGAATCCTGAATCGAGATCCTGGAGGACGGATCTAGGTTTGGTGGCGCAAGATCGGATATGTGTCTCAAGGACCGGGGAGGATCTTGCGGCTAGGGTTTGAAAACAGAGGGGATCGGAGTTGATCTGGATCCCAGAATCTTTAGAGATTTGCGTTGGGTGAAAGACCAGCGGAAGGGTAAAGTAAATTGAAGGGTTATTTCAGATCCGGATCGGTATATTCTGAGGCCGATGCGTTGCCATCGGCTCTTAAAACAGATAATTGCACACAAGCAGAGTTGCCGATACAAAAGTAAAATTCCATTCATAGCAAGACAGTGAATACAAAAGGGGAAACTAATTACTCCTAAAGGTGACCTAATGGGGATACTACGATCTACCACCAGTACACGCCGGAGGTCTTGCGGCGCTTGGGCGACGGAGCAATGCTAGGGCCACTGTCGCCACTGTCGTTGCTGTCGTCATCGTCTCCGCTGCCGTCACTAGTGAAGCTGTCGTCGTCTTCGGCTCCCGTGCTGCTATCGGAAGCGTCGTCCGATGACCTGCCAAGAAGGAAGGTACCTGCCATCGGATCTTCTTCGGAGGAGAAGGAATCGGCTCTTTCCTCCGAGGAAGAAAGGTTCTCCCCCCAAGACACGTCGTCTTCATCTTCCTCCAGCTCGGCCCCGAGGAGGAGTGCGAGATCCTCGCCATCGGTCAGGGATTCATCATCCTCTGACTGGTAACGGAAGTCCCACTCCTCTGTGTCCCAATGCAGGGGGGCACGGACCTCGTAAGCGGCGATTGGGTCGTACTCTGGGGTTGGCTCTCGAGAGGACTCGGATTCATAAGAAATGGTGGAAGAGGCAGAGGAAGAAGAAGCCATGGTGGAAGAAGGGGAGAAGCGTAATTGGCGATGGCTGTAAGAGAAAGATGATTGGGGAAGTTGTCGTGAGTAAGTTTATAAAGGTGTAAGGTGAATCGGCATCGTGACAGTTCCCGAGGAGATTGGTACAGGGCAGTCATATCGGTTGGAAGTCGAAAAGGCATATACGGATCAGAAGCCGAAGGGTCAAGGTGGTTTTAAAATAAATGATTTCGGAATTACCATCGCCGAAACCAGGGAGGCATGTGTTATCGCCATATTCTGGACGGGCCGGAAGTGGGCCAAGGAGCAAGATGGGCCTAGGAGAAGGTTTCGGCGCGATTACAGGTTGGTTCCCGTACAAGTGTTTGGGAACAGTAAGGCCGTGTAAACTCAAGTTTAGGTAGTTAGGATTCGTGTTGTGTTTGATTAGGGTTAGTTAAGGGGAGCAAGTCTACGAACTATAAATATGTACCATGAATAAACAAGAAAAAGAGATTCATTCATCAACAACTCACGGCGCATCGCCTCCCCTGTTCCAGGGTTTTTCATCGGGTAAGTGCCATGTAGCCTCCTGATCACGCTTCGCGTGATCGGGGGCGCATTGCTCTTGCTTGTTACTTTATGTGTTGCTCGTTCTGAAGCCTTGTAGATGGCGAGTAGCATCAGTTATCATAGCGCGCATAGAGTAATGTTATTTTCGTATCATGATCTTGCTCTGTTCATTGTTCTTGCGTGCTCCGCGATCATTGTGTCCGTTTATGGATGCAATGACCGCGTCTTGCTTTGTTTATATTGATAGATCCGATCTGTTACGGCTAGTTTCTATTTATTAGGGATTTAGTTCAATATGTGCATGATTAGGCCTTGCAAACGAGTTGAAAGTTCCAGCGGTATGTTAGTATCAGATCTCAGCCTGGGTAGAGGTCTCCTTAGGAATCGGCTCTTTAGCTGCTTTTAGGGTCTCTGTTTAGGTTGTTCGTTCTGATATTTTGCGTACTCGTTAGGCTCAATCACGTGTAGGATGTTCCGATTGTGTAATGAGGGCTTAGTTGTCGTGGATTGGATTAGATTAATATCTTTAAAGCAAGCTTTTTCTCTTTATTATATACATATGTTATCTGTCCCGAAGATCCGATCCGGTACCGATGCAATCGGTTCTTTACAGCCGATACCGGGGAGGAGTGATGAGCCGATCACGGCTCGGACTAATCTTTACAAGTGTCTGTGCTTACAGTAATTTCACGAATCACACCTTCCTGATCAGGTACAGGATCAGGTGGCACGCCTAGCAACTCCAAGCCAGGGTGTGCGCCAGATCGCTGGGCCGTTGACCGAGGGACCGGGGCCCACCAGCCGTCCCGGAAGCCTCCCGGCTCCTCGTATTGCCTGTCGTTGTTCGCCGATGGTTTCGATCGACAACAGTAAGACATATAAATAGATATCCCATAGTAACATAAAATAATGTTACAGATTAAGTGTTACAATGTATAGGTGTTATTCTAAGTTGGTGGTTCACTCATACATATCTAGTCTACCGAGTCATAGTATCATGAGGGTAAATATATAGATGAGCAATTAAGAAAATAGAGATATCTCTTAATTATATGATGAGACATGAAGGTTGAATATATCACCAATATATTGGCAACTTACTATTGGATGTTGAAAAACTGAAAGTATTTAAATTAATCTTAAAGGTATTGTTGAAGGTCAGTCCTACTCTGTAGTTGTATGGCCAACCTCTTCAGAATGGTAGGAGACGATTCACCTTAGTGATGAAATCATCATAAACTAATATGGCATTATATTTATGATGATTTTTTATCACACAGCCAGTCCATCATAATATGTAATGATTTTTTAAAGGAAAATATTTAATTTATCCATGGTGGCAAGCGTGGCCCATCTGTAAGTGCAAGTCCCACTCCCGACCATGGCCCACCTGTCAGGTATCTCCACTAGATATGGCGTCGCTGTCCCACATGTGTGGACCCTACATTTTATTTTAGTTAAAAGGAAAATAAGAAACCGAAGGAGACAAACCGAAGGAGACAAAGCGTGGACCACTGGGCTGCACTAGGTTTCGTAAAAAGTCTGGAAACATACGCTTACTCTGTTAATCTTTATGTCACGGAACATCAAGAACTTTTGAAATCAAAACTATGATGTAAACATTAAAATTGCAGTGTCATGAATGCAACAAAATAAGTGTAAGCTAGACGTATTGATTTAATTAAGTTTATAGAATAATTTATTCCTATACTTAATAGTTTAAAATTTTTAATAATACCCTAATCTTCTCTGAAAATTCTGAAATTTTGGATGGGGACCAAAGTACATCATTATGACGCCCCAAAACGTTTCATGAAGAAAATCAAAATTTGCAAACCATATGGTTCATTTGACCCTCACTTCAGAGTACATCTTCCTAGTCTCCCACTTTTCCGTTTCCTAACTAGGAAGATGCAATGTGATTAATAGCCAATATTGTATTTTTATATGAAAACTTGACATCAACTTGTTTTCAGATGTTTAATTATCTAAATAATTAGATTGTAGTTTTCACATGCAAGGTGACTAAATAGTTAGCATTATTCTTTTTTCACTAAAATTTGATACAACCTTGACTCCTTATGGTTGTTTATGTAAGTAATGTAATTATACCTTTTTGCAGTTATATGCTTTTTGAGAATTTAAATGTATTTTTACCTATTTATTAAAATTACTTCGCATTTGAACTATATGCGTAATCTAATTTTCTTAGTTTTTAATGGTGTTTCATTTTAATAATGCTTGAATCTTCTTTTTTCCCTAAAAAATACCTAAATCTTCTAAAAAATTCAAATTTGAGTGGAGACTGAAATACATTCTTATAAGGTCCTAAGAAAATCTTAATTTATAAAATAAAAGTATAGTAGTCATAAGCTTCATTTGGTCCTATTTTAGAGCTGATCGAAGTTTTTTCTCTTTCCACTAGCATGATTCAGGGTCAGTGATAGCTAACATTACATTCTAACGTGAAAGTTTAATAAAAATCTTAATTTCATATGTTTATGTAAATAATATAATTACATTTTGATAACTAATAGCTAATTTATTCCATTTTTGCAAATTGAGCCGCTTTCAGCTCAAAACTTTGGTGGAAAAACTCCCGCCCGTGTGTTCCAAAAGTTTTGGAATTTGGACCTGCTCATTTATCTCCTGCCCCGTTGTCTATTGTCTTCCTTCAGCCCCCTCTCTCAAACTTCTCTCTTCATTCATAGCGCCTCTCCGTAACTGAACCCATGGGGGTGCGCCGTGGGCGGCGGCGCGTGCAAGTGGCATCGCGTGGGCGGCGGGGACTTCTACGTGCAGTGACGGCGACTGCGGCAGCGGCACACGACCCCTCTCTCTCACCAGCGGGGCCTGCATCCCATCTCCATGGCCGGCAGCGACGCGCGGCCCTGTCCCTCGCCGGGGCGGGGTTCCCTCCCTAGCTGCTTTGATGTCCTCGCACAAGGGGGGCGGCGCGTGCGGGTGCTGCGGAGCAGGCATGAGCGCTCGGCCAGCTCGCACGGCGCCTCCAATGCGATGCGGTGCGGTGCCGGGAGGAGTATGTGCGGGTGCCATCCCAGATCCCCAATGTGGAGCGCAGCGTAGTAGCCAGCCGTGGCGGAGAGTGGCTTCATCACGGCAAGGTAAGCCCCTCCATGCAGCTCCTTGTCCATGAGCACTCCACTTCTCTCTGCAAGACAGCATGGTTCCCTGGATATCGTGAACTCCTGATGCGTTGATCTGATTTGGCCATATGAGCCTTGGTGTGTTGTAGTTTACTCTGATTTCTGAATCTTTGATTACTAGTTGTGTCATGTTTAATTGTGATCAGTAATGCTCTAAATTCTGAAGCTATGAACTTGTAATTCTCAGATTATCTGAACCTGTACTGCTCTTATGCTCTGAACTTGTCATGTTGTGTGACAGGACCAGGGAACCTGTTTTCTATGCTGTAGCCTTGTGCCTTGTGACTGAAAATTGTGCATAACTACATATGCTCTTATGCTCTGAAATAGTAATGAATGAATCTCTTATGCTTTGCTTTGCCTTGAACGACTGAACCTGTATTTTGTGCTGCACTGCTGCCTTATGCCTGATATTGCTCTGCCTCGTGCTGCAAAATTAGTACCTATGTCTGAAATCTTGCATTAGATTTCAACTCCGTATTGCATTGTTACCTATGTCTTCGTCTTTTATCTGTAGAGCTAAATGCCATGCAATTTTCCATCTACTCGACCAAGAATACAGTAATGGCTAGTGTAGATACGTCTCCTCTTGGACATCATTTTACATGTGTATTCATGCACATAACATCTAATAACTCCTCCATTTTTCTTTTTTCATTAGTTGGCCAACTGCTGTGAACCTATCTGATGCTGCAACAAAGCTTTAGAATTTGGTGTCAAGCACAGCAAAAACTGCACAGGATGCAAAAGCTGTCTTTCAGGTGCATGTTTCTTCTTGAAAGTAGCTAGAAACCTACATAAAAATTGCTCAATATGCTTCATAAATTTACTGAATAATTATGTATGTCCTCTGAACTTCCACCAGTAATCCATGCTACAATTTTTTTTCTTTATTCTAAGATAGTAGCTGCAAACCTTGACAAGGATGGCATGCGAGTGGAGCCACCATCATCTTTTCGGGGCTGTTACATTTATCAGTGCACACTATTAGATTAAACTCAATTAGATAACCGTGAACCTATTTATTATTTATCCCTCAGGATTTCCCATGAATCAGTAAACTGCAAAGTGAAATGTACCATAAACTGCATATAGCTACATGATAAATCATATGATATTTATAATCCGAGCATTATGGGTACCCTTCATGCACTGGCGGAGCTACGGCCAGGCCATAGTGGGCCATGGCCCCCTGTCATGCAAAATCTCCATTAGTTAAACAGTAATTTTGACACTGTTCATTGGTTTAGCAGCTCAATTAACAAAGGCTGCGCCCCCCCCCCCCCCCCCCCCCATTCTTTGGTCAGGCTCCGCCACTGCCTTCATGAGTCTATATGTTGCATGATACTTACATATTGTCTTGAAATTCACATCTCTAATATCTCAATTGTGAGATACACTGTGACCTTTTCTACAATTTTTTTGAGTAAATGCATATTAGACTCCCACCTGTTAGTGAAAGTTCAATTTAAAACTAAGATGATTTGATAGTCCTCCCTTGTCTTTTGTGTAGTCAATCCATCAAAGTCAAGTTATGGTAGGCTCCCGTATACTATACATATACCATGCTTTTCACTTTGGTTGTTTCAGTCATTGACTGAAATTTAATTTTTCAGATATTTGGAGAATCAGGAGATGGAGAAGTTCAAGCAGTGAGTGGAAAGAGGGAAAAGAAGAGGCGAAGAGTGATCTGCAGCAGGGGTTTCTCTACTTTAGTGATCTGCAGCAGGGGTTTCTCTACTTTCTTTTGTCCCTGGTTAGTGTTCATTGTTCTACTGAGTATGCATTGTTTGTGATACTTGTGATGTAGCCTAAGAAACCAGCTTGTATTGTCTCAACTGGATGTAACTCGAAGTATTTTTGAACTGCTGTTTCTGCTTTTATTTATATGAGACTTGTGGTTGCTGGGGCCATTTTGGGAACTGTTATAGCTGTTGGGGGCTTAACATGTGGTCTGTAAACTGTGATGGCTATGCTAAAGGAGTACCAATTGCTTGGCCAACAAAGTTTGTATGTTATAGCTAGCTTTTTGAATATGTGATGTTACTACTATCTTTCTCCATGCAGGCTGAAATAATTAGTGTTAAAACTATGTTTCTCTATGCAGGTTGAAAGGATCAATGTGAATTCATATTATTTTGGATGCGCAAAACAACGATCAGGAAGCAATGGATTTCATGAACACTTTATATTTTCATTTCATTTCTAGTAGTACAAACTGTACTCTTCACTGCTATATATGTACATTTGCTATCTAGAATCATAGGGTCATGTATATATATATACTATATCATGTGAACAAGTGATATGTTTGTTTCATTTCTACAATCAATACAACTTCCTATGTTTATTGAAATTTATTTGCGGCTTGTGTGATTCTGCAATGTCTCATGTTCCTTTAAAAATTCCATGTCAACATTATGTACCAATATGCAAGTGTATAATAATATTTTTTTTCTTGAACCATGCGTTACGGGCCATGTGTTCCTAAAGTTTAGAACTATGTTCTGATGAAGTGCTACTACCATAATGTAGAAGTGTTACTAGAGCAAAAAAAATATGTTACAGAAGAGGATCATTATAACACTTGATAAGTGTTCCATCAGACCGGAAATTGTGTTACAAAGTAGGAACATTTTTTTAGATATAAAAGAACACATGTTTGGTGTTCCAATAGGTTAGATTGTAGTAACATCAGAAATAGGAACACTAACAAGATGGGTTACAAGGAGAGCTAGTAACACCTTTGTTGACCTATAGTAACACAAGGTGATGTTACTATATCCCTGTTCTGTAGTAGTGAAATGAAATACCGTCCCGCCCAGGCTCAGGCCGGCCGGCGCCATCGACGCCAGCCACGACGTCCTGACCTCCACCGCCAGCTATCCTGGGCGCAAGGCGGTGCTATACGTGTTCCCAAGCACCAGGGAGAAGGCGGCGCCGTCGCTCGGCTTCGTCGTGGACAGGAGGACGCTGTCGCGGCACCGCGGTTCGGCGCGCCAGGCCGCCGGCACGGGCACCGACCGCGAGCCGCACTAGCGTGTGCTGGTGGAACTACTCGCTCAGATGGATGCGTTCAACGCCCGGCTGGCGCTTCAGCGTGTGCTGAGGACTGTCACCGAAACCCATCACAGTCGAGGAAGAAGCAGACATTGCCGCCGATGACGCGTTCGCGCTCAACCCACCGATGAGTCCTCCCGCCGGCGGCGTCGCCCACTTCCAGCGCGTGGACGGACACCGAAGCCGCCGGCGCGCCGCTGCCTGGCGCAGGCACGGTTCTGTATATGTCCCGGACGTCGACGCACAGCAGCTCGGCACGGGCCTCGAGCACGTGCCTGTCTCTCACGAGTTGCCGCGGCAGGTTCGCACGCGCCGCCGGGGAGGACGCCGGATGTGGTGCTCTAGAAACGGCAGCAGGCTATCGTGGCTGTCCACCCCGACATGGTTAGTTCCAACTCTCACATGTCGATGTGGCAGCAGTGGAACTGCATGCGCGCGCATTTGAAGCCATGAATGATTCAGCACAGCAGATACACAGTGTTTTTTCCGGAATGATGCAGATACACAGAGTTGAATTCGATTCTATCTATGTAGAAACCTAGCTACTGATCTAAAGTAAACGTGTATCACTTGAGACTAATGATGACCAAACTTGTACATACTGATCTAAATTTTGCAGTTGGATGGGCTCTTACCTGCACACGTGCACATGGTGAGCTCTCCAGCCTAACTGAAAATTGGTAAAACCACCTGACTGACCAAAAAGGCAGAAAGCCACTGACTCTGCTATGCATGACTTTATTCATACATAGCAGTAGAGATCAATTCAGCACCACTAGCTCTCTAATTAATCATGATTATCATCGTAATTAATCCCATGTGTTAATGGTACGATCCAGTAGTGGATGCTCGATGTTATCTTTGTTTTTTCTTTCGGCTCGTCGATCTCACCTCCTCCTGCCGACCACCGGAGACGACGACCTCGGGCTCATCAGCATCCGATACCCGGCCGCACGGCCCTTGCTGCCGCTATGCAAGCCACATACCGGCGACGAGGCGGCGGCGTCGAACTGCTGGCCGCCGCCACCGTCGGCCTCGTCGTGCTCCACCTGCCACAGCACGTCGAGGAACGCGTCGACGTCGCAACCGGGCAGCGCGAGCGGGCCCTGCGCCGCGTAGCCGTACTCGCGCTCGGCGTCGTCGAGGAGGCGCCGGAAAAGCGGGTGGTTGGCGCGCTCGACGCGCACCACGAAGCGCTCCCGCTCGGGGCCAACGTACACCGAGAAGCACCCCGCCGGCGACGCCCGGACGGAGCCGCCGGCGCCCAGCCCGGACTTGCACCGCTGCAGAGTTCTTGATATCAGGCTCTTCCTCCCGACCTTGCTCGTCGACGTCGTCGTCGTCACCACCGTCGCCATGGGGGCCTTCTTCCTTTTGTATGGCCCAACAAAGACGAGAAAAGCTGCTGCTGCTGCGTACCGACCCGAGCTGTTCGATCGGCGAGGGTTGGATCAGGTTATAAGGAGAGGCGACAGAAGGCGGCCAGCTAGCTAATTCATGCGCCAGGCTAATGGAAACAGGTATCTAACTGTCTAGCAAGGCAGCCTCAGCTCTGTCCTAGATCGAATTGATGCAGATATCCTTGACTTCTTGGGAGCACAACATGTCCTCTGCTAGGATGAAGCTGGCTGCTAAGAGAGAGATCGAGATGGGTGGCGACGTGAGAGAGGACAAACACGAGAGACCAGAGGATCGGAGGAAGGGGAAAGAGATGCTGAGAAACAAATAAATGTTGTTTATTTCTTGGTTAACTTCCATATAGCTAGAGTGTGAGCATATATATATATATATAAATAAAAGAATTTGACAATGGGGAGAGATATATGTGGGACAGGTACATGTAGGGCTGCATTTTGTTGCATTGGCTCGGGAGGGAGAAGCAGCATCATGCTCAATAATTGTGTGGTAGCATGCACACAGCGCATGCTTTCTCCACATGGTCAACGCCTGCCTGCCGTGTATGCTGAAGAAGCACTGTCTCGGTCTTGCATGCTTTCTACACGAACATGGAAGAACCAAAGCCAACTAATTATATTTAATTTGCTATTTAAATTTACATGACCTTTCTCTTAGTCTACAAATAGAAAGACTTCTAATAAGTTTGTACCGAGTCAACTATCCTAAAGTTCAACCCAGAATTATGAAGAAGACCGTACATACCAATGATATTTATGAACTCATGATGAGATAAGGTTCACTACAATATATATATTTCACAGTTTGCTGCTTATATGATGCGGTAGATGTTAACAAGATGTTAACACATACTCTTTATCTTTATACGTAATCTCGATCAAATTTACGATAGTTTGACTTAGGACAAACATAGAACTCGTTATATGTATGAACAGAGAGTGAGTACTCATCAATGCATGGACGTACGTATCATCATGCATTTGTCTTCCGTGGTTCCTTCCCCTTCGCTTTCAGTTTGAAAATCAGTGAATATATCCAGATAATTAACAGTATAATCCTCGTTCGTCCTATCTTCACCTTTTGGAGCAGAAAATGACATCATTTCTTGCAATACTTGTAGACTGCACAGTATGTTACATGCATTACACCCTCCTCCTGCATGTGCATTTGCTGGGTTTTCGGATCATCTCTCACTCTGTCTGTTCTTCTTGAAGCTAGCGAGGAACTATAGCTAGCGTGCAGCCTGCAACTGACTGTTGAGGATGAAGTGATCGCCGAGTAATGGAGCTAGACGCAGGCGCTACCTTACGGGGTAGGCGGAGGCTGGTGGCCGGCCGGGTTAACCGCCGCCGGCCGCTTCAGTTGAATTACATTAACCTCGGCGACCATGCATGCTGCAGAGCTGGTACTGTGCGTGAACAGTGATGGCCTGGCTCTGCTGGTAGCTGCTGCTAGGGCACGGAATGAAGAAGCGTGCGGGATTAGGCGACAGCGCTTTGCGTTGAATGTGGGCGTGTATGATCGGTTCGCCCTTTCGATGATATGTGAAAACTACAGGTGCAGATCGTACTGTGTGCATCGACTTTATTTTGAATTCGTCAAATGGCGTGTTAATTTGACCATGCAGTTCTGTCGTCATCTTGATTACGTACATGTGGGCCAAGGGTATATATATATATATATGTATATATATACATATATATATATATGTATGTATATGTATAGAAAAAATTCATTCTACATACGCTTGTAGTTACTCTTACATATGTATCTCATGATGTATGGCGTATCCGATCTAATAAAAGTTATGTACGAGGTGCATGTGATCGTACTAGACCATCTGTGATGGTATATACTTTAAACATGTGACCATACATAAAGTATATGAACATACTCATTTTATATACTAGTACTAATGTATAATCATGATATATTTAAAAAATAGAGATATTTTAAAAAATTTCGTACATATCCCTTTGAAGTAGCTTAAAATTAGTATATGAATTTACTTAAAATGATAAATGAGTATATAGACATACGCATGGTGATATACTGATAGTGAGAGTAGCTACAAACGAGTGTAGATAAAACTTATATGTATATGTATATGTATGATTCCGCAAATAGTAGTAGTCAAATATGAAGGCAAATCGGAGAACAAGAGCTGTGACGGTTTGTTCCAGTAAAGCTAAGGGAGCCCTTTCCTTGCTGTACGTATGTTGAAATATTCTGAATGAAACCAGTTGGTTTTTCATCACACTGACGTCACTGATACAGTTATCGTCGGTTGGAATAATCTTTGATCCGTATAGCCCTGCTTATTGCTTAAGAATCAAAATTTAATTAAATTATTTTTGGTAGCTTCACTCAAACCCATACAAAAACAGGTTTCAAGTACTCATTCCCTAAAATATAGTTTTTGATATTAGACAGCCAACTTCATATATATGGCAAACAATGAATCATTTATATTTTAAAACAAACAAATAATCCAGCATTATATATTCAACTTGCAAGACCAGAAAACTAGATAAAATTAAGTCTCATCTCGATTGCTGTAAAGTTAACACCATCTTAATTAATTAAGTACATATGTTTGTCAATAACATTGCATAAGTACATAACGCACGAGATAAGACTTTTCTTGCCAATATTATCAGCTGTTTCACTAAATAATACTCTAGGAGGAAAACTGACAAAGAATTCCGAAGCACGATCGATGAGATATAGGCAGTGGGCGACTTCTATTTATTTGCCAGACATAGGCATTGAAAATCATCCAAACACGCGCTTAATTGGTACCCTAGTATGTCCACAAGCTAGGTAGGCTATAGTCAGTAGACTTACGTACGTCGAGATGAGAAATAATAATCTCAGTCTTTGACAGTATATTTTGACAATTGATTCTCATGTAGCGTTTGCACACTAAACTCACAGAAAGAGTTCCGGATTGTTGATCGTAATTTGCAAAGGTCGATTTTTTCAAGACAAAATATGTCTTACATTAATAGATGGAGAAAATATTATATCTTACTATTACTAATTGGAGACTACTATTACTAATTGGAGACTCCTTTCGAAGTCTCCACGTGAAACCACTAGGATCCTAGATGGACACTTTAAAAAAATAGAGAAATTCTATAAATTCTCACAAAAAATAGAAACATCCGGCCATCAATACGACAACTATAATCATAATAGTCATTGGATCTGTTATTTTTCCTAACAAATTACTCATATCTGCCATTATGAAAATAGACTAAAATAACCTCTTAAATATGTATCTAAATTGTCCACCTTTGTCATTATAAAAAAAAATCTGAAACAACCCCTAATCTTCGTGTAAATTACCCACCTATGCCATTATAAAAATAATGCAAATAATCCCCCTAAATTTGCATATAAATTATCCAATTATATTATTATTAAAAGTTAAAATAACACCTAAATATGAATCTAAATTATATAATTATAAAAAAATATTAAAGTGCGCCAATATAAAATTCTAAATTACTATTTCTATCATTATTAATATATTATTTATATAAAAATACTATCCACGATATGTGTCACTATGTATTCATGTATGATGGGAGAGATAAGAATACCAATTCACAAATAAATGGTTCAATTATATATATATATATATCAAACACATGGAGGTGTGATGCAAAATAAAATCTATTGCAACTAATAATGATAAATATGCATTTTAGAGTATATGTTAGAATATTTAATAGATAAAAGAGAGTGTGGGATAGATAATTATAATTATTAGCTATAATTCTTATTTTTATATTAATTCTAATTAGTCGGTTGATAGGCTAGTTAGCCACATAATTAGGATGGACTGTTTGAAATGCATTAATTGCAATGGTCAGCGCATCCCTAATTATTCTACGTTCGTCTACCTCTCTTCTTTTTAAAAAAAAAAGGAAAAGGAAAAGCAGAACCACTCAATTATTTTACATATACTACGCATAAATGCATGGTTGCACCAAGTCTTGTCTCCTTAGCAAAAACATGACCACAGGATGCAGATAGCATCATCATTCAGTCACAGGGAGGGGAGGGGAGCTGCTCCTGATGAACTTTGACCTTCCAGTCGCAGGATGGCCAGACGGCGAGGTTGTCGGCCGAAAGGCCAACGCGTGCGCGCATGATGAGCATTGACCAATCGAGCAAGGATTCGATGGCGTAGAACAGGGTAGCTGCTGGAAGCGAGGAGAACGTCAATTTTTCAACGGATTCGATCGGATGGTCCTGCACTCGTGTAAGGATTGTCAACGCGAGCCATAGGCAGAGGGCAAGAGCCTTTTACATTTGTTGAGAAAGGCAGATCAAAGTCTTGTAATATGACCTTGTCCGGCGAAAGTGCAGGGATTTGGAATTTGAATGTGGATATTGTGAAGAAATAAATCGTATATTCAACCACATGTGACATGTCGAGATCAACTCTTTGAAAAAAGTACCAAGGAAAACCACACTCCCAACAAAAGACCAGCGGTTGCAGTTCATGGGAATCAAACTCTGGTTTTCAAGCCAGAGGTCAGGTGCCATGCTGGTAGGTTATACGGCAGCCACCGAATAGAACTATATGTAAATTAGTGCTCCTTCCATCCTAAATTATTAGTTATTTTAGCTTTTATAGATGTATAGTTTTTGTTATGTTTAGATGTATAGTAAAATTTATATATTTAGAAAAGTCAAAATAACTAATAATTTAAAACGAAGAGAGTAAATAATAACAATACTACTCTTTCCTCGAAAGGCAATACTCCTCCCTATGATGCACGCATGCATGTCACTTATCTCGATATGATGCACGCATGCATGTCACTTATCTCGACGAATGTCTAGATAGAGTGAGCCGGAAAATCTTAATATTGACAAAGTCACGATAAACACGTTTCCATCAATGGATATTTTACCTATCATTGAAATAAATAATTAACTGTAAATACGAGCATTCAGGTTGAGATGGAATAAGGAGAAACATATATAACCAACAAAGTTACCTCAGTACGCAAAAATAATATATTTGTCGATTGGCCTATGTACCAATGTTAGATATTAGAGTTGTATTATATCTCTGGTATTGATTTTGACTGTGCGTAAATAAATACCATACCTCGTTTTGGAACGTGGACGTGTAGCAGGGCCCAGGATATGATGCCATGAAAATATGCAGCACGACTGAGATTATTATTATTATTTTTGAAAAAGACACGGCTGAGATTATAGCCGCGCAACATACAATTATAGAGACATCGTAGCAAGCAAAGAAGGAGAAGGGGTGAAAGAAAACTAGCACCAGGGGCAGGAAAAAGTAACCGTGCTCGTGTCACGTTCCTTTCCCTCTTCGCAATTATTGGGGGGTCGTGACTTGCGGCGCTGCGGTTGTGCTCATCATCGAGTCGCGACTTTGAAACTCCAGGGAAGAGGTCAAAGCGAAGAGCCGCTAGCCTACAGATGTGCCCATGGACAGGCACATCAGGTAGATCTCCAGGCCCATGCTGCCATCAAATTGCAGTGTGAAACCAAACAATCTTCTCTGTAGTCTTCTACCTTGTTCAATGGTACTTGGCCTTGGGTGGCATAATTCCGTGTGCGTCGGCACTCGACAGCGACGCAACGCGATAATCCGCTGTCAGCAAGAGTGACTTGGGGTTGATTGTTACTGTTCTCTGAAGGGAAAAGATGCTCTTCAGCTACACCTGGATCGATGGGCACAAAAGGAATTGCACAAATCTTTTTTTCCGAAGAAAATTGCAGAGTCTAGGTCTACATTATTAAGCCACAACATGACAAAAGAACTATCAGCAAGGATGTACTACAAGTCAAGATTTGGGGAAGTCAGCCATGGAGCACTTTCGAAATGGGTGGGGCTGCACAAAGGTTAAAGCAATGCATTATTGTTCCTATGCTTCACTTGAAATGAGGCCACTATCAATCATCAAGGACAGGCAAGTGCACAGATGACTAGTATCTATAGCAACCACCACCTGGAATCTGCTCCCAGAAAAAGAACTTTTGCTGGAGATTTGCTCGGAGCAACATACCTAGCTGCAAGGGAAACATCCCACCTCGACCAGCTAGAGAAAAACAATGTCGTAGCCTCAGAATATGATAGGCTCATTGCACATGAGACCAAGACAGAAAAGATTACTTGGGACGCATCTGAAAATAGGCACAAAAATACTGGCACTAGCACAGCGGAGCGCTAAAAGAGAATTATATAGCAGAGCAAAAGATTCAAACCATCGGCAGCCACTGAAGTTATATCTTACATCAAACAACAGAATTACCCGCTCCATACATCACAAGAACATCTACATATCCTCGGATGAGCTAGCAAATACCATAGCTATAATAAGTTACAAACATGTCATGCTACAACATTTGGCCTCGCCTGTTGAGTTCCATATTCTCTCTCTAGCAGTTGAAATCTACAGTTTTTACACCATAACCAAGACCAGAACTAAATCAGTCAATTATGTTGGAGGCATTTGCTCTCGGCTCTCAAAATCACAAATTCCATCTGGCAGTTGGAATCTACAGGTTCTACTTGGTGACCAAGACCAGAACAATTAGTTCACTGTAGCACGATGGCTGCCTAAATGTACAACACTAGAACAGGCTTCTGAGCTCCACAGAACACATGGTGATGCATCCCTGTGGTCATATCCTTCGATGAAACAAAACTATGATACTTGCCAAAGCAAAACTCCATGTTACACTCTCATGTGCTGGCTAGCGGCTGGCTGCTGGCGCTACAAATCTCAAGGTAAGGTAAGACTCTTATTTCTTGTCTGTTGGTGGGGGTGCTGTGGGGAATGGAGGAGGGCCATAGAATGTACCCGATAATCCTTGAAAAGCTGGAGGTGGGGTTGGGGGACTGTGGAAACCAGGTGGAATGTTCATGGGAAAGTTGACCACAGGAGTAAATGGAAAAGTGCCATACATTGGACCAGGAGGTCCAGCAGGAAAAGGTACAAATGTACCAGCTGTAGGTGGTAGAGGCGAGATCATTTGGGGTGGCATTGTGGCTGGCGGAGGCGGGGGAATTATATGGGGTGGCGTTGAAGTTGGCGGCGGTGGTGGGCTAGGCTCTGGTGATGGAGGATACTCAGGTGGTGGTGGTGGTTGGAATGCATCAGGATGCGGGAACGGGGGTGGGGGTGGTGGTGGTGGTGGTGACTCTGATTGAGGCTGAGAAATATGTGTGTCATCCTCTTGCTTCTGCCTCTTGTTACCAGAAGAGTGCTCATCTATCTGCACTGCAGTATTGCCCCCGTTGGCTCGTGAAGGCAAAGCACTATCGCTGATCTTGTCTGAAACAGCACCTGCAGCAAGCTTTGTCAAAACATTAGCTGCAATGGCGTTGTGCCCAGCACCATTTCCCTCCTGTGAATACAACACTGCACTTGACTGTCCCCTCTGAAGAGATTTTGTATTAGCTGAATCTGGGGCAATGGAAGCAGGCGTTTCAGAGAGACTGGATTTAAGCCCTTGGTTAAATGGCTGATGCCTTTCCACGTCAATTCCAAGCCCCCGGCAGAGCTCACCAGCTTTCTTGTATCGAGATTGAGCTGCCTGATTCATGATGGGAAAACATTAGTAATGCAGTAAAGCATTTCTTTCCCTAACATAAAGAGCTTTAACTGTTAGATTCGGAGGTTACAGGTAGCCAGTCCCCCACTGCCTCATGAAACCCAATAGATGGCCCAAGACATTAGTAGAAAAGCACATAAATGCGAAGTATTCTACAATACAAAAATCCTATTCCTTCAGAAGCGCAATGTTAAAAAAAACTTCACAAGGTGTATTCTGGTTAGGAATCCACAAATCGAACTTTTATCAGAAGAAATAGCAATGCTGAAAGCAGGAGAATACCTGAAGCTGGCTTCTCACTTGTTCCACTTTGAACTCCTGAAAATAAATAAATCATTGTAACCATTGAAAGATCCATTAAACAAATAAAATCGACGTTACACAGCCATTGGCTTCCCCACCTGCTCATTCAGCGCTTCCTTCAAATGATTAATAAGAGTGGCCCTCAGTGATTCTGACATTTTGAGTTGTTCAATGGAGTTTCTGAGTATGCTATGTTGTTGCTGCAGCTCCTCAACACCAGATTGATTGCTGCTACCTGCCAATATGCAACAGAAGAATTCAAGCTACAGCAGAAAGAAGACAATCAAATGTAGTTGATTATCTTGCAACCTCAGACTTAAATACAGCTTGACCTATTATGCAGATTGGGCTTAGGTTGGGATGGCGATTGGGTTGTGACAGGCTCTTCTTGGTGGGTGACTTGTTTCTATGATAAGGACCATAACCCACCTGCAATCAATTCTCCATAGCACACTGCACACATATGATGTTCAATTTCATTTGTTTAGATTTTAAGTGTGTTGCCCTCCAAAGCCAAGTGATCCATTTCATTGTGCTGTTCGTGACAGGCCTATACATTAACAGTGAGTCATCAAAAGCAAGCTCTTTTTCTCCCCTTACTTCAAAGGAAAGACCGACGCCTCCACCAACCCCTGGATCTAGTCAAGGCTGAAGAAACACAAGGGTGCAGAGATACAATTGCTGTCTCCACTGCGAGGGCAAGTCAAGATCAGGAGATTTCTCAGTGATGCTGCCATCAAGCATTAGAGGTGATGTTGGAAGCGGGTTGAAACACAATAAAATCTAGTCACAGGACCACCTCTTGCTTGAGATGGAAAGGAGGGTTTTGAACATACAGTACAACTCTTTATACAAATAATCTAGGCTCGAGGGTATCTCAGTTGCAACACGTGTGATGCAAACCGTTTGCTCCTTAGCTGAATCAACCTAGGTACAACAAACCCATGCCCAGGTCAACACAAATGTGTATGGCTTGAGGTCACGGTAGTTAGATGGTTCTGTGGAGACCCTGCAGCTATGGAAGTACTTGCAGACTACCAGAATAAAAATAAACTCCAGATAATAATCACTACTAGATACTAATGGAACGCATGAGAATATCTTTTGAATTCATATATTTACCTAACAAAGAGTTATTTCCATATGCTTTATTGAGTTCATCAAAATTAATAAGAGCAGCTTGGCATTTTCGCATCAGAGTGTCCTCATCCATAGGAGCATTTAGTACATGTTTGTAGCTTGAGACAACCTTCTCCAGCAGCTCACCAGCCGGATTTTTCTGTACATATGTGAAATCGTGATTGTACACCTCAATAGAGGTCGGAGTGTCATATGAAAATAGAAACAAATCAACTCACTTACCAACTTGTTTCTTATGTCCTTTAACCTCCTGAAAAAGTCATCCTTGAGGCTTTGTCCCTGAGTATCAAATATTTTACGGTCTTCCCATATGTCAATCTGTAGTGTTGAGAAAATTTTATGAGATGAAATAATATGTCACGAAAGCAAGGAATAAACCCATAGATGGTTTCCTCTGCTCATGTTTCAGAACAGAAGATGAAGTGTGCAAGACACTATCAATAGACACGTTTTTCCTCAGCTTTATCTTGAATTTTTTTTCTACGGAAAATTGTGCATAAATGGAAAGTTCATATTTCTTTAGACATCTTATAAAAAAGGCTGAAATATATTAAGTTCTATATTAAAATGGTATAGACAAATAAATAAATGAAATCTTATTTGAGAAAACGAAATCAAGAAAACATAGTTCACATGTGGGTTCAAACTTGAGGCACAAGGAGCTCAGCTCATGGGCCATAAGGTGCACAAGCAAACCAGTGCAAACCAAAGGATGGCAGACTTATTGGATAGTAAAAATGGAAAGTTCATGATAAGCCCAAGTGGATTTGGGACAAAAAAGGAGTGTTTTCGGTCAAATCAGTCTATAACCATTTCTTTGGAAGCAGTGGGGTTCACTCAAGAAAAAAGCTTTGGAAAACTAAAATTCCTCAAAAATCAAAATATTCTTATGGCTAGCCTGCAAAACACAATTTTGACCAAAGATAACTTGATCAGATGCAACTGGTCTGGGCATGACTTCTGCGCTTTCTGTAGAGAAAAAGAGACAATCTAACTTTTGTTCTTTGGCTGTTCGCTATCCAAGTACGTGAGGAGCCTCGTTGCAGATGTTTTTGGGGAAGATCACCGACCTTGCTCCTTTGAGCAATTCTGGGTTTGGGCAGATCAATACATTAAAAATTGGTGATTTTGCACATTGTAGGGCTAGCTGCAATTTGCTGGGCTCTGTGAAGAGCCAGAAATATTGTCTGTTTTGAACAAAAGAAAACTAAATCTCCTACTGAGACTGTGTCCTTTGCTAGTTCGCTTGCCCTCCTTATACTTTGGGCAGGCCTGCAGAAGCAAGAGAACTAGGATGCTATGAAGGACAGTTATGAAGCACTGAAGGAGACAGTGTTCTACTATCTCAAACAAGATCAGACGAAGGCGGAGATGGCCATTGGCCAGGTGGCAACCTGATGCTATAAAGAAGAATCACGAGTGTCGCCTAGGCGGCTAGGCCAAAGCTGTTAGGCCCAGCTGGAGTGTTAGGCAGTAGATTATCTTGTTAGCTGTTTTGGTGGCTTTTCTGTTCCCAGTCCCCAGAGGCTGCTTTCTGTTTCCGCTCAGTTGCAAGGAGACCTGTGCACTCCGTGTACTCTCTAGGACTTTGCTCTGTGTTGCAGCGTCGCAGTGAATTATCCTGCTAGACACGTGCGTTTATGTTTGGGTAACTGGGTTGGAAAATGGAAAGTATGTAACTTCGTTGCTTTCTCTGAGTAATGAAATTCGGGTGTAGTCCCTCGTGTGGAAAAAATCATTTACTTTAACACCAACTTTCCTCCTTCAACTCTTCTGCCTTTTCTGGTTGTCCAACACTAGGCTTGTGCCATGCCTTGCTTGCAATGTATCGGATCATTAGGCGCTAGGTGTGATGTCTCGACTAAGCACCAGAATTCATGCAGAAAGAGGTCAACCTCCAATGATTATAGAGAAAAAGATGGAATGGGGATGAAGGGAAAAGGAAGGGAAGGAGGAGAGCTACCTGGAAGCACGGTATTAGGCAGGAAGCAATATATGCAACCCTAAGCCACAAGTCACGTATAAACTTTTTCCCTATCTATCCATCATTCATCGCCACCACCCTCTCCATCTTCTTCCGCTACCGCCTCCTACCTAGGGTTAGACAAGCTCAACTTCGGTGGATGGAGGATGGGCAGTGGCTACAAGAGAGTTTAGCATTGACTGGGTAGAGGATTGAAGCGCTCGATAGGATGGCAGGTCTAGTGATGCAAGGAAGATGAGGTGGTAGCAAGGTATGTTTTTATGCAAACACGCAAAAAGCTTTCAAGTCAATAAATAAGAAGTGCATAGATGGACAAGACACTATCAACATAATCTAGAACACTATTGCAAAACAGAGACAAATCATTAAAAAACTAACGCCCTGTTTGGTTCGGCATTCGCGTCCAACGGGAAAAAAAGCGAGAAAAAAAAGGCCAAACGGGCTGCGTTGGACGAGCGTCAAAGGACTGAGGGAGGAAGGAAAACGCGGGATTTCAACATGCAGACATGAGAAGCGGGGTCGGGGCTGCTTCTCGATTCCCAACGACGTGCTTTTGCATCCCGTTGTTCCAAACACAGCCTAAAGTCTATCAACTACAGCCATACCGCGGTCCACACTTGGCCCTCACCAGCACCTAGAGATATTTCTCAGCTCGGATGGCACCGATCCTAGCCAAAATCATTACAAAGATGAAGAAGAGCATAAGAACACTAAGAGGGGAAGGGAGAGCAAGAGAACAGGAGTGCTTTACACACCCCTTCCTAGTGGTCAGAAGTAGTAGTCATGACTCCCTACAACTCTAGGGGCATGTTCTGTATATCTTATGCTCAAGAAAGTCCAATAAAAATATCATAGTGATAAGCTTAGCATTTGCTATTCTAGTAACCTTGCCCTAATGTAAGCACATCGAAATGGACATGAAGTTGTCAACATATTTGTTATGCACATGATAACTAAAAACACAATTATGAAAGACATGAGTACTCTTCCATGAACATTGGTATCAAGAATATGTACAACATACCAGTCTTTTTACAACATTCCGTCCAAGATCATCTCTGATAGTCAACACTTCATTCAAGGCAGCAGGGATGACCCTCATGAACTCAGTTATATATCCATTGCCTTCCTTTCTGCTATTCTGCATAATATCATTTGCGAGGTACAGCAAAGATAGCCTCCTCTCACTAGAAGCAGCACGGAACTCGCAATCCCATGTTTCTACAACTTGTCGGCAGTAACAGTGATGAAAGACACACCAATGTGATAAAGCTTTTCTTACATTAAGGATGACATTGTGTGAATGAGTAAATAATCAGTCAGTAACAGTAGCTGAGTTGTACCCGGTCATAATGCAGCATGTGAGGTCATCAACAGATGATTTACTGACACACTGATATGGAATGGTAAGATAAACAACACTACCATTTTTTCTGTAAGCTGTGAGGAACTATGACTTTGCCCTATGCAAACCATACGATCCAATGAATCGTGAAATAAGTAATATGAGGAGTTAAGATGAAAATCACGTTGTACGTTGTCCTGAGAGTAACTAGAAAAAGTCTAACCCAACCTCTTCATGGAAAAACAACAGGTTGGTCACAATTACAGTGAAGCACATGCAGAAAAGAAAGCACCAAGTTAATGGCGGCTGAGAAACTGTCAAGAAGGATACTCTCTATGCTCTGTTGTGAGCTATTAAGCTTTGCAAGCTTCTGGGCCAAGATCTGCTTGTTGAAACCCGCACCCATTGTATTGACCCTCGCTTGTACACCTGCAAAACACATAGCATTGGGCAAGTCCATGTTACAAGGGAGCTACAAGCACTTGGTAATGAAATCATGCGCCGAAGACAAACAGTCATGGAAACAATGAATGGTAAAGTAATTTAATATCCTCGTTTGTTATTGCTGGCAGTGTGATTGCACTGGACACCCACTAAAAGAGAATAGAAAGTAATCCACAGAGGCACCTGGAAGCCACATGGGAATCCTTTCATAACTCACCAACTAAGCATTAGTTGCCCACGTAGAGATTGCCCTACTCTGACATTGCAAAATAAGGGTAACAAAACTCCAACCTTTTCACCAAGGCAGTAAAAGCAGCCCCATTCCGCAACAGTAAAAGCAGCCCCAACCAGGATGCAGAACCACGCGAGCCGTAAATGAAAGCTGCCTCGCCTTATTACCGACCTGGAGATAGCAGGTGCAAAGGCCTGACACTCTAACTGTAATAGCACGAGCAGCACGCGACCGTCCCCGACGCCAAACGAGAACCTTGAAGCTACCGGTAACAGGTATCGCCCGGTAAACACATAGCAGCAGAGCAAGAGGTGTACGTGGGCAACATTGACGCACACAACATCACAAACAAACCAGAGGAAAACAAGCTGACGCTTAAATGGAGTAGAAGAAATCCTTCACCAGCGCGGCTCCCAACCGAATCAGGGGGAAATCCCACGCGCGAGCACCCCCAAACAGGAACAAAAATCGCCAGCGAGGCCTGGAATCCCAGAGCCCGCCGCGAACTTGAGGAGCGCAGCGAGCTCCGAGCTAGATCAAAACCAGCGCGAGAGGGGGGGGGGGAGAGAGAGAGAGAGAGAGAGAGAGAGAACGGAGCGAGAGAGATCCCGAACCTTCTGCGGCACCGGTGCCGAATCCGGGGGCGCCGCCTAGGGAGCGCGCATTGGGGGGCCAATTCTAGGGTTTAATCGGGGATTTGCAGAGGGGGAGCCTGGGAGGGGGTGTGGGGGAGGGGAGTTTTGGGGGGAGAGGCGTCTGTTACTTGGTCGGCGCTTGCTGCTGCCTGCCTGACCCGCGGCGAGGGGGGAGAGAGAGAGAGAGAGAGTGGTGGGATTTGGGAAGGCCGGAAGGAAGGGGGCGCCGGGGGGGGGGGGGGGGGGGGGCGGGGCGAGGAGGGAGGGAAGGAGTGAGCTGGATAACGACGCGGGCTGGATGAGGTGGGGATGGGTTTGGGCTGCGCGGCCTGCCTGGGCTCTGCCTTCTATCTTTGGGCTTGGGTGACGTCACCGTCCGTGCTGGTGAAACGTGGTTCCGTTGCTTGGGCAAGCAACGGAACGGAACCAGCCAGCGGTGGGCCGCCGCCGCCGCTATGGTGTGCCGCCGTTGCACGCACGGGGGAGGAGCCCGCGTGTCAGGCGGTACGAGGGCGCGGAGAAACGTCAAGACGTGAGCTCATCGACATGGAGCAACCACAGAGTGCAGTGAGATAAACTTTGCTCAATTCAGTCTACTGGGATTACCAAGCCTGTAATACGAAAACAACGCTACTAAAAACACTCGAGTTCTAATGCCTTCTTCCTCGCTTCAGAACCCAACTAGTTCTTTTTTGAATTAAAAATCCAACTAGTTCTGTGACTGAGCTATCTGCCAGATGCTCGGAGCTCAGTAGATGGTCTGGATGACGGGGACGTGCTTGACCTTGTGGTGGTCCTCCCCTTCGCCCTCCTTGATCCTGCCCACCATGTCGGGCATGCTGTACAGCACCACCTCCTCCAGCTGCTCCATCCCGGCGAGCGCCTCCGGAAGCATCTGCATCCTGGCGCACCGGCACAGCGTCAGCGTCGCGAGCCCCGGCATGGAGTCCGCGCCCACCGCCCACTCCTCCAGCTCCGGCAGGCCGAGCTTGAGCTTGTGCAGGCTCCGGAACCCGGCGTCCCCGAACTCCAGCCGGTCGCCGTCGTAGGCGTCCAGCATCAGCGTCAGCTCGCCCAGGCTCGGCAGCTCCGCCAGCATGTTCACGAACTTCTGCTTCACCATCGTGCTCCACATCGACAGCCGGGTCAAGTTCGGCCGGATGTACCGGACGTCCTCCGCGCCGCTGGGCCCCTCCGGCGCATCCACGGGGCCCCAGAGCTTCAGGCTCTGCAGCCGGCGGAGGCTCGGGACGCTGAACACGCTCGCCGGCAGCGAGTCGCCCCGCAGCGACAGGTGCACCAGGAGGTCGAGGCTCTCCAGCGCGGCCTCGAGCGCGCCGGCGTGGTCGGCGGTCAGCTCGCTGAGCTCCAGCGACCGGAGGTTGGTGGCCTTCGCCAGCGGGTTGTTGCCGCCGTCCCAGCCCCGGGGCTGCACGCCGTGGAGCGTCTGGAGGTTGTGCAGGTCGCCCAGGGCCCTGCTCGGCAACGCGAACGGCGCCACGACGTGCCGCAGCGTGGGGATCCTCCAGAACGCGGCCGTCACCTCCAGGACATGGACGTGGCGCCCGCAGAGGATGAGCGACTGCAGGTTGACAAGGTTGCCTATGGTGCTCGGGAGCTTCTCTAGGTCGCCGCATTGGAGACCCAGGTATCTGCTCGATCATACCAAAATGCATGATCAGCAATTAATCAGCTATAATCTCATCTCTGTTGCTTCATTCGTCAGTGCTAAGGAACTAATAATCTGTATGTACCTGATGTGGATCATGGAGCCGATCTCGTTGGGAAGCTTCTTGAGCTCGAGCCCCTGGATGTCGATGACACGGAGGAACTTGGAGGCATGGAGGAAGCCCAGGTCGCTGTACTGGATGCACTTGCCGGACCTGTTGTTGCGACCCTCCAGGAAGTCGCAGATGATGGAGCGCAGCTTGGGCAGCGCGTTGCTGAGCTGGACGTACCTGTCGGTGGTGGAGTTGAGGACGGCGAGGCGGCGCACGGTGGCCGGCGCGAGCACGTCGGTGCTGTCGTGGCTCTCGATGAAGCTGGCCTCCTGCGCCTCGTCCTGCGCGAAGGCGTGCAGCCGGTCGTGCACCACCACCGTCTGCACGGCGCCGAACTCGTCCTTGTCCACCAGCTGCACCATGCACCGGGAGATGAGCTCCTTGAGGTACCCCTGCCCGACCTCCTCCATGATGCTCCCGCGCCGCGGCCGCACGAACCCCTCGGCCACCCACAGCCGCACCAGCCGCTGCGCGTCCACCGGCGTGCTCTCCCGCATCGCCGCCAGGTACAGGAAGCACGACTTGAGGTGGTGCGGCAGGTCGTCAAAGGCCAGCGACATGATCCGACGGCTGTTGTTGCTGCTGCTGCTGCCTTTGTGATGCTCCCGCGCCGGGGCCAGCTGCACCATCACCTCGTCCCACTCCGCCGGCAGCTCCTTCGACCGCAGCACGCCGGCGAGGATGACGATGGACAGAGGCAGGCCGCGCGTGATCCGGAACACGTCCTGGTAGTACCTCGACTTGTACCGGCCGGGGCAGTCGCCGCGGCCGAACACCCGGCGCCGGAACACCTCGTACGTGTTCTCCGGGCTGAGCCGGGTCAGCTCGATCGGGTCGTACGTGTGCCCGGCGTGCCCGACCGCCTCCAGGCCAGCCGAGTCCGTGATCAGGAGCACCCTGCTGCCGTTGCCCTCGTCGGGGAGCGAGGCCCGCAGGCTGTTCCAGTCGGTGACGGCGATGCTGCCGTCGACGACCACAAGGTACCGCCTCCCCGTCATGCTCTTGTACAGCTGGTTGCTGATGTCCTTCCCGGGCCCGCACGCCTTGGCGCCGTCGCAGCCGTCTTCTGCGACCTGCCTGGACGGAGCCCGCCGCAGCTGGGAGGTCATCTGCCGGTGGATGTCGCGGAGGACGTCGGCGGCGCGGCACTTGTGCGAGAGCACCGTCCACGTGCGGATCTCGAAGTGGTTGCGGACCTCGGGGCTCTGGTACACCTTCCGCGCCAGCGTCGTCTTGCCGATGCTGCTCTCGCCGGAGATGGACACGACGGTGCGCGCGGCCACGGCGTCGTCGAGGAGCTGCTCTATCAGCCTGTCGCTGTACCTGCCCAAGCCAACCGTGTACTCCTCCAGGTCGTCCCTGCACGGAAATTCAGTCAGTCGATTGCTTTCTGCAGCTACTCGCTGCTTCTACACATTGTAATGCTCTTTGCACGATCCAATTTGCCATTGCAATAGTCGATAAAAAAAAAAGAATCAAAACTGAAGTAGGATAGCAAGAGCTTCATCACTAGTAAACAGTGCATAATGCTGACATGTATCGTTCAGAATCCAGATCAACGGGACTCTGTATACAGTGATCTCATTGTCAGAATTCAGAGGGATGAAAAATCTGCAGAATCTTTTATCTGTACAATAAAACCAAGAGAAAAAAAGCCAGCTGCATGATGAAGAAAGTAATGGTAAAGGAGACATTTTTCTAAGTGAGCAGGCAGCCAGAGGAATCAGCTTGAAAAGTCAGAAGAATTTTTTTTTGAAAGGAAGAAAGTCAGAAGAATATTAGCGATAGAGAAAAAAGAAACATAGAAAAATTTACTACAGTAAATCTAGTAGATTGCATATACTGCAAATCTGCAACCAGCAAGGGGTGCCCACAAATCCTCGCGTTGATCAATGCGTTGAGCCTGGAATTTATAATTTCTAGCAATTTTGCCGCGTAATCTCCGTGGTGGCTGTGCGAGAGTGCCTACCAGGCGGCGAGCGTGGTGGCGGAGGAGGCGGCGGCGACCCAAGCCGGCGCGGGGGTGTGGTCGATGTTGTAGGCGGCGCGGTTGGCGGAGATCTCGTCGAGGCGCTTCTTGATCTGGCGGATGCGGCTTGAGAGGTCGTGCCGGAGCGCGACCTCGCCGGCGCACCCGGACCACCAGCCGACGGCGCAGCCCGGGGCGGCGGCGCGGGTCCAGGCAGCCCTCCCCCTCCGGCCGGCGCGGTGGAGGAAGTCGTCGAGCGCGTCCTCGGCCTCGAAGGCGACGTCGCGGGTCTGGCGCACCCAGACGGCGACGAACTCGTCGTCGCGGAGGCGGCGCCGGCGGTCGGCGTCGCGGATGAAGGTGTGGAGCCACTCGAGCTTGTCGCGGAGGAGGCGCACGTCGTCGCCCACCTCGAGCAGCACCGCCGCCTCCCATGCCACCAGCTCCGCCACCTTGGCCAGCACCGTCGTGATCGCCGTCTCCGCCATGCTAGCTCCACCGCCTAGCGCGAGCAGCTGCCGCCTCCCAGTCCCGCAGCTAGCCGGTGGTGGAGCTTCGTGCGCGCTGGATCGCCTTGACGCGCCGCCGTATAGGACGAGTCGAAGCTAATCAGTGGTGGGCAGTGCGGCGCCTCACTCGACTAGGTGGAGTCAAAGTCAACGCTGGCGAGGGAGGCGTCTCCGTGGCTCGGCGTTGTGCTCGTGCGCCACTTGCGCAGTATGGGGGTGTGGAAATGGTAGCCTTTCTGATGATTCTGCAGGGCGTTTTGCCAGTGCAGATGCGGGGATCTGCTTTGGCCGGTGCTGATGGCGGAAGGAGCCGGGAAGGAGGCGTTGGGCTGGGCAGGTGTGATATTTTGGCGCCACGGCTTTATGGAACCACCTACTACCACGCGCCTGCAGCTGCAGCGAAGCGAGGTGGCTGACAAGGAGTTGAGCAAGAGAACAGGTAGAAGGGACAAGGACTAAGTCAAAAGACGGCGAGCACGCCAGGAAGACGACGGCGTGGGCGGACGGGCGGAAGGAGCCAAGGTGGACCGGCGCTCCTATATATCTTTCTTCTGGAATATTTTTTTTAATTGTTCTGGAAGATGGTTAAGCAGCTCATCTATAAAGCCCATCAAAATTCAGGTGATAGCCCATTCAATATTTTACCAACAACATTTTCATATGTTCAATCTCAATATTCTTTTTCCTACCTTCTTCTCTGGTTCTGGCGGCCAGCGCCGACGCGGGGGCTAGCACAGGCGGCGGCGGGGAAGCCGCAGTGCCCGCACGGGTAAGGGAGGGCTGGCGGCGGTGCGGCGCGGGCCCGTGTTGGGGTGGTGGCGTAGGCAGGGGAGGAAGGTGTAGGTGAGAAAGGGTGAGGGTTAGGTTTAGAGTGAGTTGATCTAATGATGGTATATTTTCGCACGAATCTCGAACCGTGCAAGGTGGGGAAGAAAATTTTTTCGGTAACATGTATAGGATTCCCGAAGGAGGACCGCAGCGCGCGGAAGGCCCACACGACAGTAGTTGTGGGCTGCGTAGCCATCCATTCCGGGTGCCGTGAGTGGGTCGAAAGTAAATGGGCTGCATAGGAGGATGGGAGGGCAGCAGAACGAGCCCGGATTCATGGCTGGGCTGCGTCGCATGGGCCCAATGAGCTAGGCCTTGAACGTGAATCATTAATAAACAGCATCATTAACGTGCTTGCTCGAGGATGACGTAAAAACTCCCTGAAAAATTCAACTGACAGTCGATTGTCTAACTAAGTCGCTGAAATTCATCCTCGAGCCCCAGAACAGTGAGCATCGTTCTGTCCCCGTCTGCTGAGTGTGAGACGAGAATTTCCTTGTCAATTTACCACGAGCTAGTAATCGGTTTTACCGCCGCTGTTACTGATCCATCCAAAAGCGGCCCTATGGCCTATGCGGATTAGTGATGGCGACGATTACTGTATCCGATAATCCGTCGTCTCGTTGCATCCTAGTGTGTCTGAAACAAGAACAAGAGAGCGGACGGGAACACGGCGACAAATCGCTCGCAGCTTCATATTCAGAAGCAGCGGCAGCCGGCAGGGAGAGCTCTACGCCCCTACCGGGTAGCAGTTAACCCCACGCCACAGCAACCTTGATGGCGGGCGGCTCCTCCGACGCGGCGGCGGCGGCGGCGGCCGAGGCGGAGCTCCGGCGGGGCTTCGAGACCCTCGCCGTGGCGCGGCCGGACCCGTCCGCGGGCTTCTACGAGGTCCGCCTCAACCGCCCCGCGCAGCGCAACGCGCTCAGCCCGGCCGCCTTCGCCGAGATCCCGCGCGCCATGGCCCTCCTCGACCGCCTCCCCGCCGCGCGCGCCGTCGTGCTCTCCGCCGCGGGCCCCCACTTCTGCGCGGGCATCGAGCTCGGCGGGCCCGGGAACCCGCTCACCGCGGCCCCCGCCGGGGGGGCCGACCCCGCGGCCGCGGCCGAGGGGCTCCGCCGCGCGATCCTCGAGATGCAGGGGGCGCTCACGGCGATCGAGCGGTGCAGGAAGCCCGTCATCGCCGCGGTGCACGGCGCCTGCGTCGGCGGCGGCGTCGACGTCGTCGCGGCCTGCGACATCCGCTGCTGCTCCAGGGACGCCACGTTCGTGCTCAAGGAGGTGGACATGGCCATCGTCGCCGACCTCGGCGCGCTGCAGCGCCTGCCGCGGATCGTCGGCTACGGGAACGCCGCGGACCTCGCGCTCACGGGGCGCAAGATCACCGCCATGGAGGCCAAGGAGATGGGCCTCGTCAGCAGGGTGTTCGATTCCAAGAAAGAGTTGGATGCCGGCGTTGCAAAGATCGCCAAAGGTATACGCATCTCATTCTGTTCTTAGTTCTTCATATATAACTTCTTGTGATCGTTCTTGCTTTGCTAAATGCTACCCTCCATTAAACAATATCAAGTTATAACGTTACTGGGGACATCAGAACTTATGTAGTTCATGTGTATAGAACTGAAAGCAACAAATGCACTGGTGCTTTAGTAAGCACCTAGTAGATGTGCAAAGGATTGGTACAGCCCTTTTTGACAACTTATGTAGCACCGAACTTGAACCGTTGATTTGTTTCAAATTTTTTATTTCATTACAAAAGAAAAAAAAACTTGGAGCGTTGAAGATGATCGCTAGCTTGTATATTGGTTCCACCATGTGTGTCTTATGCCCATGGAATTCATATAGATCCATCTCCAAGGGGCACCCATGTGACGTCTATTTCTTCAGTGATTGTGGCCATAGACTGCGGTGCTCATTCCCCTTCTACAATGAGAAGACATAGTTCTCCTTCAAATTATCAGTTTGGTGTTAAGCATGCCGAATTTCAGATTAGTGCTTTCTTAGTTCATCATACTAAGTTAAACTGCAAATTATCATGAGCACACATGCATGACCTGTTTCTCAGTTTGAACTGAATTTGGCTTATCATTTCAGAGATAGCTGAGAAGTCGGCATGGGCAGTGATGGGAACCAAGGCTGTTTTGCTGAGAAGCAGGGATGTGACTGTAGAACAAGGCCTGGAGCATGTAGCCACATGGAATGCGGGGATGCTGAGATCTAACGATCTAAAAGAGGCGATCAGAGCCTTCCTGGAGAAACGGAAGCCTGTGTTCTCCAAGCTGTAATAATCAGATACGATGCCCCTATGTATCAGGAAGCGAAAAAAATAAAGTGAGTTGTTAGCAGCAGTCAGGAAGTACCATCTGTGGTTACAATTGGCGAAACATCCATTCTTGTTGAGGAGCAAAGTAGAACCGAAGTTGTTTCGGTTGATTGTCAGATGATCCCAGGGTGTTCCTGCTTTGTTGCCTGTACCAGCTTGTACGCAGAGTCATTTCTTCTGCATCATATACGACAGTGAATATCCAAATTCTCTCAATCCCCCAGATGATTGATTGTTCTTCCATTTTGTCAGTCCCAGCATTACAAGGTGAAAGTCTGAACTCATGGTGTTGTAAATGGATACTGAATTGGTAGATCCAAGAAGCGTAGTACCCTGCTTTTCATGAGCTATTTGGCCAAAAACTCTTTGAGCATGACCAAGGTTGCAGCATATAACTAACTCAAGAGATTTTTCAAATATATACTCAATAAGCAACAGGTCTTCTAAAAAAGAAACAAAGAAAAATAATCTTAGCTTGGGTGCTCGGACAGAGCGTTGTTCATTATCTGCGAAGGTCAAATATTGTTCACAACCATTAACATCCAAAGCCAAGCAGTTCCAACTGTTTCAGGTCTACAGCGCCAATATATACAGACAAAATCAGGCAGTGCCAAACTTGACACGTCACAAACCAACTGCTTCAAACAACATACAGGAAAGACATCTCAAACTAAGAGAAAGGAGAAACTTAAATCTGGAAACAACCACCATACAGGTCATGGGTCTATAACATTAGTGACCTCAAATCTCAAAACAAACAACAAATTAGCAGCGAACTGGCACTAACAGCCCTGAGCCTCTCACTACAGCTGCTTACATGGTCATTACCATCATCGACCGGCTTCAACTCCCCAGCTTGTCCGCCCAGGGTTCATCACTGAGGAGCCTTGCTCTTCTAAGCCTCCTCCAACAGCGAGGGCATCACGGCTGAGATCTGGAGATGCGCTACGAAACCTACCATCCTTGTCCTCCAACAAGTTGCTCAGACCTGCTCCTAAATCACCAATCTCAGCGGCCATCCTTGGCTCATCCCAAGCTACTGGTTTTCTACCCATCTCAATGTCGCCGACAGCTCTCCCCATGTTTGGACTCATGAAACCATTGGTCGCACGAGGCCTTAGACCATGCTCCTGTGGGACCCTGCCACGGAAGTTGTTCTTCGAAGGAGGGATGGGTGTAAAGAAGATCTCCTTGATGTTTTCAACAACCCCCCTGTTGTACGGGTTGGCTCGTTGATCATAGCGATATCTGAAGTTCTCATATGTTGTCTACAAACATTGAGGGCAACTGATTAGCAAGTGGCACAACATATTTGCCATGCAAGACTAAAAATATATCCTTGCGGGATAAAGTTTTTACCTGATTTGTGCTCATGAGGTACAAGTGGAACACAGAGAGGCCACCAACAAACCAAACCGCGATGAATGTGTAGATGATTAGAGCAATAGATGCAGGGGTCTTTGCCATTGCCTTCCAAATTGTTATCTGCTCTGCATTTCTGATCTTAACAATGTACACCCAGCAGAACCCGAAAACATAAAGGCAGAGCAGAGTTGTTGAGAACACAAACATATAAAAGAACCTGTAATTCCTCTGCACAAAAATAAGAAATGCTGCCTGTAAGGTATTTGAAGTCTTTCACAACCCATTAAATTTAAGCAGTAGTGTAGGCATTCTAAACAACAAAGCTGCTCTATATTTTAATAACGCGAGGTGATAAATGAATATAACCAAAGTAATTAATGATGAGACAACAGGCAATACAAGATTTAAAATGAAATGTCGGGCAAAAGACCATATACAAACAGCAAGGAATGCCATGTACAGACAAATCAATAAAGGTAAGAAATCAGGACAGGTTTTCTGAGTCAGATATGTTAAGTTGATGAACTTACCAGTCCTATGCACTGTCCCACCCATGGGCAGTGATGGTCAAAACGTTCCACACAGTTGTTGCAGATAGAGCAATGGGAGCAACGAGGAGGCCTGTACAACATGCAAGTGTCACAGTATTTTGTCTTCACAGTGACTCCGTTGACAACAACATCCTTCACTCGGGGCAAACGCAAAGGTGGAGTCTGGTTAGCCCCAACCTCTGCATTGCCATCAAAACCTTCAGGTTCTGGAGGATGTGCATTGCGAGGTATGATACCCGGATCTCTCCCAGAAGTTAGAAGCAGAAGACTCAGATCCTGAAAATTGGTACAATGCTTAAACAAGTTAGAGGATATGTTACTTATATAATTTTTTTTCTCTTTACCAGCATGGCCATGATGGAAAATAAATTTGTCTATGTATCAAATTAAAAGATTGGAATAGGACCAGAAAAACATGCTTGGTGCTAGAACAAGAACCCCCCCCCCCCCCCGGTTTTCTTGATATCCAACTCAGTTGTATTTATATAATCAGGAATCACTTCTATTGACACATGGTGTAAAATGAAGGCAGATTTCATTCAATGCTGTTAGGAGCAATTAAACATGACAATTCACAAGCACTATATCATCAGATGAGTCGCTTGCGTAATTAACATGCACCAAATAATAAATGTAAAAGCAGAATTGGACATTTGCAATCTCTTATCACAAAACGGGAATAATATCCTTTAATGATATCCAAAACACAGTTGTGTTTATATAATCAGGAAATGCTTTGCCATTTAACACATGACGCATGATAAAGGCAGAATATTACCATTTGATGCCATTAGGAGCAATTTGTCACTCTTAAATAGTATATCATCTAGCGGATCACTTGCCCAATTAGCATGCAATGTATAAGAAAGGCAAAAGGGAAAGTGGCAATTTACTGTTTCTAATCATATATTTTGAATGTAATTAAACTGAACCACATAATCATGCAACAATCAGTTAGATTCACAATACACCCGTAGTTTGAAAAAACAGAAGCTGTCAGCTTTGTTAAGAGTCAGCTAGTATTCCAGTAGTTGCATATATTAAGTAGTAGAACTACACAACCCAGGAAATCAATGAAGGTGGTGATTTGGATAAATACCAAGAATGATACTCACATATGCTGTGAATAGAACTACTGCAATCATTACCAACAATCCCATGCCATAAGAGAAATTATCCATCAATTCCCTCGCAACGAATGCACAGAAGATCGATACAGGCGCAACAATGAGGAACATGGTGACAAACAAGGATCTTGCATCAGGACCAAATATAAATCTCCCCTGAAGGAAAAACACCTGCAAAAGAATGGAAGCTACTGTTAATCACACTTTCCACTTATATTACCACAAAACAGCTGAAGATCCCGTAAGAAAGAACTTTTTCTCGAGACACATCGCCAACTTTGTGTATGCATAACTCACTCAAGAAAGAAGAGGAGCGGGGAATCATTCTGTGAGCTGTAAT
Source organism: Panicum hallii (assembly GCF_002211085.1). Lineage (NCBI taxonomy): Eukaryota > Viridiplantae > Streptophyta > Magnoliopsida > Poales > Poaceae > Panicum > Panicum hallii. Next base: position 2,164,278 of record NC_038046.1, on the reverse strand, counting down.
AGGCATTCCGCCGAAGGATCATTAATGCACTAGTACTCAGTCCTAACACTCGGGTTTGCTGTCCTGGACAAAACCACAGGCACTTAACCTGTCCCAGAACCTACATTCTGAGGTACAAAATCATAAAATAAATTGGAAATTTGACTAATCATTTTTTTTCTGGACCAACAATGACCAGCCGATCTCACCAAGCTCAACAAGGGAATTCTAACACCTAAATACGACACAGGTCAATCTAGTACCGGTCCCTAGAGAGAAAGAAACAGTTAATTTGAGCCGCCACTTCAAGAACGCACAGATCCACACCACACACGCACCAAAGAAGCGAGGGGAGGGAGACAGGCATAGAGGGACAGAGAATGAGAGAGAAGGAGCGTTCCGCTCACATTGCTGCCCTTCCAGGCCTTGTACACCAGCGGCCCCTCCGCGCCAGCGCCGGCGCCGGGGCCGGCGCTGGCGCTCGCCCCGTTCATCGCCGCCGCCCGCTCAGCCGAGAATCGCCGTCGAGATCACGGGCCGGATCACTACATAGCCGGCGGCGCGGCCACCTCCTCCGCCCCCCGGGATCGCCGCGCCGCAGGTGATGTCAGCTCGCAATGCCGCCCCCCGCCGCTGCGCCGCCGCTGATGTCGGAAGCCAAGGGGGGGAGAGGGAGACAGAGAGGAGAGACGAGACCAAACGGAAGGGGCCTCGTGCTGGGGACGTGTAGTAAATATGCCATGGTGCCTTTTGCAGGAAGGCCCTCCAGAGTTTTCTGAATTTTTCTCCCTGTACTCTGCAGCGCTGCAGCAAGCAGCATAGCTCCGCCATTTGCGCAATGCACAGTGGAGGTAGTTTCCCCACAGAAGAGGATTATTGAATATAATCCTATTTTCTGTTTAATATAAAATGTTTTTTGTGACAACTTTCTGTGTGTGCAGAAAGTTGTTTGATTGATTGGGGTTAGCGCAGCTAAAGGGGGCTACTTACTTGTCCACCAAATTCTTGCTGGCAGGCAGGAGATTTTGGGGCAAGTTGGTGAACAAAGCTGAGAGGGTTTGTTGCGTCTCCAAATGCTCTACTAATTTGAGATTTGTGGCAGATAATTCAACCTTCAAATGTAAGCTGGTTTTCGGTTCAACTGTTCAGCTGCAACCGTTGTGGTTTAGCTGTTGTGGCCCCAGTCATTGTCAGGTCAAAGGAGAATCAAACGGCCCCCTTCTTCTGCATGTTTCGGGTGGAATCAGGTGGGCTGTGCAGTACTAGCTACAAGTAACTGAAGAATTGAAAGGCTGAAAAGGAAATGGTTTCGTATGTATAATATATGACTTCCATGGCTCCATCCACACAAAGGTAGCGCTCCCTGTGATCACCAAGTTTGGAAGCAGAGGAGAGTAGGAGACTGCCAGGCTGGTTCAAGAGCGATGAACTCAGTCATCAACCAGCAGGCAAATTAAAAGAAAAAAAGTACCAGAAGAAAGGCAATCATCCAGCGCAGGGTGTGAAAATGTGAAACCAGGCTGAAAAGCGGAGCCGCCAGTTGGCCGCCGCGGCGCATCCCATCTCGTCTCGCTTTCCCGAAAGCTTTTCACAGCCGCTCCGCTGTGATCCTTCCTTCCCCCAATCATTTCCACCGCCCAGCCCAGGGGATGATCCGGAAGAATTGAGCAGCCTGGACCAGGGAATTGTACTTGTACCAGCAAGCGGGTTAACTCCCATGTCGGCCCAGTGCGGAAGTAGGGCCCATGTGCTCTCAGTGGGCCAGGATGCATGATTGGAAACCAACACGTCAAATATTACTACTGGTGTGTGGAAGTGGTGAGGGGCCGAGGAGCGGCTGGGCCCAACAAGGATTGGGCCGGCCAGACGTTTCATCCAGCCACCAGCAATTCCGCCCAAAAGTCTTTAGGTCTCAGGGACACGAGCGAGCATTTTGTCCGCTACCGAGCCGAAGTGGAAAGATAACCTTTTACGTTTTTTCTTTTGGCCCGTGTCCTCCTGATGTGAGCGACGCACCGAACCCGGAGTGCAGAGGACAGTTCGCAATGTGCTTTGCGCAAGAGCTCAAGCTACCGTTCCCTCTGCTCCACGGAAACTCCGCCAAGGAACTAAGGAAGGGAAGCGGGTGGCACGTTCCGTCCGTGTCAGCGAGCAGCGGATGGGACGACGACGATGGCGCCGGGTGGCCCAGATCCGCCGAGGAGAGAGCTCTGCGTGCGAGCCGGCCGAGCAACCCCGCGGCGAGGTGCGCGCGCCCCGCCCGGGTGCCTCGGCGCAGCCCGGTGGGTGCGCGGCGGGCGCACGCAAGAATGCAAGATCCCACGCGCGTACGGACGAAGCGTGCGGTTCATTCCATGCGACGCGAGCCGTCGGGTTGGAGCCTAGCTTTAGCTTGTGAGAGGTTGGTGGCTCCTGTGCCTGTCGTGTGGTCTCTTCGTGCCAGGCTGCCACTCCACGAACGGCGCTCGCCGCCCGGCATGGCGCGGGGGCGCCTCCTCCGGCGACGGCACGCGCTCGTGGGCACTTCGGCCGCCAGCCCGCCACCCACCAGCATGTGATGGACGTTGAAGGGGCATCCGTGACCAGCGGAGTCGCTTGCTTGCCGGGCGGGCAGGGTCGAACGACCGAGCAGGGTGTTATTATGTGTAGCGGCGTCAGCGAGATCGTCCGTGCACGCAGGGCCATCCTCGATCACCTTCCTTGCCGGTTTGCCCTCGCCTCCCTCTCCGCCGTCATTCCCGCTGCAAATGCAAAGCCACCCGACCCCGAAAGGCACTGCAAAAGCGTGCCCCAAAGCAAAACCACCGGCGCCTCTTCTTCCTCGTGCTGCGTTAACGTTCCTGACAGCCCACAGCCCAGTTCATTCTCTCCTCCTCACGCTCACGGCTCAAGGAGGAAGGATCGTCGCTGACACTGCTCCGCCTGATACCGCCGAGGAGCTGGCGCGGCGGAGAAGCACGCCGCAGGTCAAGCAAGCTTGCAGCTTGCTGACACTTGAACGAGGACGCGCGTGCCTCGCCGTTCATACAGCTTGGCTCTGGCGTTGGTCGGCGTAGGAGAACAAACAAAGGCGACGAGTTCTACCCGCGCGTTTCTTTGTTTGCCTGTCCTGCCCGACTGCACGAGGGGTGTCAGTAACTTTTGATTCCTATTTGGAAGCGCCGTGTGTTGAATAAAGTAGAAAAGATTATAGTAGGAAGTAAGTGTGGGGATCCAATGTAGGCGCGTCGGGTTAGGACGTAAGGTTAAGAAAAGGCAAGCAGCAGCAGCGGACGGTGGCCATGGCGTGGAAGCTTCTCCTTCTCCTCCTCTTCGGGAAGGCAGCGAGAAAGGCGAGAAGGAATTCAATGGGGCAAAGGCGGAAAGGAGGCAAGGAGGAAAGCCCGGGAAGAAACCGCACCGTACCTCGAAATCAAGAGAGAGCACAGACACTGCACTGAACTCAACAAACTACTTGTCCCATGGGCGAATCCCAAACTCATCTTTGCAAAAAGAAAAACAAAAAAACTGCTCTGACACAGTGCTGCAATGCAATGCAGAGCTTGAATTCAACAGGCACTGATGGCTGCACAGCCATGGCCATGGCCTCTGCTCTTCAGTTCTCCACGGTCACGGGACGGTGTCCCCCGTCCCGGTCCTCGTGGCTGCCTTGTTCGGGAGGGGGAGGCGTTTCGTCGCAGGAGTAGTAGGAGACTCCAAAAAGGAAGAGCTTAATAAAGGGATGAGATGATGAGAGGGGCAGTTGAGTTTGAGGTTGAGTCCGGTTCACGCCACCGCGCCCCCTATAAAATGGCCGGCCCGACGCCCCCCGTTTCCGCTCCTCCACACGACGAGGCCGCGAGATCCCACCAAACCAAAAATCCCGCTCCCAATCCATCCAGCCGATCGCCGGTGCCTATCTAATATCTATCCGCCGGCTGCCACCGAGCGGATCGAGCAAGCAACCGCCCAACCGGGAGGCCCATCCCGGCGTTCCGTCGCTCGGATCTCTCGTAGTACTTCGCCGGCGATGGAGGGGCGGCCAGGTGGCGCGTGGCGGATGCAGGGGCCCGCCGGGGCGCCCGTCGCGGGGCTGCCCATCGGCTTCCGCTTCCGCCCCACCGACGAGGAGCTGCTGCTGCACTACCTCCGCCGCAAGGCGCTCGCCTGCCCGCTCCCCGCCGGCATCATCCCCGACGCCAACCTCGCGCGCCTCCACCCGTGGGACCTCCTGCCGCCAGGTACCGTACCGTGTCACATCACACCACTCCCATCGCTCTCTCGCGCTTGATCGCCACGGCGCGTCCCTGCTATCCGCATTGGCATTGATCCGAGCTCACCGTGTCGGCCCGGTCCGCAGCAGGCGGCGACGCTGACGGGGAGCGCTTTTTCTTCCACCGCCCGGCGACGCGGTGCTGGCGGAAGGGCGGCGGCGCGGCCAGGGCGGCCGGCACCGGCGTATGGAGGCCGTCCGGGAAGGAGAAGCTCGTCGCCTCGCCGCGTTGCAAGCGCCCTGTCGGCACCAAGCGGACGCTCGTCTTCTGCCGCGGACGCGGCCGCGGCGCCGTGCGCACAGACTGGGCCATGCACGAGTACCGCCTCCTCCCCGCCGGCATCCACCCCTTCCACGGCTGCGCCGCCGCCGGCAACCCGACCGCGGCCCATGTAAGCGCGCTGTAGCATTCATGATCCAGATGGTAACCTTTGAATTTCAACTGGAGCTAATTGCTCTTTCGTGGTGAATTGATTCAGGTGAGCTGCCTTGGCGCGGCGGCCGACTGGGTGGTCTGCCGCATATTCAAGAGGACCAAGCCGGCGGCGCACCGCGGCCGGGAAGACGACGATGCGGAGGAGAGGCCTTCGTCGCCTTCGTCTGCGTCGTCTTGCGTCACCGACACAGCCGAGACCGGCGACCAGGAGCATGACGACGACGAAGGGAGCAGCAGCAGCAATGGCGGCAGCAGTTGCAGCGTCGCCTCTAATTGAGAGGAGTAGAGTTGACTAGGCCGTTAATCACGGGCGCCACATGTTCTAAAGAACGCGCCCTCCTTGCCCTTCTGATGTCGTAGGAATCCTAAGCACCTAGCGAGCAATAGAGAGAGAAGAAGAAGATCGAGCTCAAACAAGAAAGAAAAAAAGAAAAAGCGAATCGCTTTGCTATGTTTGAGCTCGTCGCGAATCCAGAGTTTTAATTAGCGAGAAATTAATCAGTTCCCTTTTGGCAACTAATCATCATTTGCTGTGTCAACGTCCCCCCAGAGTTCATCTTATGTTGTCTGGACTCTGGAGTGAAGTGTGAGCCAGAACCACCTCACTTATTCCCCCAGGCTCTGTACTCTGACGCATTTCCCATCCTCTTTTCGATTTCTTGCTGTCACCAAACACTGTGCCAACTGCACATAACTTAAGCAGAAATGGAAAGCTAAGCAAACCAAGCTCCAAAAGGAACTGATGCCCCAGCATTGCAAGACACAAGCAGAGACCAACCCCAGCACAGCTTCAGTGCAAGGAACAGCAAGACAGGGCATACATACAAAGCAAGAATCAGGCACAAAAAGGGGGCAGAATAAAGGTGAGGGTTTGAGCAGGGAGAGAAAGGCAGCCCAGAAAGGGCAGTGCACTTAGGAGGAGGGGAGGGGATGCAGAAAGGAGACGATGATAAGGTTCCTGATACTCTCACTGATTGGCAAGAGGCCGAGGCGAGATACCTTTCTTCCTCGGGGGGGCTTTCTCTCAGGAATAAGAAACCTGCTGCTGCTGGCGAGAGGAAGACGAAGACGAAGACGAATAGGAATAATCTCGGCGTAATCCTGATGGCTCCGGTCCGGTCCGATTCTGGTCCAGCTGCTGCAGATGCCAAGCGCAGGCAGCTAGCTCGCGCTCGCGCCGCTTTGAATCAAATCGAGGCGAATATTTGTTGGAGCGAGAGGAAAGATTTGGGGGAATTGTTCCCGCGCACTGAGGCGGCCGATGCACACGGTCGCTGTCCCTAAGTAAGAGCTAGAGGCAGATGCGTTTCTGCAAGCGATGCTTCCATTACCGCTCCTTTTGCGGCTAGGGGCGCAATGTCGACATGTGATGCAGCTCGGAGGGGATCGGCGGTGGTCATGACGCACGAGTGAGGTCACCGCCGAGTTGCTCCTGTGATGCGAGAGCTGCAAAGTGAATGCAGCCGGCGTGAAAATGAAGTGAGCGGCAGCATCTGAAATTGACCGCTGCTTAGCAGACAGGATCGGAGGTTTTTCTTCGCTAGAAAGGAACCTGAATAGCTCAACTCTGAGGAATCGCTGCCCCCTGTTGATTTCAATTTTCAACCACGGAGAAGAAGAAAAATCCGCTGCCATGAGGCAAAGACACCTCGCAGTTCGAGCATTTGACTTGCGCCGCAGGCTCCTTGTCTTTCATCAGGGTTCAGACCGGGAAACGATTCTGGAGGTTCTGGACCTTGGAGGCAGATGACAGTAACCGGACATGGTTTAAGTCGTTAACAGCTGGTCAGCATCCGGGAAACAAAGATAGTCAAAGCCGTACTGATTGGACAGTAACAGCAGGCCATGATCGGGGAGGAATTGGGTATCTTTATTCGTTCGTCAAGCGAGACGCTGCTGCCGCACAGGAGGTTGCCAATAATTCAAGGCAGCCGTAGTCAGGCACAGAGGCCGGAGGCCTCTTCCTTCCCAGCAGCCAGCAGGCAAGCAGCAGCGAGGGTCGCTGGGGGGACGGGCGATGAGACAGCGGCAATCACACTGCAGAGATCGCCATCAATCGCTGGACGGAACGGGCGGATTGATTCTGCACGGCTCCCCGGTTTCAATGCGGCCATGCGGGTACAGAGCGTCCTCCTCCTGCCTCCGGCGGCCTCCGCTCCCTTGCCCGCGGACGCAACGCAGCACGGCGTCGCACGGACGGGGTGACAGGCCGCGGACGCAACGCGACCGACAGGGCCACAGGGGACGACGCCATTGGCCGCCGGAGCAGCCGGGGAGAACATGCAAAGAGCTGTGCCGGCAGCCATGGGTGTCCATGCACTGTGGCTCGCTGCCGGCTGGTGGGCTGCGATCGCGACGTGCTGGTGCCCTCCTCACGCAATGGGGCGGGCGACCTGACTCTGATGTCACGGAGACGGTGCCTGACAGTGGCGCACGCGTACGGGGGGGATCAGTTGGTACCGAGAGGAAGCTCGTTTGGAAGGAGAACGTCCCGGATCGGGGAAGCTGGTTTCTTGCACCGGGTTAGCTTGAATCCCACACTTCGAGTACTACCGCATTTGAAAGGTTGGCAGCGATGGATCTGAATCTGAATTGGCGCTGCAGCAAGGGTAAGGAATTATGGCTGGCTGCCAACTGTGAGTACAGCAATGGTAAAATAATGAATTGGGTGGGTAGAAATTGTGGATCTTACCTTACTGCATCCAACGGCTAGTGTATGAGTTTGCAATTAACACATCCATGGATGGAACAACCACAACACTCTTGTTTGTAATGCAAAACCAATCTTCAGTGGTTCTAGAAAACAGATGATGAGTTGATTGCCAGTTGGTCACATACACCACAGTATATCCAATCATGATTAGGTCAATCATCAGGGCTATGCATGGATACTCCTGCTGGTCATTGGCCAGACCAAATCGGCATTGCCCAGATTTCTGAAGCTGCTAATTGGTGGCAAACATCTTTCCTGAAAGGATAATCTGGTCATGTTAGGTCATACATTGTGGATCAAGCAAGGAACTTTGAGATGAATCATGAATGCGTCGTAGAGATCGGTTAGTCAAAGAAACATCAAGTGACCAAGCGGTAGTTTATGCCAGGAGGCTCAACAAAGTGTTTTTACCACAAGCATTATCCTCTTGGGTCTGAAGCGACCATAAACGAAGATGGTTCTGTCTCCTCTGTTTTGAACACTGAGCAGGAGCGAGAAAGAAATCAGTGCACAATCGCAGAACAACCCTTATTACGATCCTGTCCCCATCCATGGATTCCTGATCCCTTTTTTAGTACGAGCGACTGAAGATAGCACATGGATTCTGAATCACAAGTGTTGGTTGTGGCGGTGCCTTGTCCCTGAAATTATTCTGAACGACACCAGGTGGCAGCGCCATGGAGCATCAACTCACCTGCCCCTGCACCTATCACTGCACACTACTACTAACGACTTACTATTAGCACGCCGGCCATTGTTACTGCTCCTCTAATTAATGTGCTTTCGGTTGCCATGCGCCTCACCATCCTTGTTGTTGCTTGCACGAACAGGCCGCGCTCGGCAGGAGCGGCGATTGGCAGAGGCCGCCGCTTGATCAGGGCTAGCCCATCGGATCAACCAACAAACCAACCAAGCGCATGTGGTTACGTGCGCGCGGCGGCACGCTGCCCCGGGAAGCGCCGACCGGGAGGGAGTTGCTTGCCGGCCTCGCCGGCGCCCGCCGTGCGGCGCGGCCGCCCGGCAAGCCACTGCCCCGACCGGCCCCAGCTTAAAGATCTTGGGAGCTCGCTCACGGCACTCCCGACGGCAGCACAGCAGCAGCAGGGCCGGCCGGGTCGCGATTGCCAGACGCCACCTCTCAGGCTCTCTTTTCCAAGGAGCGATGTGTCAGCGCGGTTGCTTGCTCCCTTTCCCAAGACCAAATCCGTCCGTCCATCCATCCATCACCCCCGTCCTCCGTCCGTCTCATCAAATGTCAACCCACGAACTCGCCCCGTCGCTCTCGTGCCCAGCTCACCTCAGCCAGCCAAGGCACCCAGGCCACGAAAAAGTCCATGGATCATGGGCACCAGGGTCCTGCCCTTGCCCTCCCCTACCCTACCTAGCTTGTTCCTCCTCGCAAGCCATCGTCACCGCGATGCAAAGGGGGGCCATGCCGCGGCGCCGTGACACACGGCAAGGAGCGCTGGTTTTCAGGGCGTCACCGGGGCAAGGACGCCGAGGGTACTGTACTGGGGCATGCCCCCTTCGTTGCTTCCACCACCAACTGACAACCCACCACGGCATCTCGTCCGAGTCATCCATCTCCCATGGACCAGAGGAAAACAAAATGCGTCGCACTGGTACTACTACGAAAGAAAAAGAACCCAATGAATGATGTGCAAAAAGGTAAACAAAAAAATGGCAGTCCTCCTGCAGACGCTACCATGCATGGACGAACTGAAAAAAAAGGAAAATATTTGCATCGATCGATGCCGCAATGATAGGCAGGTTGGGTTGGGTTCAGTGAACGCCACTTGTGTGCTGGGGGCCATTGGTTTGTTTGTTAATCATCAGTCAAATGATCAGCTGCAAAAAGATACTGGGTATAGTACACATGCATGAGCTGACAAGCTCCAAGTTGAGATTGCTACTGCCCTTTGCCTTCCAAGCATGTGATGTACTCCAGTATCAATTTGTGCTAGCTAGCTCGAGCAGCTTGCGGGGCTCAACAAGCAACTCAGGGCCGAACTCTATTTTGTTGGCGCTTGCCTGTCCGTACCATGCCAATGCCAAGGAGACGTCTCTCTCTCTCTCTCTCTCTCTCTTCACTCTCTCTCTCTCTCTCTGCACCTGCTGTGCATGGGAGCAAATGCCTGTTGAGGGAGACTGGGAGAGTGAGCATTCCAAGCCAGCATAGCACAGGCGTTTGCCCAAATGCCCATGTGGTGGCCGGAGTGGAGCCCAGACCCCACGGGGATGGGGTACGCGTCGGCGGTGGAGGCCGGAGGAACAGGGGGAAAAGGTGTTGGTGGAGTGGAAGAAGAGGCTTCCCTTGGATCGGAATAGCCAGCAGCCTAGCAACTGAACCACTCCATCGCCATTAATCCATGGGTTCCATTCACTTGTGTCTTGTGGCGGCAGACCTTGACCAGCAGGGAAGGTGGTTGGGTTACCTTCCCTTCCCTCCAAGGGAATCCATCACAGAACGAGCCAGGGGGGTCTCCATCTCCCATGAGAATCCTCTGATGGCGATCGGCTTTAACCAGCATGCAGACACATGAAAGCAACTCAGCAGCAAGGCCGGCAATGGCTGATAACTTTGCAAGCCAGCAGGAGGTAGAAGAAGGGCGTGTCATTGTGCCGATGGCAGTTGCCTAGCTGAAGCCTGCAAGCTAGCTCTAGGCATTGAAAGCACTGGCTGGCTGCTATTGGGGCTCCTCCACAGTGTCAGTGTGCGAGGTGCACGGGCTGCCTGCCTGAAGATGCAACAGGGAGACGCAATCAATGGGCTCTGTTTCAGCCAGTTGCGTTGCTTGCTTGCTTGCCTTCAGGATCCTGGGATGAATTATTGGGTGGAGATCACGGATGGCTTCTAGAACGTGAACAGAAGAGATCCGATCCATGCACGAAACGCGAACTGCGTACCAGCATGGCTGAATAAATTGCAGAAGATCACGTTCAGGTTCAGCTGTCTGTTCACTGCAGCAGCAATGTTTTAAGTGTAACCTAACGGCTATAGTGTGTCTGAAGAAGGGAAGGAACGGAATGCACCATCTTCTGAAGAAACTTTTGTCTGAAGAACAATAACTTGCAACAGAAGAAGTCCTGTTTCTTCAAGATCCACGGTCACTTTTTCACGTGCTAGTCCTAGCTCTGCACCAAACCCTAGGACCTGTGACGAATGAGGCCTACTGTTCTATTCAACAAGCGGTAGGTTTCATTCACATGGAGCTGCATAAATCGCCTGGAGCAGTTGAGCTACCAAAATTGTTGAAAGGGAAAAAAATACATCTAACCGAATTGAAGATGTGAAAGTATTGAGCTATACAAGCGAGTTCTACTAGCCCATGTTTAGAAATGTAAAAAAAAATGCAGATAGAGAAGCTTTTCTCCTAGAGACCACCATTTAAAGCTTTTTTTTTTATGAGGGCGCACCATTTGAAGCCGGGCTGTTGTTGTTTGGCGAAAAGTTGGCCTCATCCTGCGCACCTTCATCACATAACAGCCCATCCGGCCCAATAAAGCCCATCCCGGAGCCGCCTTCTGCCAGGTGGGACCCTTCTATCATCGGCCCGCCAAATCTGGGGTCCACTCCGAGGAACCCGCGCCGCCGCTTGCCGGCAGCAACGGTCCGAACCGCCCCCGGGCGCGTCTCCTTACTAAGGCCGCCGCGCGGCGCGGCGCACGAGGCCATCGCTTCCGATCATCCTACGCTCTGGCTCCCTGTCCCGCCTCCCGCTCCCGTGCTCGCTCACGGGCCTCCCCTTCGCGGGCCGCGATGGGGTGCGGGGCGTCGACCGTCGACGGGGCCGAGCCGCGGCGGCGGGGATGGGCGCGGGCAAGGGCGCTGGGGCACAGCGAGGTGTCCACCACGGGTCTGCCGGTGCAGGGGCAGCAAGGGCAGGAGTCCGCGGGGAGGAGGCGAGGCAGCAAGGTGGCGCCCGAGCCGACGCCGGGCTCGCCCAGCTTCAGGTACTACTGCCAGAAGACGGCGGCCGTGGACAAGATCGTGGCCGAAGCCGACAACGGCGACTGCTCCGTCAGCATCGTAAGAGGTGCTTCAACTTGCCGCGCGCGCAGCTCTGCCCCTCCTTCGTTGGTCGTTTCTTGAGCTGCATTGGTGGATCATCCTTCTCCTCCTCTGCAGCGACGACGCGTCAGGCGAGCAATAGGGACGAGGTCGCCGTGACCATTGCGCACGAGCCCAGTCAGGAAAACGATCCACCCATTCTATAAGCAAATCCTTTTCGAAAAAAAACTAATAAGCAAATTAAGAATTGCAGATGCACATGTAGATGTAGCTATGGTGTCTCCTAACTGTTGATGCACAAACCTGCAGGTGTCGGAGCATAAAGAGGGAGCCAGGTGGCTTAGGTTCAGAGGCTTGTCGATGGTCACCAGCGCTTGGGGCAACTTGTTCAGCCGCCACACCAGCAAACATTCGCCGCCTACTGCTGCAGAATCACATGATCCTCCCCCTGCTGCTGCTGCAGCTGTATGATCTCATCTCTGATCACGCAGCGCTGTATGTGATCTTCTTCATTTTACTACGTCTCAGCTTGTAAAAAACATGGCTGATTCAGTCATCTGTTCACGGTGCTAGCTTTGCATCATTTTCTGTTTTCTTCCTAATCTTGGTTAGTGCTTGAAAGCTAACCCTGTATTCGAGAAACAGATTCCTTAAATGATGTAAGGAGCATCAGCACTGGTCTGGACTGCTACTGTTGTCATAGAGAAAAACACAAATTAGCGTTTGGAAAAGAGAGCAAATCCGGAAACTGTTCACCCAAGTTTAGACGGTTGTGTAGCTGTAACATTGGTGTGAGATTATTGAGCAACAACATTAAGCATCCCCTTGATCACTTCCTTTTCTTTTCCCTCTAATTCTAGTGCAGAGATAGAAGCTACAAAATTGGGTGGGGATGATCTCAGATCTTACTCTGTTGCTGATGAAATTTTGCAATCCATTATACATAACAAATGCACTATACACAGCTCTAATTTATAATACTCTCGAACTATACAAGTAAACCTATCAACTGTGGTTGAAAATCACTGGCTACTGAATAGCATCTATAAAAAGGACAAAAAAAGGGGGAACATGGTTACAATGTCATTTGACCGGACCTACTACATTTCTCCCTTTGCCTCTGAATTGCTCCCTGTTCTTTCTTCTCACTTCCATTGGATGGCCAAGTGAGTAAGGCCGGAATGCACCGATGAGAACAGTGGAAGGCGCCATATTGAGGCTTGGCTTGGCCTTCTGCATGCCCTTCTTCGGACTATTCAGGTAAGATTTCATGTGACCGAATAATAGGCTTGGCATTTTCTTTAGCTCAACAACTGAAGATGTGAAGAATTCTTCCGTGGTTCCATCAGCTGATGAATCTATGCTATAACCAATCGACGCATCCAAATGAGGTGGAGGAAATCTCTCAAGTTTGGTAGTGCTCATGCTTGTTACCAATCTTGGTACCTGAAGATAAAAATAACATACTTCATCATTTATTCATTGTTTTGTGCCTAAACTGTTGCTTGAATATGCCTTTTGACGTCAACATTGTCGGGAGTAGTGGCAATTTAAGCATGCTGCTGCTGAGGTTTGAGTAAAAGATTCTTGCAGAGGAAAAGGAGGCAACAAAACACACCTTTGGATTTGCTTGTGGCTTATTATTGACATCTGGAGTAAATACTCTGCGCCCAGGATTTTGCGAAGCATGCTGTCGGTTTTTATGACGTTCTACTGACCCATTAACCCTTGATCTCCTGAAAAATATGCAAAATGTTGAAGTTTTCTGTCACAAAATATAGCAATGAAATAAGTGCCATGAGTGGCGCCAAACCTTTTGTGCTTCTCGTACTTCAGCTTCACGTCTCTTTCTTTACATGGTGGATACTGCGGAAGGCTTGATGGTTCACATGCATACGGTTCTGTCCTGAAGAACTGTGTCCACAGAAAACGATAACTTGATAAGTACAGTTGAACAAAGGATCACCTTCCTACTCAAAATTAATCAAAAGTTAACCCTAGCCCATTCTTTTGCATATTGTCTGCCACAATTTTTCTTCTTCTTTTGTATTTGTTCCATGTAGCAGTTAGTTTTAAATGGCTTGAGGATTGATAGGGTAGGATTAACCTCACTGTTCAGAGCATCAGTTGCGGTGCCTCTCATATCTGGGTCAATTGACAGGAGAGTCTCAAGAAGCGATAAGGTCGATGGTGGCACATCTTTAAATTTTTCTGCTAGACACCGTTCATATGGCTTGAACGTAGGATGAGCGAACTTCATTTTCTCCCAGTAATCCTCTGATGGAGTACCACACAACTTGAAAATCTTGTGCAATTGTTCCACCTAAATAAACCACTCGTTAATAGCTAAATCAAGTGATATCCTGCACTATTTATCCAAAATTAACATTTCAGCTGGGCCAAACTAAGTACCTCTGTTCTTCCGGAGAATATAGGCTGACCAAGAAGCAGTTCTGCCAATATGCAACCCACACTCCAAAGGTCAACACCAACACCATAGTGAGTTGCTCCTAACAAGAGTTCAGGTGGACGATACCAAAGCGTGATCACTTGGCTAGTCATTGGCCGCATGTTATCAGGATCATAAGAGGTGGCAAGTCCAAAGTCAGCTATCTTAAGAATCCCATCACTGCTGACAAGTAGGTTCGAGCTCTTGATGTCACGGTGCAGAACACCATTCTTATGACAGTGTTCAATCCCGGAAAGTAATTGTTTCATGTAGCATTTCACCTGCAACCAAGGAGCTAGACTTTATGAATACGACATATAATGAAGTCAGGAATACGTTTGTCAGTAACTTGTGTTGATGAAAAACACCTCCTAGTTGGAGCCTTCCTTTTCAGAAAAGAAAGTAATTGATAACCTTTAACTATATTAATGCCAGTGAGTCAATTTTACTGAACCAGGTTGACCCATTTCCATGGAGTCCAGACGGCAATACAGAGCTTTACAGGATAGAGAGTTTCAGAGATAAAGTTCAGTCAGTTAACTGCAGCCAAAGTTGACTGTTGAAATCTTTGTAGTTCGTTGAAGGGATTTCGGGGAAGCAGTGTGTGTGTAAAAAGTATGGAATGCCTGTCTGGCTGTCTCTGTCAATTGGACTTATGTGTTCAAACCTAGGAAATACTCTGCTTAGTCTAATAGACTAACAGGTCCACATCACTGCAGTGTTCTGGTCTGATAGATTTGTTTGCTTCTGGCAAAACGCTAAAGCAAAATTCCACTGCAAATAATTAGTCAATGATTCTTCTTCTAGAACTAAGGAAAGAAGTTGCATCAATTAGGTAGTGTTCGGTCTCCCAAATAGAAGGCTTGACTGGCAAGTATATGCTGAAAACGCTGCAAATCTTAGTTTCCCTTTACGCTCCCTTGAAAAGAGGCGTGTGTGATATCTCAGAGCAAATGACATTAGAATGGCCCACGTTAAGTTATTAGTAAATAGTAAATGCAAGTTCTTTCCAACACATGCAATTTATTTTTAGCAAAGAACTCTGTGTTCTATTAGAGATCATCCATTTGCCGAAGTTGAATTCACAAGCATAGTAGTTCAGACTTCTGGCAATCCTAAGTAATCAAACTGCATGATGCCAATTTTTCTTATACTGATAAGTTCCCAATCACAGACTACCAGGAAACCAAAAGGGGGTTGGTTAAACTCTCCACATCATCAAAGAGAACTAAAAAAATCCGAGGTAGCTAATTTATCAATTTTGTGCTTGTGCATCACCAATGATTGTAACTCGTATTGCTTGTCGCACGCAGTTTCGCCTCCGAAAACTACTGAACAACTAATTTCCAGGAACTGAGAGAGATCAGTATAGCTGGCCTCTGACGATGGCCATACACTTCATTGCTTCATGGGGGGCAGTATGTAGCAGAAGCAGAGATCATACCTGAGGCAAGGACAGGCGGCGGCCGGAGGCAGTTGCGCAGGCTGTGAGGCCGGTGAGGTCATGTTCCATGTACTCGAAGACGAGGTAGAGGGACGGCGCGGTGTTGAGGCGGGAGGTGACGAGGCCCTGGAGGCGGACGATGTGGGGGTGGTCGCCGAGGCGGCGGAGCAGGGCGATCTCCCGCGCCATGAACCGCGCGCTCTCGGCCTCGCCGACGCCATCCACCCGCACCTTCTTCAGCGCCACCACGCGGCCGCTCTCCACGTCAATCGCCTTGTACACGTTGCTGTATGTCCCTGAACCTATCTGCACGCCCACAGCAAAAAAGATCGCAAATTTTTTTTAAAAAAACTCCAATTGAATGAGGCAAGCAGTGGAATTAGTTGAATTTAGTGGACTTTTTTTAAAATGTTAGAAAAAAATCCGCAACAACTCGTTTCTTTGAAAAGACCAGAGAGGATAACATTTACAGGTAATCAATACGAATATTGCAAGTTGACTTTTCCATCTGTCCTTACGAATTACGAATTCTTGTGACACGGACAAGCATATTAAGTATGAACGTAAATGGTGGAGCTGTGGCGTTTTTAAATCTCTGGAAAGCTGGGGATTTGTTCATCTCCGCTTATTTTTAAGCACCCGGTTCTAGGAATTTGGAGCTTGTTTATGTGTTGTGATCACCATTTGCTTTATTTTCTCCCTTTGATGCTTACAACTCATAATTGAAGAAAAAAGAACCCATTGCTCTCTTCAACTCAGAACAAGAAAGCCAGAAAGATCTTTTTTTTTCGTTTTGAGTAGGTGATACGCCAACAACTCAATTACGATGACCAGAAAAAGCAAGAACTCAAATTACTCGCCGAATTCCGCAACCGACGATCGTGTACGACAAGGACGAACGAACAAATCGAAGCAGCGGATGAGAAAGGCAAGCTGAAATCTTTCCCCCAACAACCCCCTGTTTCCATGAAAAGGCCAAACTTTCCCGGTAATTAACTGCCGATCAAGCACGGGCGCGCGGTGGAAAGGATCGTCGTCCTCACCTTCTCGAGCTTGTGGAAGGCGTCGGCGCCGCGGGGCGCCCATCCGCGAAGCGCGTCGCCGGCGGCCTCGGAGAGCCAGAGCGGCCACCCGGACGCGTCCTTCCTCACCGCCGCGATGTGCTCCTGCTGCGGCGGCTGGAGCTGCACCTCTGCTGCCTTGTCCCCTCCTCCCGCGGCAGCCGCGGCGGCGGGGAAGAAGAGGGAGGAGCCGGGCGCGGTGGCGAGCTTACCGAGGATGCAGCCCATGGCGGGGCCGCCTCATGTGCAGCGGGTTGGTCACCGCCGGCGGCTGGGAGCGGTTGCGGGGAAACGACGGGAGCACGCGGGAAGTTGAGGGAGGGAGGGAAATGGGAGACCGCCTCAACTCTGTGCGACGTGACGAGTCTTTTGTGAGCACGGTTTGGCACTCTGGATTTTGGACTGCCTGGCTGAGTGTTACAGTGCAGCTTGACTTTTGGATAAAATGTGAAAACATTTTTTTTGCAAACAAATGTTTCTTGTGCTTGCTTAATGAGGAGGTCGTCACCGGGTTTCGAGATACAGAAGGCGTGTGCTCAACTGCACCTCTATCAGCACAAGCAAGAGCTCGGTGAAATGAGAAAAAAGAAGGAAAACAATTTTCACCTTATACTTTTGTACCATTTCCAAGTTTAGGCTCTCTGAATTCATGTATAGGAAACTATGACTGATGCTTCTTATCCTAAGCTATGCATGTTTTTTTTATTACGAGACTGATGATATGATAACTAAAACAATTATTAAGAAAAAAAGTTGCTAGGTATACTCTCTCTGTTTTTAAATATGCGATGTCACATATTTAAAAATAAAGATATCACTCCGCTTTCAACGTTCTTATGCCATCTCAAGTAGAGCATATTTAGGAGTAAGACCTTACACAATTCTGTGAACTAACATATCTTGAAGGATTTCTTCGACGAAACCATATTTAGGATAATAAGGCTACTAAAATGGGTGACCCTATTGTGTTAAGTCCTTTTGTAGGAGTATCCCTAATAACTAGGGTTTGAAGATTTGAGTTGATAGATGAGGGGGACCCATCTGTTTTGACGAGAAAAGGTTCCTCCGGAATTAAGGGGTTCACACTTCACACTTTGACACGGAAGTGCTGTCAAAATTCAAAAGCTCCTTTTACACGGGAATAAAGACATTTCAGTTCATAATACTAACCTGTAGCGCCAAAAAATCCATCTTTTGCAAAACAATTAAAAATTATTTTAAGTCACTACAAGTTGGTTCTGAATTTTTGCTACAAGTTATATAGAAAAAAATACTCCCCTCATTAGCCAGCTACTCAGAGAATCCATACGAACAAGTTTCCAAACAGATGCTGTTTCCCTTATGGATGTCTGGATCCTGAACCCAGTTTTCCATGTATGCGTGATGGACCCGCTGCATGCACGTACAGTAGCTATCAGCGTAGGAAACGGAATCAAATTAGTAGAGCAATACTCTTTTCAGAACTCCTTCCTCCTTTTGCAGCCTTCTCTTTCTCCTTTTCCCTGCACCTATCATCGATCGTGATCTCTCTTCATTCCTGACGGGTCCGGGCGCAGGATCACAGATCTTGGGGCCTGCACCTCTGCCGCGTGTCAGCTACCAGCTCAAGCCAGCAGCCATGCTCGAGCAGCACAGCTCGGGTGACAGTAACATCACACTGGTGTAGCCAGCCCAGCCTAGCTAGTGAAGATCGAAGTGAGAGTGGGCGGCCAAACTTTAGGTCAGGGTTAGTTGCATCGCATCGACGTTCCCTGCCGGACGAACGACCCAGCATTCAGCAATCTGCTGCTGTTGGTATGCGCAGAAAGATGGAGATCATTATTGGGCTATAAGTGGTAGTGCTCGGCTCACTCACACACCAACCGGTCACCGAATCCTTCCACGAGCGATCAGATTTGGTGCTGGAGTCCTCGTAGGTCATAACTGCCGCCTTCTCCTTTAATCTGGTTGAAACAACTGAACAATACTATTCGGGCGATCACTGCCCGAAGAGTTTGCCTGCAAATAGTTTTTCTTTTCCAGATCATGACCTGCAAATAGTTTAGATGCCTGTAGATCATGTTCAGGGGGTTCATTCGGTTGTTCACGAGTTGCCATCTACCTGTGTGGATGAGTATGTGTCTAGAAGATGTAGAGCTTACCTGAAAACAGTTGAACATTCATATACAAGATTCTCCATGGCCTCTCGATCAAACTGTCCATGAGAGAGAAAAAAATGGGGGAAGAGCTGGGTGCAAACAGGTTAGATGCGTGTAGATGTAGATCGTATCGGCGCTGAGATCGGTTTGTTAAGGAGTAGCCATCCGTGTGCATCCGTTCCACGGCACCGTTATTACTTGCAACAGCAGCCACGAATCCATCCATTCATTCAACTTCAACCCAACTAAACTGAACCTGCATTCTGCAGTGATGCTGGGGCAACAGCATGCAGAGACTACTGCGCCACCCTGATCAACTGCAGCAGTTACTCCCTGACAGCAAGCTAGACAGAACAGCCTTAAACATCTTTTGTTTTTCCTTTTGCTCTCGGTGTTAACGAAGGCTGTCAAATTGTGGCTGTTCTGTCCTATTTGGTCGCATGTATCACAAGTCATTTCCTCATAAAAGGAGGAGAAATTTTTTTCCTTACGCACTGCATTTCACCCACACCTGGCTGAAAGTCTTCGCAGTCAAATTCCAGTCTCACTCAGCCAGGCTTGAGTGTGCAGTGACTTCACTCAGGGCATGCATGCCTGGCAGAAGCGTTGAGCCGTTGACCATGTTCCTGGCTGCTTGTGTGCCTTCACCCGCTTAAGCCGCCGATCGTTTAAGAATCAGAGAGGGTTTATGGATGTTAACTGCAGCGGCATGTGTAGTATGGTCTTGTTAGTTGGAGAAAACAAGCCCCAAAGCGAAGTACTATGCTGTAGCAGCATGACTAGCGTCAGAAGGGAGCTAGCTAGCCCCTGTTTGGAGCTTGATGGAGTAAACATGGTAGATGCTACTATAATGTGAACCTGTTCTGAAAACACAAGAACACCAGCAGCTTGTAATTTGAGCTGTCTGACGAACGTGGGATTCAAGAAGGAACTCGTGATCAACGTTGCGGGCTGCACCCGGACACCCTGACCGTGCATCGGTGCATGGCGATTTTTAGACGATCAGATAAATTCCCCTTCCCTTCACAGTTTCTGATGGCCAACCACTCTCTGAAAAAGAAAAAGAAAATACGCGCGTAGCTTTGACTGTAAAGCGAAGTCGCCATACAGGACTGGACTCCCGACTCCGGCCTAACCACCACGCAACTGGGTGGTTCCAACTCCATCAGACCATCACGCACGGCTGCCTGGCCGGCTGGCTGCCAACACCTGTGGCAGCCGGCAACGGCACCGGCCCGTCACCTCAGCCAGCACCACCCCCCCCCCCCCCCCAAAAGTCTCGCCGGGACACCAATCCCTCGTTGAAATCCTGATCCGCGTGCCTTGAGTGGTCAGCGTCAGCATTCATGTCATCTTCGGAGTGTGTTTGGATCCTCGGACTAAACTTCCGTCATATTGTATGTTTAGACCAGAACTAGAAGTATTAAATATAAACTGATTATAAAATCAATTGCATAACTGGGAGACTAATTCACAAGATGAATCCATTAAATCTAATTAGAATATAATTTGGCAATGTTGTGCTATAGTAAACATATGCTAATGATGGATTAATTAGACTTATTAAATTCATCTCTATTTCTGCAGTTAGTTTTATACTGTTAGTTTTATAGTTAGTTTATGTTAGTTCTCTAATTGATATCCAAACATCCATTTTAGTTAGTCCCTGAATCCAAACTCTCTGTACGCATATCTCCTGTCTTTGACTCTGGAGGCTGCCAATAAGTATAGTATATTATATATGATCGAGCAATTCATGGATAAATGCTTGCTCGTCGCACACACATCGACTGATGATGCCTTGCTTTGGGGGTCAAGCAAGCGGCCGGCCGGTCTTCAATGGCCGACGGCGACGCGTGTGATGTTTGGGTTAGAGACACTTAACGCGGCGTATGGCTTGCTTGGTGGAGACAGATGTGGGAGCTGCGCTAGTGCACGGCCATTTTCAGCTCCTTTTCGGCATCTTAGTTGCCACTCAGCGCTCGGCACTCGAGCGAGAGAGATAGACCTAGGATTTCCGTGTCAAATCGTGCCTGTGATACATGACCCCTCCAGATTTTTCTGTGTGAAACCGTGGCTGTGATCTCTTTCCCCTAACCGTGACAGATTAGGCTTGACAGATTTTTTTTTCTGTGATTTTTCAAAGTCAACGGTCCCCTCATTTACCTACGACCGAGCTCGACCTCTTCGATCGAGTCAACCCTTGGAGCTAGGCTTCTCTCAACGTGTTTGACCAAATAGAACAGCCAGACGAAGAACCAAACTTTGTTTCTAGTGCTACAGAGCATATCTGCGCCAGTGCCACCTATCTGTAGAAAAATAAAGTTATACTATTCAGAGTTGACAGGTTTCAGTTTTGATAGCTGAACCACACAAGGGCCGAAGGGCGAGTAATGCTTAGGTGTAAAACACTCTCAGTTTGGTAAAGCACAGGGTTAACACCCGTCACTGCCAGTGTAACCGGTAAGACAGGGCCCGCCTAAGCAGTGATAATGATGCCTCAATCGTTGTCATGTAATCCCAGTTAATCATGGCTCCCGGCAGTAAATTACAACCTAGTAACCTACAAGCCACAGGAAACATAATCAAACGTGACATCGTCATGTCTTAGTCCTGACCTCATGCCTGATGCCTTTCTTCCAGAAGAATCAGCTTTCGACGCATGCGGTGCCAGTCATTTCCTGCGTGAAACAGCAGCATGCGATCCCCCTTTCCCACAATGTTGCAGTCAATCTCCTCTCCCACTTTTCGGACTTGAGCAGCCGCGCAAGTAACCGGGCACAAGATGCGTCCAGACAAAGAAACGCGCCACGGCCGACTCCTCAAGCAAACCAACGGAAGCATAAGCATTTCAGACAACGGCGGCTAGTAGCAGTCATGACCAATCACACTCAGACAAATAACGGCATGAGAAGCAAATATGAGAGATTACCCATCACATTCTGATCGCTCGGTTTTATGACAAAACTGATGATTTGCATTAGATTTAACCAGGATCCCATGGGCGAAATGAAAAGCGTATCAGCATCGATAATTCAGGCTACCAGGGACACAAATACAACATGTGAGACAAGACAAGGAAAAAAAAGGAACAAACTCTGAAGTTATCATAAGGCGGTTTTCACGAGTCCCATGGTCCAATCCCCTATATATATTGTCTCAACAAACGGTCACACTGAAATGGCAGAGCAGGGGAATTAGCAGGCATTGTTCTCTTATATAATAACCAATGGGGATGCAATTTACATTTCATATATCCACCATACGGTTGGTTCAGCCAGAGCAGAGCTTTTCCAGAGCCATGTTCTCATCGCCATCGACACTCTTCAGGGTACTTCTCACCAGATCCTCTGGGAAGCCCATCTCAACCAGCTTCTGCACCTGCAGTCATCAGCAGAAACAAAAGGTGACTACTGCTCATCAACACGTACATGTCTTACATACACAATGATATGATGAACAGGTATTGTCAGTACCTTCTCTTCCATGCCAGTGGACGTGCTCTTTGCGAAGGCCTCCGTCCAGTAGCGAGCTGTAGCAGCGAATGTTGGATAATCACGCAGGTACTGCAGAAAAGAGTCAACACAAAGAAATTAAAGGTAGGAGGTCGGCAATAACGATTCAGTTGAGTATATCTCATAAGTTCATCTGCAGCTTTATAGGCCTACTGTTCCATTCATTATTGCAGTGAATTCTCAGAGCTTATGCTTACACTCTGCATCACTGGACTGGCAGTACGTACAGAAGGGAGTTACTAAGGACAATCCTGTATCCAATAGCCTATTATCCTATTCTGGCTAGCAAAGTAACCATCAAAATATCACTGGTACACTCCAACAGAAAGCACCTATCTGTGTTGCTGGCCAATCACCAGCTTTTATTCACTAAAAATATGACATATGGTGTATTTCCTTGGAATCAGCTACCCTTCAGTTTGGTTCAGGACATGCGCAATAGTAAACAATCTAGCACAGGAGTGGAATTTACATCGCAAACAGCTGATTAGAAACTTCTTACACCGAGCTTTCCATACAGCAATATAGATCTGTGTCGACTGTCGACCATCTAAATGCATAAGAGCTTGCTGAAAACTGAATAGAACTACCTTACACCATATCTTGCTGTCTTGCATCTGCATTAACACTACACGGAGAAAATACCCAAATACCCAACTCATTGCATAAGGGGAAAAAGAATCTATAAAATTGCCTAGTGCGCTGCAGGCAGCATTCTCATGTGATGGATGCTACAAACTCACCTTGAACAATCATACTTACTTTGCTGCAAAACTGTATGATGCTATTCAATTTCAACCAAGGGCATGATGATGCAGTTATGCATAAGCACATAAACATATTTTCTGGATAAATAGTCAGACTCACTGTTCATAGGAATCCACCAAGGGCAGGCTATGTTAATTTAACTCCCAACCAACTGTAGCTTCACTGGCTAAATAAAATATATAGTGCACTATAAATAAAACCAAACAGGAAACAACCAGTTCAGACCTGTTGTGCAACGACAGCATCCTGAGGATCATCAGGTGCAGGAGAAGAAAGCAGAGCTTGAAGGGAAAGCAATGCAGTCTTCAAAGTAAGAGCTGGGCTCCACTGATCTTTCAGAATGTCCAAGCAAATTGCTCCGTTTTGGCTGCTGATGTTAGGATGCCTTTAAGATAGATTGCAGAAGTCAGAGCTCTACTATTTTTTTTTAAAAAAAAAGCCCTATGAGAGGGCAGAGGGCAGCAGAACTTAGAAAAATAATGGGGCACAAGTAACAAAATGGGATGATAATGATCACTCAATAAAAAATCTGAAGAAATGGATATGAATTATCTTTCACTGCTAGTTGTTCCTGATCTGAGGAAATATCACAACACATATGTAGGAACATCATGTAAAGAGAATGAGAAGTCCACAACACAAACAACTGGGAGTAAGGTTGCATACCATACTTTAGTGACGAACTGCATCTTTGGAGGCTCAAAGGGATATCCACCTGCCAACCAAAGATCGAAATCAGTTAGGCTTTCTAACACCATTATCCCTTACTATTGAACTTTAGTTATTGGCACACGACATTACACAGGAACATTCAACTCTGGGAGTAAGAACAAGTAACAAAAGTAGCACAAACACGACACCACAGAACAGTTACACCAGAACAGATACAAAAGTGGAATGCACATTGAAGCGGTGCGTGTTAACAATAACAAGTGTGGACTTGGAACATACACATCTGCCTGGCTGTTCAGATGAGGTGCTTCATTGCACGGCGAAGCAGAGGTGAATCCACAAGCAGCGATGCGGCCACCGACCCACCCATACCCTAATCCGGAATCCGGACCAGCGAAGGAGCGCGCAGAGTTCGCAGGCAGCAAACCCTAATCGACCCTGAACCCCCTCCACAGGAGAGGCAATCGCGTGTGGCGGCAATCTACCCACCCACCCGCGAATCGCCCGGGGGAGTGGAATCTGCAATTCCACCCGTGCGAGGGCGAGGGCGAGGCGGACGGGTGGAGGGGGGATCCGATCGAAGGAAGGCGCGGAGTGGGGGAGGGGGGGGGATCGGAGGAGGACGGGTGGCTCACCGGGGAGGCGGATGTCGATGACGAAGGTTCCGCCCTCGTAGGGGCTGTCAGCGGGCCCGGCGATGGTGCCGGTGAGGTGGGAGATGTTGGCGCCGTCGTGCAGCGCGATGGAGACGCCCGAGACCTCCCGGTCGCGGTTGCACTCGGTGAGCTCCTTCTGCACGCGCGAGACGTCCACCATCGTCGCCGCCCCGCCCACTCACTCCCTCGCGTCCTCCCGCCGCCACCTCCTCGAGCAGCGCGAGATGGGAAAGGAGAAGAAGAAGGGCAGGGAAGGAAGGGGATGGGAGGGGAGGGGGTTCAGGAAACGGAAGCTGCCACGCTACTAGCAATAATACGGCCGCTAATGATCATCCTCTACACTAATCTAGTTTAGTGAACTGCTACTAATAGTAAATACAGATATACTGGTAATTCGTTTGCTGGATGGGCGGAGATTCTTTTGGGTTTGGATGCTTGCCTGCCTTGTGGTGCCGGGAATTCCGAACTCCTTCCCTTGCAGTTTGTTTATCGCTGTTCATCCTGTCGATGATTCGTTGGTGTTGAATTCCCTTTTCTTTTTTTGCTGCATCGATTTGCTTATCACTCGTGCAGGATTGCTAATCAGATTCCATAAAACTCCAGCTTGTGGCAGCAAAAGCCAAAAGGCCACTCCGGCGCACATTCCAGCCATCAGTTGCCAAACTCCGGCCTCACCTTGTTTTTTTTTATTGTTGTTACGGAGGCAATTTGTGTCAATGGGCTCATGCATATGGGCTTATTTGGGCTGTAATTTTGTAATTTTTCACGGAGCCGATGGATTTCGCTTTGGGCTCACGTGGAGCATACCGGCCCGCAATTGCTTCCACCACCGACGCCGGCGGGCGGAAGTAGGCCCAGCATGGTGCTTGCCCTGATCCAGTGTTGGGCGGTCGGTCGTTTGCGGTTGGGCTGGCTGAAGGGCCCATTTAACAACCAAGGGCTGCTCCCGCGTCGGTATCCCACTGCGCCGTAGTGATTATAGTAAAACCCAATGTGCCGCCATTGTCATTCTCAAAAAAAAGGAAAAAGCGCCGCCATTGTCGTCTCAAAAGCTTGCTCTTACTTTCCTGTTGCATGAAAACCTACCTGCCGGTTTTCCTTTTTTTTTTCTTCCGCGCAGCTAGCAAGGATACAGGCGAGGTGTCGTCTACGCATTTCCTTCTCCGGGCGGTGGGTCTTGTGCTGGCTGACAAGGGACGAGCTATTGGCTATTGCAACCCAACCAATGGAAGATGGACAGGGAGAAGGGTCTGTGCGTAGCCGGATGGCCCGAACAGGAAGTAGGACGCGACGCAACCGGGCAGCAGGCACATGCACGGCGACGAGACGCCCAGGAGGCAAAGTCGTTGGGCTCTATTCAGGCGGTGACACGATCATAGGAGCTACATGCGAGTGGATACACACGTGCTGAAATGGACTCGTCGACGAGAGACGGACCTGGCGCACAGGACAGCCATTGCCCCTTTCTTCGTAAGCAATCGAGAACTCCACCGTACTGCAGGTGTTTGATGCATGCAGTTTGGCTTTTTCCCTGAAGAAAGAAACTGTGACAAGATGATCTGAACCGGCGCCGGTTCGCCGGTACCAGGCGAGAGGCAGTTCCGGCGATCGCCGGACTCGGTAGCAGCAGCTGTCATCTGCATGCCTGTGTTTCGTCAGTTGTGTTATTCGTGGCAAAACCAGAGAGCGACACGGTAGCGTGTTATCCTGCTCCTGCTCCTGCTCCTCCTGCTGCGGCCGGTGGGCGGTGGCTGCTTGCTAGCTTAATTGCTACGGCCATATTTTACACGTGCTCTCTCTCAAACTTCTTTCAGAATGCAAACCGGGATCGATTAATCAATACTGTATCAGACAAAGTACTCCAAAAGCATTTCTTTGTTTATCCATTCGAGTGTCTGCCTCTCCCAAGCACAAAGCAAGCACCCCTGTCCCTGTACCATCCGTCTCCTCCTCCCTCTCCCTTCCTTAGTCTGTACCTGCTCGCTCGTACGCGGCTGTCATGGACAGACAGACGGGCGCGACCGAGCACGCGCCGGATGGATATCAGCTGACCATACGCTGCTCCCCCTCCTCGCCTCCGCCTCCGCCTCCGCCTCAAGGTATAGTAAGTTCGGGTCGATTCGCCTTTCTGCGCGTAATCGCATCGGTCGGGCTGGAACCAAGTGCTTTCTGGCTGCTCTCCATCATGTCAATTTGTGTTGTGTGTGTATATATTGTGTCGCATCAACTGATCCATTAACGTCGTTCCGGCTAACTAACAGTGCTCGCCGTGGGATCCTCGCCGCCGTGGCCGAAGACGAAGATGGGAAGCTCCTCCGGCGACTTCTTCCTGGCCAGCAGGTAAAACTCAGTCCGATGATCGTAGTAGTATAGATCGAACTGCTGCGTGTCTGCATGTATGCCACCGTTCAGCTATGACGTCGGTGTCGAGACCTTATTCTTCCTTGTTCATGGAACCGGCGCTGCAGCGGTGCCACCGCTGGCGCCAGGACGGCGGCGGCGACGAAGCCTCTGACGATGTTCTACAACGGCGGCGTCGCCGTGTTCCACCTCCCCCAAGATAAGGTCTCGTCGTCCATGTGTTCTCTGTGTACAACCGAACCCGATGACTCGATAGTCTTGCCTGATTCCTTGTGTCTTTTGGCGCGTGGCCATGACGGCAGGCGGAGGATCTGTTGAAGATGGCGGCGGGCGAGGGAGGCGAGGACTGCCGCCCCAGTCCCCGCCGGCCGAACCACGGCGAGGAGTTGCTGTCCAAGATGAGACAAGGTACTGCTATAATCATCTCTTGGTATGCAACAAAGCGTACATCCGTGCGTGCATGCTTTGGAAATTAGGAAGGAAAGGCAAGAGAATATATAATGGGCTTTCTTGTTGTGTTGTTGCCCACAACGCAGAGATGCCCATTGCAAGCAAGAGATCTTTGCAGCGGTTCTTCCAGAAGCGCAAGGAGAGGTACATACTACGCAATTACGCGTCATACATCTCTCTCTCTCTCTCTCTCTCATGGTGCCTTTGTGTTTGTGTAGTTTTATTTGCTTCATGACTCATGAATTTGTCTGAACAATTTTGCTTGTTGCTTCTACTGCTGGATAAAGATATAAGCAGTGAGATAATGCCATCGTAGAATAGAACAGGTGGCGTGAAGCACGTTTGGAATGACCAAATAAACAGTGCACATATGAAATTCTCTTCTTCTGTCCATTGGAATTGACGAACCGAGCTACGACATCCAAGGTTGTTTATTCCATGGGCGCCCCGTGACCCGGCAAGAAAAGGCTGTATGTGGATGCTCTCGCCCAACTGCGACACGGCTCGCTTCTCGATCAATCCTCACGAGAATTATTCCATTTGACTTGAGAAATCTTCGTTACGATGCACTTAGGGCATCCTAATGAACATGGACATGGTGGTGAAATTAGCTGTGTTGCCACCTCTGTCAAAGGATCAGTGAATGTTAAAGTTCATTTACACACGTTGATTTCTTCCTTTTCCCTGCGCAGGCTGTACAGGCCCTGATGATCAATGGCGGCATGCATGCAGACCGGTGATTATTGATGCAGCAGCTAGCTAGTTTGCAGCATCAGGCGATCATGGTAGCCTATCCAACGAAGACGATGAAGGCTTGCATCGTCTAGTTATATGTATGATTTCGTTCCAAAATATAGATTGTTTTAGGATTTTTAGATTTATTATATTCGCTATGTATTTATATATGATATATGTCTACATGTATAATAAAATCTATGAATTTAGAAAAATCAAAACGACCTGCATCGTTCTGTAGGAGAGATTTTGTTGGGCTTTGTATTACATTAGTAATGTTACTAAGACGCTTGGTATATATACGTGCGGAGTAACTCGTAACTATAGAACCACTTTTTTTCTTTCTCAGTAAATTTTTTCTTCTTCTTCTTTTTCTTTTCTTTTTCAAGTATAAGTAGCACAGAGGACCAAGGAGGGGCCTTGCAGCACGAAAATCCATCCGTCCATTCGCTCGTTTCCGGGCCAAAACGATTTGTAGCAGCCCAACAAAAGAGCACGGCGCGCTAACGTGTCAACGGAGCCAGCAGAGCAGCAGCTACGGATAGGCGGAGGCGGCGGCATGTGGCCGCCAACTCAACTCGCCCGCCGGATCACGGTGTTCCTGTTCTGCTTCTGATGACAGCCAACAAGGCAGCAGCATCCCTAGAGCATACCGTGCAGGTTGTCAGGCCACTTGAATGAAGCTACCAACTGGCCATCCGGCTGCTTCAGCATACGATGCACACGATGAGCGGATTGGTTATACCCAAACTATGGGTGGTTTACATCTTGGAATAAGATTAAACTTGTGAAGAAAAAAAAAAGAATGATGAGGGACCTCTGCTGTACAATGCAGAAAATATGCCAGATCTTTTTTATCAAAAATAATGTGCCAGAACTGTGACGGTGAACAGACATTGCAGCGGAAAATGCAGTGTTGTGAGCTGCGACGTTGGCCTGGGTTGTGCTGGGGTCCGTTGCGGCGTGGAGTTTACCATACAGCGACACCCCACCACCGCACCGGCCCGGGAGCGAGCGACTCCGCACGCGCACCAACCCTTCCGCTCCTCGCTGCGCTCCCCACGCCTCCACCCCAACCCCTCCGCAGCACAGCACAGCACTCCCCCTCCAGTCTCCGCTTCTCTCGCTCCCCGTCTCGCCGCTTTCCCTCCCCCCGCCCTGGGCGCCGCGGCCGCCCGCCCGGGCCTCGAGAATCCCCCTTACCCTCCCGCCGCCGCCGACGCCGTAGCCGGCGGGTTCGTAGGAGAGGTGAGCTCCGCGCCGCGCGCCCCTTCCTCATTTTTCCTTGCCGCTGTCAGTCGGTGCTGGGTCCCCGAACCACCAGCCTGTCGGCGTTGCTCGTTCTCCCTTACCCTCTCGGCGTCCGTGTTCCGGTCATAGCGCAGCGCCCTTCCAGTGCGCCGCCGCCGGCGCGATTGGCTGCGGTGGGACTCCTCTGCACGCCTATCGGCAATCGGTATAAGATGCAGATCGGCCGCTGGTAGGATTGCGTGTCACTGTGTTCGGAGCTGCCAATGCTCTGAGCAAGCACCTCGCTCTACTCCTACTACTTAATCCCCTTGATAGGTGCAAGGGTCTAGCAGCCTAACCTAGGATGCTTTCAGCCGTTCTAACGCTGCACAGGCACATCAATTGTATTTCCAGGGCAGTGGCTTCATTCTCTGGATTCCCTAAAATATGTACACCTTTTTTTTTACAGAAATCAAGGGTAGCATTTTGGGGTGCAGTTGTGACTCCTATGCTTTTTCCTGCATCAAACTGCCAATGCAAGTATAATGCACCCACGATCCAATCAGTATCTAGAATTTCAGCACTCAAACTATAATGTATCTATGAACTGATATAGTACCTGAAACTTACACAATGAAAGCATCTATCTTGCAGCTGGAAAGGTGTATAAGAAAAAATGGCGCATGCATCAGTATACTTTTGGGGTTAAACCTTTATTGCGATTTTGCTCTTCTCCTTTGTGACAAATGTTTGGTCTTTTTTTTTCTCAATGCAGTAATCTAAAGATCGCACCTTTCATCTCCTTTGGTTGCAGCTTGGTTAATGTTTTACTGCTATCGTTGATGGTAGACTCAGTTGTCCACAACCGCCTGGAAATTTTGTTCCAGCTCCGTAGTTAGTACCAACCGTTTTCTTTTTGTCCAGGGGGATTACTGGGCAACTTCAGAGGTATTCTTTTCCCTTATACCTTATGTTATTTCCTTTAGTTGTCTCCACGTATGATAATGTTCTGGACGTGGGAGCTTCAGAACTAGTCCTATTTACGTCCGTTAACTCAGACTCTGATACTTCTAATCAATGCAATTTCCAGTGAATTATGGGTGGATTCTGCTGTTGCCTCAGTACTGAAGATTTTGAGGAATATGTCCATCCCAGCAACCCTATCTATAGGCAATGCATGCCATTGAGGCATTTGTTCCACAACATTTTTGGCAGGGTAATATGCATAATCAGTTTTTCGTATTTTCTATAACCAAAAACATCACCACTTACATTTACATGCATTGGACTTGTTACTTCTGTCGTACAGAATGCTGATATGCTGGCATTTTGTTACATCTCACTATTGGGACTAGCGTGTTGATATGATCCAGTTCTTTGACCATGCTTGTGAAGAGTTAGATATTAGCCTATAATTTTCAACAGTCATGTGCGCTTTTCTCGTTTTTGTCAAGAGATCATGTATGCTGGCCATTGACTGGATGCATATGTTCTATTGAACACATGATGTATGCTGCCCGTATTGCATTTTCCTGAGTATTAGGTACTACCAGTTATGGATATTGAATATAAGGGTACAAAATCGTAGTGAACATGCAATGATCTTCTGAACACGACTAAAAACTACCTGAAAAAAAAGGGGGGCAAGCATGGACGAAGTGGAAAAGGAACATACATACATGGCTAGATAGACCTAGGGATGCTTTTTTATTAGTTATGTTGTAGATAAATGATATAATTGTAATGAAGCAAGTCCATCTAGTTACATTTTTGCCAGTGAATTATCAGGGTTCGGTCTGTTTATTATCATATTTTGGACTATTGTTTGTTATAACTGTAACATTTCCATTTCCTGGTTCTATGTAGTATACTGCAACATTCCAGAGGCTTGAATCTAGGCCAAGCAACCCAGCCCAAGGGACTGCTCCACTGGGATCCGCTAATCCAAGTGCTAGCATAAATGACAGTTCGCTAGCTGAAACTTATCACCTTGTTTCTAGACCACCCCCCTATGATGCTGATCCTAGATATGCCCGTGTTCAAAGAGAGGGACTGGTATCAAGGCGTGAGAAGTCCATAAATCTCGCACAAGAAGAGTCGGTAGCCCTTAGACGCAATGGCAGCAGCTCTGGTATTGAGCATTTAGCTGCTCAGAAGAAACGGAGCAGTACTGAAAATGAGGGTGAATATAAGGTCCATCGTTCTGAATCAACAAAGAGTTTGTCTGCAAAAGCTTACAGTAGCAGCTATGCAGTTGTCGGTTCAGAAGATGAGGATGTGTGCCCTACTTGTCTGGAAGGTTTGTATTCCTATAAGTTTGCCTAAACACATAGCAGTTTATTTTTGGTGTCTGAACATTTTTTGACCGATCCATTACGATTAATTCACTATGCAGAATATACCCCCGACAATCCAAAAATTATTACTAAATGCTGTCACCATTTTCATCTTGGTTGTATTTATGAATGGATGGAGAGAAGTGATACATGTCCAATTTGTTGCAAGGTATGATACTGATAATTCAGCACTTATAGTATTCAAATCGCAAACAGAGATCACAATTGCTAATCGCCTATCATCATTCCCTAAGTTTTTATACTATTTGTTGAGCTGACAATATATCCTTCAATCTGATTGCACTGCAGGAAATGGAGTTTTGCGAGAGCCCATGATAGCATTTTGCAGCACCTCACATCAGAGCAAGGGAAATCGTCTGCAGTATGGAATGCCAAGGAATTGTAAATAATAGTTATGTGCTGTCCAAATAGATCTCTTTCTCGAGATCAGTTTCTTACATGTACTGAAATGATGATCTTACTAAAATTCGTGCTAGAATTTGCTTGCCCGATCTTTGGTTATATTCTCAAATGGTAGTTCAAGGATGGAAGCACAGATTAACCCAGTTTTAATACTGATTGCCTGGTGAGTTCTGTTGCCTGTCTGATGGTGCATGGTGCATCTTAAGTGCGTAAAATGCTCTGAGCTCATCCTGCTGCAAGGCATAGACCATTGTCTCGTCTCCTGAAGTGTCCTTCCCGGAGACAATTCATCGCAGAGCGCATATAATTGCAAGCCAACTTTAGTCTTGGCAGTTTTTTAGCCTTTCTAAAATCTAAAGTTTTAATAACAGCATATTCTAGGCTAAATTTTTATTAACCGCATCTATACAATTAAATTTCCAAGAAGACTCAAGAGGCCAGTCACGGCAAGGAGACCAGTGTGACTCAAATTATTACGCCAAGTAGATTTGTATGACTCAGACAGTATGCCCAGCTGATTGTCGTGACCAAATAAGCTTATTCTTTGAATTATGTTTCCAGTCTTATCAAAATTTTAGGGTAAAAAAAAGGCTAAAATGGAAAAAAAATCCGCTGCCTCATCAGAGATTCAAGAATCAAAATATCGTGGGTAAAAATAAAATTTACCTTCCGAGATAAAAAAAAATCTATAAAACAAACATGACATATCCAGACTCAAATAACTTGCTCAAAAAATATTTATTAGATAGCGCATAGCAGTTACAAGCCATGAACATTGGTTACACAATGACAGCCAGGCAAGCCTAGAATACAAAGCTGATTCAGAGAACCGAGAGCATCCGTACAGTCACAAAACTAAGAGAGCCAGCGAGCTAGCATTTTATTTAGTAATCGTTCACCTGCCGATACCAAATCATTTCAGTTTTACACGCTTGCCGTCTTGAGGCTGTTGCCCTTCTCCTGCAGACTCACAAGTAGGCTGTCAAAGCTCTTCTTGAACGAGTCCACTCCTTCCAGCTCAAGCTGCTTCCCCACCTCATCCCAGTCGATGCCAAGCTTCTCCAGGGCACTGTATACACCTTCTGCCTCGGACACATTCGCATCAACTGTCCTTGAAACAGTGCCGTGGTCTATGAATGCATGCAACGCTTGGTCGGGCATAGTGTTGACCTGAAAGCAGAAGGGAATAACACATGTTAAGCATCATTCCAAGGTTGTGGCCCTTGCGTGATGATAGAAAAAGAACATATCTATGATTCGAACTAATTCAATCCATGCAACTCATCGTGCAAACACACCATGTCAGGTCCAATCAGACTGTCCACATAAAGGGTGTCAGGATAAGCAGGGTTCTTGACGCCGGTGGATGCCCACAACAACCTCTGTTTCTTGGCACCTTTCTTTGCCAAAGCCTCCCATCTTGGGCCAGAGAATTTCTTCTGGTAGAGCTGATTTGCTAACTTTGCCTGTGCTACAGCAGCCTGGCAGAAAAGAGGGATGTCATATTGCAGAACTTCATGGACAATTTACCAAGTCCTAATATTAAGAAGCAGGTGATTCTTATTTTATTTACCTTTCCTCTAAGGGCAAGCGCCTCAGGTGTTCCAATCTTCTCGAGCATTTTGTCAATAAGGGTGTCAACTCGGCTGACAAAGAAGGATGCAACACTGGTAACTCGAGATAAGTCACTCAAACCAGAAGCCTCTAGCCCATCAAGGTAAGCATCAATCACAGCCTCGTATCTTGCAATAGAGAAAATAAGCTGCAGTAACAGCAATGAACTTGTGATCAATAAGCTTGACAGCAGTTCTGCAAGACATAGTTTTACCACAACAATACCATAAGGAGGCAGTGGCAAGGAAGAACTCAGCACTTACTGTGACGTTGACACTAATGCCATTAGAGATGACTTCCCGGATAGAAGGAACACATTCCGCAGTAGCAGGGATCTTTATGTAGACATTGGGGCGGTTGACCACTTTGTGCAACCACTTTGCAGCCTCAACTGTTCCTTGAGTGTCATTTGCCAACCTAGGAGACACCTCCACAGAGACATACCCATCAGCACCATCTGTCTCGTTGTAGATAGGCTCAAAAAGTTTGCACGCATCTTGGATATCCTTTATAACAAGTTCCCAGTAAGCACTCTCTGCATCCTTTCCAGCTGAAATGAGCTGCTTGAATTGATCATCATATGCGCTTGACGATGAAATGGCTTTCTGGAAAATCTGCAACATGTTGAGGACAGGGTTAGGAGTGTGAAGGCACATATATGCGAGTGATCGTACAATATGCACAAAAAAGGTTGAAATGGAGGATTACCGTAGGGTTGCTGGTAACTCCGCGAACACCACTGGCGATAAGGGGTAGCAAGTCGGTGACAGGCCTGCAGAGGTTGTCGTACCATGGGGACAGGCCCTGGAGCTCATAGAGATCATGAAGTGCGGTCTTCTTGGTCGTAGCACCATTCCCTTCCTTGGCAGAAGCCATCGCACTGAAAATTGCATTTCACCAAGTAAGCTCATGTCCACAGGCTAGTTGAATGGCAAAAATGATGATGATATGTGTGATGAATTGTTCTAGGTTTAGACCAGAAGACCACAGTACTATTGATTCAGGGAGTTCATAAATCTTGTGTCACTGCTAGGAAGTAGTAAGTGTGCACCCAAGTGACATGGACCTACATATCTATCAGTTTCGTAGTACCACTCTCTACCACATACCCCAAAAGGCGTTCCTGGTATCCCTCCTCTTGAAGCAAGGATGGTATATGACTAGAATTCTTTTGAGGCTAATAGAAAGCGTTGCTATTTTTGGCTGCGTGTGCCTGCCTGCTACCAAGAGGTCTCCAGCACAAGCAAGTCAGCGACCCACAGGAGAAGCAGGAAGCGGCTGTGTGCAGCGGTGCAGCCGTGATGCAGCATGCAACTAGCTCCAGGCACGGCACCTAAATAGGAGCGCTTCAGCGCTTGGTCTCTGCCACCTCCACACGGATCTCGCACCCGCACGGCGACTCGAGAAGCTAGTATGCCAGAAAGCTCGCCACCGACCATTCCCCATCGAACGGCCGCAGACACGGGCAGCGCTCCGGGCCGGATCCGAGCGTCTCTATCGCCACATCAGGCGGCGTGGCGGGCTACGCCACGCCTCGACGCGGCGGAGCATGAGCCCGCGAACCAACCTTAGATGCTACCGATCTCCTCCCATCCAAAGCACGCAGAGACGAACAGCTCGAACCTAATCAAACCTCGCCAAAATCAGCCACCCACTCAAGCACGCGCACGGATGCAACCGCTACTTCAACCAAACCGCAAATCTAATCCCACTGATGAGAGGGCGCGCGCACAAGGCGAGGAAGAGGAGAGGGGAAGGAGGGTGGCGTTACGCACATGACGGGGCTCCTGGCGCGGCCGGCGATGGAGACGCGGAACCGGCGCGGGGAGGGGGCGAAGGCGAGGGTGGCGGAGCGGAGGGACGCCGGCGGGAGCAGCGCCGCCGCCGGCCGGGGCGCCGCCAGCTTGGACACCGTGCCGGTCATCGCCGCCGGGGTTGGTGAGAACTGCGAGGAAGGGGAGGATGGGGGTGGGGTTGGTCGCTCACGGGGGTTGTTGCGAGGTTTTGGAGTTGAGATGAGACGAGGGGCTCTATTGCTCGTCAGCATCAATAAGTAGAGGCATTTTCTTTCTTTTCGCCTGCCGCTTTTGCGCCAAGACCCCCTGATTCTTGTATATTCCTGCCCTTCTCCATGGTCGTACGGTTTTCTTCAAACATTTAAAATGTGACATGATACCTATTTGGACCGCACACTTTTTCACCTTAACAATAGAAATCGACAAAACGTTCAGTGTGTGCTGAAAATGGGACCCTCGCTGCTGGGCATCTTTTGTTTTCCTTCATCCCTTTTAAATTCTCAAGTTAACAGTTTTAATATTTTTTCATACATTTCGGCGAATTTGAACGCACAGCTCCTCCCAGACACAGCAACACGAGAAGGATTAACATTTGATGTGTTCTATAACTGCCACCAATGTATATAAACTTATGCAGATATCAAGTTGTCTTTTGACATCTATGAAAATGACATCAGGTTGGAGGTAGCTCCTCTTTGATAATGATTGGAGGAAATGGAAAAATAGTTGAGCTAGAGCCACCTGGTAAGATTGAGATGTGCCTTTTTGCTTTGAAAGGAAAAGGAGAGTGTGAACTAAACAGAAGAGGAATCAACAGGTCGTTGGTCGTGTTTCTGATACTTGGGTTGTTGAAGATATTTTTGACATTTCACATTGACCAAACTAGGCCCTTAATGTAAATTGCTAACTAATGAGACTGCCCCCATACTAAGGTAACTACGAAATGGCATATATTTCATGACAACCAACAATGTACAATTCCTCACACAAAAAAAAATGTACAACTAATGGCATTTTGTATAGGTATTTCGGCGATACATAATCTTTCGTTGACACTGGCTTGCATCCCGGCCCCTAGCTTTCCTCGTATTCACGCGTGAGGGTGTGCCGTCGCCACGACGCAAGCAAAGCGCCCCTTGGGCCGAGGAAAAGTCCAAAAGTGCCTGGCTGCTAGCCAAAGCTTAGCAGTCAGCCCCAGCGATGAGCGCCGGGCGGCAGCTGGCAGGTGGGAGGCGGCTGCTAGCCTACAAACCCGTCCAAGTTCAGAACTTCTCGTCCTCTTTTATTTTCCGTTTTGTTTTTCAGAAGAGGTTTCAGTGCATCAACGCGAAATGCAGCTGCTGAATTTGGACAGCGGAAACCCCAGATGGCCGTGCTCAAGGAGCCTGCAGAGAATTCATCCACACTCCTGGGCCGAAACATGCGGTTCTCCCTAACCTCGACGCAGGCAGAGCCGCAGCCCTTTCTGGTGTGCTTGAGCTGCGACTGCGAAGCAGGGCGGTTCCATCCGTGTGCGTGAAACTTGACCCATCCCAAGGGCCAACCTGCCCTTTGGACGCTCTGCAGTGGCCGTGCTTGCTCGTGCTGCTGCTGCTGATCCGGGCCGCGCAAGCTGCGGCGACCTGCCTCCTGTCGGGCTCCAGAGTCCAACTCCATCTCCCCCTCTCCTATGGCTATTCTGAACAACTTGTTGCCGGTGCCCCTACTGGCAACTGAAAGAACATCCAGGTCTTCAGCTGTTCAGAAGCCTAGCAATCAGCAATCTTTCCCTATTTCTGCTTGCTTGCAAAGAACTTTCCCCCCTCTTTCTGACAGTCCCCTGAAACAGGCTTTTCAGATGCACCGGAGATTCAGACTTCAGAGCGCGGGGGAACTGAAACTACTGTCGTTTTGATAGATGCGCAGACCAAAAAGATCAAGTAAAAGCAGAACGGGTTAATTAGCTCGATTTACAAATGCTAAAACACATGGCAACCATCGATGCAGTGACCACTAAATCTAAATCACACAAGGGCTGCCTCTCCCATATCTCCCGAGAAATCTCACTCTATATTGCTGCTGCGTGTAAACTGGTCGTGCACAAACTAATGCGTGATCCATCCATCCATCCATCGACGGATGTAAAAGAAAAGAAAACAAAAGAACATGAAGAAATGTGAAAGCAGGCGCTGCTGCGCCTACCAGGGCTTGAGGTCGCTCTCCAGCCCGGCGTCCCAGTCGAGCACCTTCTCCCCGGGCTGGAGGAACACGCCCTTGCCGTGCGGCAGCTTGCGCGCCAGCCCGTTGAGTACCTGGTCGAAGGCGTCCCCGGGCCTGGCTGGCTGGTGGAAGAGCAGCGCCTGCTTGACGGACGCGCCGGCGAGCAGGCGCTGCTTCCGGAGGATGTCCTGGAGCGGGATGGAGGTGAGGATGGAGTCGAGGCGCGGCACGTCGCGCTCCGCCACGAACACGCTGATCTGCTCCCAGGGGATGGCGTCCGCGAAGGGCAGCACGATGTCGTCGGCGATGATCACCGGGATGCAGCCGAACACCACCGCCTCCACCAGCCGCGGGCTCCACGGCGCCCACCCCAGCGGGCACAGGCAGAAGATGGCGCGCTGCATGTCCTCGTAGTACGTCGACGGGTGCTCCGTCGAGATGTCGAACAGCGGGTTGTCCTTGAAGTTCTCCCACACCGACGCGCGCGCGCCCCTGCATCCGTACATGTACTCCATGGTCAGTGCATCCACGGGAACTGACTGGGAGCTGCAAGAAATCCAACAAGAAAAATGGACTATTACCTGGCGTAGTAGCCGCCCTCGGGGTCGTTGCCCATGTCGTAGAAGAGGCCGCGGAAGTAGACGAAGATGGAGCGCGGCGTGCCGGGGTTGATGAGGTGCGCCTGCATCTTGTGCGGGTTGGCGTAGGGCGGGATGGTGATGGATCCGTCCTGCAAGCACACGTGGTTCCGCTGCCCGAACGTCTGCACCAGCGTCGCGCGCCGGAGCAGCGGCAGGATGCCCCTCTCCATCGCCCGCTCCTCCTGATCAATCGCAACCAGTTCACCATTTCAATCCAGTTCTGCAGCCTGAATTCCTGATGCATCCGGCAATGGGGCGCTAGCAGAGCTCTGGTTACTAGTATCTTACCTGGTAGTGGAAGCAGGCGCCGAAGTCGTGGGGCGTGAGGAAGAAGTGGTCGGCGCCCTCGGTCCTGTTCCAGTAGGGCCACGTGGTGGCGACGTACTTGATGGCGCTGCGCATGATCCGCGGCGCCCGGAACGGGAGGGGGAAGCCCTGCGGCGTGAGGTCGCAGGTGGTGTAGACGGGGGTGTAGAACCAGTCGGCCTCCTCCGGGTCCAGCGTCCGCACCGCGCTGGACAGCAGGAACTGGTGCATGAAGATCTCGGCCGCGAACATGTGATGCAGGCACCGGCTGTCCTTGGCCAGCAGCATCTGGTTGTACTTGCGCGGCATCTCGTACACGAACACCTTCAGCTTCCCCACCGGGTTGTCATCCAGCACGCCGCCGGCGTCTCCTGCAGGCAGCCATTGTTCGTTCGTTCATTACTTCATGTCAGCAACAAATCATTTCGCATGCAGTTCATTCTTCAGAAATAAGTAGATTTATCATTCATGTAACTGATATTATCGATGCAATGTGCTAAACTAAAATGTGCAGATCTTTACTGAATCAGTTTCTGTAGTAACAGGGTTTCAGATTTCAGACAAGGTAAACACAATGATGTTTCAGTTCATGCTGCAAGAAATCACTAGTGATGAGTACTACAATCGTTGGTGGAGTCGTTGCTTTCGGCAGTCCACCAACCACGAAATTTGAACTTTAATCAATAGAATCAAGTGGTCTCTACTTTAACGATACGGTACGTTATTCTTATCCCTTTCTTTATCGGTACTAATCTGGTCGTTAGCATGTCCGGTTCAAGAAAAAGAATTACTGAAAGCGCCAGTGGTCAGTTGAGTGAGTGGATGGCCACCGCTCGATCTAGCTGCCACTTATCCTTTCTTTATAGTTACAACTATACCAATACAAGCTCTTGCGTTGCAGGCCCCAAAAATGCAACTAATTAAATTAAACACGATCTTGCATGTTAGGCGCACGCTCCAGTAGTTCTCCCCACAAGAAATGCCAGTTCTGGAAGCTGTTGGTTCGTCCTAGCTTGAAGCAGCACTATGGATGCGTAATGGGGAAGAAGAAGACGGTACAGTACAGTACAGTCAGAGCTAGAGATCTGAACCATGATCCACACTGCTAACTGTGACCTAGTAGCAAGCATGACCCGATGCAATGCAGTATCAGGGATAGCAGGCTAGCAATGCCATGGCAATGGTACAAGCTTCACTTCGGCTACCAACCCTCGCTGGCAGAAGGCAATTAAGCAGAAGATAGCATTTATTCCTTCCTACCTACAGTAATTCTAGTGGTTTATGCTAGTTGCTGGCACCAGAGTGCCAGTGCAGGTACAGCTCTGTACAGCTGGTGCGAGGCAGCGGCCACATGGTGGATCACAGGGCGGGCGGGCCGCACACGGCAGCCGTTAGAGACAGCCACCGCGATTGATTGATCCCAGAAGAGGCTTGTCGATTCCCGACTGCGTGCGCGGCGGCGGACGCCAGGCCCAAGCGGCCGGGGAGGGGAGGGGAGGGGAGGGGAGGGACCATCGGAATGCGGTGGCTGCGAGCACGAAACCCGGATCAAAATCGGAGCGTGAGCTGTCGGGCGCAGGGATCGCGGGGCGGCGGCGCCGCGAACCAGCGGAATCGATTCCGGCCAAATCAGGCGGCGGCATTGCAATTTGGAGGAGGCGGGGCTGCCAAATCTGAATCTCGGGGGGAGGGACCAGGTAGGGCTGGCTCTGGTTCTCGGGAGCCACCCTCGCGCGCGCCGCCGACCAGTCGACCACGACCGCGAGCGATTTCAAAACCGAGGAGGAGGAAGCGGGCGGCGGGCGCGTACCTGAGATCCTGGCGTGCTTGTGCTGCTGCTGCAGCGGCGCCGCCGCGACGCAGGATGCGACGAGCAGAACAGCGGCGGCGGCCGCCGCCGCCCACGGCCTCCGCTGCCGCCCCATTGGCCTTGATCCTGCCGCGGGCGCGCAGGAGTTGACCGAATCAAGCAGCTAGCGCTCCCTCCTCCCTCCCGCTCCCGCTCGTGCTGGCGTGCTGCTGCAGCAGCCTGCTGGTGTATGTGGAGCTCGAGCACCGAGCGGCAGCGAAGCGCTGCCGGTATACTTGTTGCTCGGGAGCACTTGTCCTGACGCCGTCCTCCGCTGGGCCGGTAGGCTGTCCCTGTCAGGCCCCTATGGCACGGAGTAGAATGGGAGGTGACCAGGCCGGTGGCGACGGGTGAGGCGAGGCGGTCAAGGCCGCGGCGGCGGCGGAATTGGAAGCGGAATCTGCTGGTGCTCTCGCCCGCACGCGGGGGGAGGGCGGGCGGGCGGGGGAAGAAGAGGAGGAGGAGGAGAAAAAGGAAAAAGGAGCGGGTGCAGCGCGGTTACACGGGTCGCACGCGGCGGGTGGCGTGATACGAAAACAAGGGAAGGAGGCGACCGGGTCCGGGTCCAACCCGATCGGCACATGCTCGTGGCCTCGTCGTGCTAATGCTGGTACAGTACAACCCTCTAATCATGTTGCTTGCTGCCTACAGCGATGCAGCGTTCCTGCTGTGTTTTTAAAACCATAAAGTCTGATAAAAGCGCAGGTGCCACAAAGGAGCTAGCCACGTTCGGAGAGATGAGGTGCACGTGCAGGACACCACACCCTCGAGCTGTAGCAGCAGCAGCAGCAGCTAATCTTGACATCTTATGCTCGAATCAGTGCATAAGATCACCACAAATCATTCGGTCGAGAGAGAAATCCCAAGAGGTAGAGAAAAAAGGTGCCGTGCCGTTAGGTGGCTGGCTCACTGTCACTGCTCTGGGTGGTTGGCCCCTGCTCACCCGCTCACGCACTGCTCCAACGAATAGGCTGCCTCCTCCCGTCCTCCCCTCCGCCATTACGGGGCTGGCTGCTCTCGCTTACTACCTGCTCTGCTTAGTTTAGATAAGCCCACCGGCCACAGGCCATCCGTCGTCGGCCACGCATGTGACGCCGATGGTGACGCCACGCCGCGGCGAGAGCTACTACTTGCACAGCACCGGGAGCTGCGCCTGCGAAGGGAACGGGATTCCTCTGCAGTAGTGCGTGGTCACTGACGTGTGGACCCGGCCCCACACCTCAGTGACCCAACTGCACTCTGATCCTCTTCCTGCCAAGGAGGCCGCGACAGCGCGGACGAGGAATCTTCACCCACGTTGCCCGCATGCAGCGCGCGCCGGCGCGGCCTGCCCTCCTGGCCCGCTGGGCTCTGCCTGGCCGCTGCCTTCCCCTCCGGCGCCTGCGTTGCAGAACGCAGCAGACACCAGGACGCCGCAGGCGCTCCCTGGTAAATGGTGCGGCGCCATCAACGGCCGCGCATCGTGTCGCCGTGTCGGTGCACCCGGGGGCTCTGGCCGTTAACGAGCCCATTAACTCCGTTCATGTGGTGATGCCTACTCTACGTGCTACATCATGCACGGCAGGTTTAAATAAAACCAGCAAAAAAATAAAAGCTGCGTACGGATCGGGCCACCTTGTTCCACCATTCATTGTCCTACATCCTTTCGATTTTTTTATATAAAAAAAGTCTTTTGAACTCCTTTTTCAAAACTTTGTGTCATACCATATGCCTCTGCCTTTTCTTTTTAAAAACTTCGCTAGCTTTCACGTCAGCAAAAAATTTATCGTCACGGAACTAAAGTTACAACACGTACAGATGCGGTGACATGTAAGTCTGTTTT
This sequence comes from Panicum hallii, assembly GCF_002211085.1. Lineage (NCBI taxonomy): Eukaryota > Viridiplantae > Streptophyta > Magnoliopsida > Poales > Poaceae > Panicum > Panicum hallii. The sequence continues at coordinate 2,122,421 of NC_038046.1, read as the reverse complement.
CATGGCGAAAATATTCCTTTTGTGAACGGCTTAAGGTATAGTTAGATTTTTGAAAAAGAAAAAGGAAAACCAAGTAACGTGAGGGCGTGCTCATATAAGATGACGCCATGACATGAACCCATGTTCTAGAACTTGTCAAGACCGTGACCGGGCAACAAGCACAAGGGTGACATAATGTCAAGAACATAAAACGGACTTGGAATAACATATAGTTTTGCCCAAGTCAAGAGCAGGTGCAAAATGGATTTGTCTTGATCCGTGTAGTCTAGTTAAAATAAAAAACAAAAAAAAGCCAAGAAAACAGTGAAAAAAAAGAAGAGAAAGGAATGAAAGATAATAAAATAAGTGAAACAAAATTTAATGAAAAATATTAAAAATAACCGATTGCGGTGAGCGTGGATCGAACACGCGACCTTCAGATCTTCAGTCTGACGCTCTCCCAGCTGAGCTATCCCCGCTGATGTTTAACTTAGCTATTATTATTATATAATCTCTTTGAGCTCATCTAAGATGTACGCCCTGGCCCCTAGTAAAGTTGTGGCCCATCATCTTGCCTGCCGCCCAGACGGCCCGGCCAGGCTTCTCCGGCGCCGACGCCGGAACCCCCCTGGAGGCTACGAACATCGCCATTGATACCATGGTACTACTACGCATCGCCTTCCCCTCCCCTCGGCTATACTGAACGAGCGCCTCTGTTTCCAGGCTTCAATCCTCGAGGCGTCGACACAGGACGCGTTGCTGTTGCGACTTGCGAGTTGGAGTTGGAAATTTGTGATCCCCTTCCCTCCCTCCGGCTGAGTAGCATCTGAGCATCTCTCCTCTCTCCGGTCTGCGTCTGTGCACCATCATCAACATGGTTACGTCAAGATGAAACATTGGTTGCGTCCTTCTCACGCTCACCAACAACTTCGTACATGCCCATTCCTCTTTGGCTCTTTTGCCCTGCCCAAGCCTCTCCTGGTTTTGGATCTATGGACTGGCGGCGGATTTGATCTGGGTTTAATCCTTGCTTGTCATTACAGCAAGAACACATGATACCATTGTCTCAAAATCCAGTACGGATTTGATTTGGGTTTAGTCCTTTTACTTGTCACTACACTAACAACACATGATACCATTCTGACTCGGAATCCAGTACTGAAAAGCACAGCATTTTGCAGGTTCCTGCATCGGACCTAACCTTAGGCTATCTCCAGCGATATCCTCCAAATCCCATCCCCTTCTTTTTTCCTCCATATCAACTTCATTCTCTATACCAAACTTAACTCCAACAACATCCTCTATTTCCATCTTCTATACCCCACAATCTTACTTTTCTATCCTTTCTTCCAACCTCCGTTTCACCTGTCGCAACGCCGAACGGCGCCGTCGCCGCCTCCCGCTCCCCGGCGTGCCGCCCGCGTGAGCCGCCTCCCGCGCCCCGCAGCGCCGCGCCCCGCCGCCCCGCGCGCGGGAGCCGCCTCGCGCCCCGCAGCGCCGCGCCCCGCCGCCTGCCGCGCCCAGCAGCCCCTCCCGCGGCCCGCCGCCCCTCCCTCGCCCCGCGCGCGAGCCGCCTCGCGCCCCGCAGCGCCGCCCGCCGCCCCGCGCGCGGGAGCTGCCTCGCGCCCCGCAGCGCGGCGCCCCGCCACCCCTCCCGCGCCCCGCCCCGCCGCGCCGCGCGCGGGAGCCGCCTTGCTCGTCGTGCGCTGCTCGGGATGGAGGACGCCGGTCGTGCGCGCCTCTGTGCGGGACGCAGAGCTCCTCCCCTATTTTACCGCACGCTATAGAGACCACCGCTGGAGCGTTACAGGAGCTACAGTGTCCTCCAGACCGGTTTAGAGGATATCGCTGGAGATAGCGTTATTTTCCCCATCGTAAACCTGCGACTGTATAATATCATGCATATGATACACCGGCCATACATTACATTTCCCACCATCTAGGCTAACACTAAATAAAGGCTAAAATAGGCGCTGTCATACAGGGAAAGCACGCCACATTGCCTCAAAGAGAAGCACGGCAGGGGAGAAGGAAGTGAAAGGGCTTCGCATTCAATGATTTAATGGCTTGGTTCACTTCATCAGCGTCATCCATCCTCGTTGATCAGCCTCTCTTCCGGACTTCTGGTTCACTGGCTGTGGTGTTTGCACGAGAACACCAGCAATGGTGATGCTGGCATGCCACTATATATACCTACCACGGCTTCAGATCGCCTCGGGGGCCCTCGGTCCAGTTCAGCACCTTCTGCCCGGGCTTCAGGAACACGTCCTTGCCGTGCGGCAGCTTCCGCGCCAGCCCGTTCAGGATCTGGTGGAAGGCGTCACCGGGCTGGGCGGGCTGCGGGAACAGCATGGCCTGCTTCATCGATGGGTTCGCGAGCAGCCTCTGCTTCCGGAGGATCACTTCCATCGGTATGGAGGTCAGGATGGTGTCCAGCTTGGGGACATCGTCCTCAGCCACAAAGACACCAATCTCCTCCCATGGGATGGCGTCCGCAAAGGGAAGGACAATGTCATCAGCGATGATCACGGGGATGCAGCCAAAGACCACCGCCTCCACCAAACGGGGGCTCCATGGGGCCCAGCCCAGTGGGCACAAGCAGAAGACGGCTCGCTGCATGTCCTCATAGTAAGTTGGTGGGTGGTCTGTCGAGATGTCGAACAGCGGGTTGTTCTTGAAGTTCTCCCAGACTGATGCACGGGCACCCCTGTGTGGCACATGGTAGGTGTGTCAAGACGTTTGATTCAATAATTCATAAGACTCCTTGTCAGGTACAGAATTTAGATGCGTACCTTGCATAGTAACCACCCTCAGGATCATTTGCAGTATCATAGAATAAACCACGGAAATAGACAAAGATTGAACGAGGGGTCTCTGGGGGAACAAGGTGAGTTTTCATCTTCTGCGGGGGAGCATATGGTGGGATGGTGATGGAGCCTTCCTTTAGGCATACATGATCTTTCTGCCCAAAAGTCTGGACCAGTGTTGCACGGGAAAGCAATGGAAGGACTCCTCGCTCAATAGCCTTCTCTTCCTGAACAAATGGAATATTTGAATGCACACTAGATGAATGATCCTAGAAGTAAACATGAATAGAATGATAAAATATTGTGTAGGGGGAACGAGTGGCCTGGGATTCCATTTTATGAGTTTCCAGACTAGGTTCATTCCATGTTGCGTTGGTAAAACATATGAGGATTCATGGTTTATGGCTCCACAACTCACCTGGTAATGGAAGCATGCACCAAAGTCATGTGGGACAACAAAGAAATGATCTGCTCCCTCTGTCCTGTTCCAGTATGGCCAGCGCTTGGAAATGAACTGAATTGCGCTTCTCATTATCCTTGGAGACTTGAAGGGCAAGGGGTGACCCCATGGGGTAAGGTCACATGTTGTGTATACTGGAGTATAGAACCAATCAGCTTCTTCTGGATTTAAAGTCCGGATTGCACTAGACAATAGGAACCGGTGCATGAAGATCTCTGCAGCAAACATGTGGCTGAGGCATCTAGAATCCTTGGCCACCATCTTTTTGTTGTACTTGGTGGGCAACTCATACACATACACCTTGAGCCTCCCGACAGGATCATCTTCTAGCACATCACCAGCACTTCCTGAAATTTGATAGCAACCGCAAAGAAAATGTGAGAATTATGTACTGTAATACCACAATCCTAATTCAATGGATTCAAACAGGCATTCAAATGCCATTCTTCTGTCCCAGCAAATAGCAGTCCAAGCTACACTAACTAGTAGCCACAGCATGCAAGCTACGAACTTTGATGAGAAACCGCCAAAGCATAATGCGCACTGTGCTAACCAGCAACATAATTGTTTTAGTAAGATGTAGCTAAAATATCACATAAAGCAAGGGTTTTGAGAATCCCTGGTTGTTGTATCAAGAGTTCAGTAATTCAATGTGAGTAATTAGTGGACTCCAATCCAAAAGGATCGGCAAGTTTGCTAATTTCTAGGACCTGAGGTGTATTCCCTTGCTATCTGGTAACTCACGATGCCAGACTAGCGGCTACAAAAGTTTGCTACTGGACAGTGTATCTAGCTTGGCCATAGTTAGAAAAAGAATCGGACTTCACTTATGCTCAGCCGGTCAGCATAGGCAAGTTGAGGATCATAATCTATTGCGGAGCACGCAGCCCAAAGTATAATCAAAATGTAATATGTTGATCTCAAGATGTTGTGGTGTTCATCGCCGGGATGGAATTTCACTGTGCATGCTGAGCAGTGAACTGAGTGCAGGAGCTAGTTCGCTGAATCGTCATGTAATAAAAAAAAATGGAAAGCGTAACAGCCGCCCGTGCTAAGAGCTGATATAACCGCAGATCTCGCCAACTACCCGCCCGCTCACCTCCACAATTTCCACAGCAGGCCAGACGGAAGGAACAGATAGAGATTAGAGAGGGGAAAGGGAGCAGTCCCGCGCCGCGTACCTTCGATGCGCTCGGTGTCCTGCGCCGCGACGAGGGTGACGTGGGCGCAGGCGAGAAGCAAGGCGAGCGCCAGGGCCGGCGCCCGCGAGCCCCCCGTCCCCATTTAGCCGTCCACCACCCGCAGCGCCGCCGCCGCCGCCGCCTTTGTGTCCACGCCCGGCGGCTCGGTCAGGAGGAGGAACGGGGAGAGATCGAGAACAGGAGCGGACCAGGGGAGGCAGCCAGGCGGCGGTGGGGAAAGCTAGTGGGAGTGATTGCTTGGCAGCGAGGTGGAGGAGAGTGAGGGCGAGGAGTCAAAAGGGGTGGCAGGCAGGGGAGAGGACTAGAGGAGTGGGAGGAGGCGACAGGAGGCGAGGCGGTGATGGTGGCTTGGCTTGGCTTCACTGCGGTTGCGGGGTGTCGCCGTCAGCGATGAGCTGTCGGTGGACAGGAGGTGGTGGGTGCCAGGTTTTCCCCTCGCCAGCGTATGCATATACGGGTACGAGCCACGGCACGCCGCACGCGTCATTTTGACATGTCACTGCCAGTCAGAGTCAGTCAGAGCTTTTTTTTTCGTCTAGAAACGACTCGTATAAGTTCACGCTCAACTCTATAATCACGGCCATGCACACCCAACGCTGAATCTGCAGTCGGTCGATACTCCTCTCTAAGAGTGATTAAATTTCTATAACGGGAGCCACCCACCACCTTCCCCCTCCTCCAGCGTAATTTCCCTCCCTTTTTTATTTTCTTTTCCTTGCCCAGTTCCAAGAGTGACTAAATTTGTTCTCCAAATTTTTCTTCCAAACTAAATATTAAATTTTGCTTTTGATTTTTTGTTTTCTAAAAGTTTTTTTGAAAATTTTTATCTCCCAAGTTTGACCTTAAGTTTTTCTTTCAAATTTTTTGCTTCTGCATTTTTTCCTCGAAGTTTTCTCCCAAATTTTTCTTAAATTTGTTTTCCAAATTTTTCTCCTAAAATTTTGTTCAAGATTTTTTGAAGTTTCATTGAAAGTTTGCCTCAAAATTTTTCCCAAACTTTTTTCCCATTTCTTTTTGCTAATTTTTATTTCTGACCTTTTATATAATTTTCTCTTTCTACAATTTTTTATCTTTGTGATTTGATCAAACTTTGTGTATATAAATATTTGTAATATTTGTGTATATACTTTTTATCAAAGCAGAAAGACAAAAAGAGATACGTGAAAATAATATCTGGGTTGGAGGATATACAGACGATAATTTAACTACCTGTCGGAAATTGGCCGTACGGAGCGTCGGCCGTAAATTAGCGTGCCCCAGGCACATGCGCATCCACATCCTATTTTTATAGACGGACAGTGTTTAGAAGGGTCCTTAGTATGGGCGAGAGAGAGAATGGAGTTCATGAAATATTCAAGAAAGCTGCAAGATCTTTTATAGAGCTGTCCGATTGGTGTGATGGCCTGATGAAGCACGTGTGCCCTACCATAAGTGATATCGATTTGCAATCTCCGTCACTACTAACGAGCCGCTGCTAGATTTGTGACCTTTTTTTCTCTCGAAAGACTAGGTTTGCGATCCTGAATTTGCATTCCCATGTTGCTCCGTGTCCTGGATGAATTCCAAAGTTCCAGGGTAGTAGAGCTGCACCGGTACCACATCACTGCTACCGCTTCATTAACCATGGCATCAAGTTTTTTTTTTAACAAAACAGGAGTTGTATTATTCTGTAATGGCTCTGCTGCGGGTGAGTGCGTCAGCCGTCAGCAGTCACGTCTGGCAGCTGATGAAACCGAGCGCGGGGTGCTTATCTAATCTAACCTACCAATCCAGCCTTATAAGAAAGGGTTCGCAGTGATGTATTTATATTCTAGTTCGATTTCGTGCTAGGCGATGTTCTCATCGACAGCGAGACGTTTGCGGTGAGTTGTATTATATAATTAAAAAAATAATTCAGCCTTATTAACTGCCCGCTGCTGCGTCTCTCTTCCTCTCTTCTTTTTCTTTGGCGCCACCGCCAACCACTCGCAGCTCGCGCCATTAAGAAGAGGCTGTCGGTGCAGCAGCTGCTGGGATAAGAGCCGGTGGTTACGCTAGGTGCCTCTCCCTCGTCGTCTTCTCCAACTAGTTTTAGGGTTAGGCCGCGCACCGCACCGCACGGCGGGACACGAGAATCCTCCCTCCCCTTCGTTGACCCCACTGACCATTCACATTCACGCCTCGCCGGCTTTCTTTTGTCGCGGAGTACTATTTGCACCCGGAAAACAAGTTCGAAATAGGTGGCACGTACGAACGCGGCCCTGAACTGAATAGAAAACCTAGTTTGGTGATTTCTCGATGATAATTGTAATTGTTTATCTCTGTGTTCGTCGACATCTCTCAAATCAAATGCAGGTGAAGGGTGACGATACAGCTCGCTCCTTTTTTTTTCCTCCATCTTTTCTATAGGACGTGTTAGGATTGACATTGTCAAACTATTTTCAAGTATACGAACAGCTAGGACCAACAGTTAGTCAAACTATGTGCATGTTTTGATTCATAATTCACAAATATTTTAAGAATTTGTGCGATTGATAATAGCTGATGACCTCATGGACGAAAACAACAGCGCTGATGCGGACTCCATTTCTAATCCATCGAGTCCCAGCTAGCCTCCTGTTTACAGTAGCAACCACCAATCTTTCTCTAGGTTACTGTAGTCACATCACATCTTGCCGGATAAAGACCACAGCGACATGCTCTGCCTGATCAGTGTGATCCGCAAATCACACCTGCTCCTCCGTGGTCTTGCTTTAGACAGCAAATTCACCTTTACAACCGAACTTGTTTAGAGACAAATAAAAATGGGAAACCAAAATCAGCCAGGTCATGCATGCAGCACGAAAAAGATGGACAAGGGGATTGATGGCAGTTGGCATTGAGTATAATAAGATGAGATCAAGCATTCAGCATGAGTAAAATCTTGTAATTTTCGATTATGATATCCACATATGATCGGCGAGGCTGACATTCTCATCACCTAATAAAATTGGGAAAAAAGAAGAAGAAGAAATGAAGATATATAGTATAACAGCTAGAGGTAAAGAACATACAAAAATGTACATTTGGCTTGTGGTCAGCACTGGTAATTCAGCTATACGTAATATCAAAGGCGCACGTATATCATCATGTCCCCAACCTTCCTTTTCCAAAAAGTTCTAGTAATATGCCAGATGCTACCAAGGCTTCAGGTCGCCCGGTGGTCCAGCGGTCCAGTTCAGGATCCTCTCCCCGGGCTTGAGGAAGACGTTGTCACCGTGCGGGAGCTTGCGCGCGAGCCCGTTCAGGATCTGGTGGAATGCATCTCCCGCCTGAGCAGGCTGGGGGAACAGCATGGCCTGCTTCATGGACGGATTGGCGAGAAGTCTTTGCTTCCTCAGTATAACATCTGTGGGAATGGACGTCAGGATGCTGTCCAGCTTTGGGACATCCTCCTCGGCGACGAACACACCGATCTCCTCCCAAGGGATGGCGTCCGCGAAGGGCAGGACAATGTCATCTGCGATGATCACCGGGATGCAGCCAAAGACCACGGCTTCCACTAGCCTGGGACTCCACGGTGCCCAGCCCAATGGGCATAGGCAGAACACGGAGCGCTGCATGTCTTCATAGTAGGTTGGCGGGTGATCGGTCGAGATGTCAAAGAGTGGGTTGTTCTTGAAGTTCTCCCAGACAGACGCACGAGCACCTCTGTAAAGAAAATGCATAATTATCAGAGGTCAGACCCAGGATGCAATGGGAGGGAAGAAGAACAAGAAGCGGATATAGGTGTTGACTATCGCTTGTAGACATGGAGATGATTTACCTTGCGTAGTAACCACCCTCGGGATCATTGCTAGTGTCATAGAACAGACCACGGAAGTACACGAAGATGGATCGAGGCGTGTCTGGGGGGATAAGGTGAGCCTGCATTTTCTGGGGAGGTGCAAACGGTGGGATTGTGATGGATCCATCCTTCAGGCAGACATGGTTCTTCTGTCCAAATGTCTGAACCAGTGTAGCACGCTGAAGCAAGGGAAGGATTCCCCGTCCGATTGCTTTCTCTTCCTGAAACAACGGAGGTATGCTTGTTACAGAAAGATCAAGGCAATGAAATAGCCAGCAACAGAATGTGTCAAATCAGAAGTATGGCAAGTGGTTATTTCTATTAGGTGGTTAGTTTACCATGAATCTGAATATTAACATGACATCGTATAGAAAATCACTATCTGGGACATGTTTCTTTCACAAGGGACAAAAGAACATATGGAGCCTGAATTAATTTAGTCAAGATTAGTTCAATAACAAGAATAAGCATCTTGATATCCCATTGCCCCCATGTTCTGTGCTGCAATTAGATATGTCCCAGTTGTTCCAAACGCTGGAATTTTGTACTAAATTATTTTTGCTTTACATCTAATCTTCATTAGTACAAGGATAAATAAATGCATGCGACAGCTACTTAATGTACTAGTGATTGTACAGTACCTGATAGTGGAAGCAAGCACCAAAGTCATGTGGTGTGACAAAGAAATGGTCTGCACCCTCTGATCTATTCCAGTAAGGCCAGTTTGTGGCAATCAGCTCAATTGCGCTGCGCATCATTCGAGGAGACTTGAACGGCAAAGGAAGACCCGAAGGAGTCAGATCGCAGGTTGTGTATACAGGCGTGTAGAACCAATCTGCTTCCTCAGGATTGAAAGTTCGAACAGCGCTTGACAACAGGAACCGGTGCATAAAGATCTCAGCAGCAAACATGTGGTTCAAGCACCTGGGATCCTTTTTCAGCAGTTTCTTATTGTATTTGCTGGGGAGATCATAGACATAGACCTTCAGCCTCCCAACAGGGTTATCTTCTAACACATCACCAGCACTTCCTGCATTTTTATTGGCCACAGAATTAGGACTTGCACAGAAGTGGGGGAAAAGAATATATACTTGGTTTTAGTACCATGCAAGGGATGACAGGATCATATAACACATTGATCCTAAGCAAGGTATATGACAGGATCATATAGGTCTAAAGTGAATTTTGCAGCTATGCAAAACTGAATGAATCATGATTTTCATCATGTGCCATTGACTGCTCCATTTTTTTTTTGAAAACTAGGCAGGAGCTCTGCCGATGCATTTAAGAAGAGAAACAAGCGAGTTCAAGGATTACAAGTGTATTATCCTGTTTGTCTAAGCTTGAGGAACTACCAAGAGACGGCCACTGAAAGAGGTAGGCTATAGGAAATAAGCTTCACACCGAATTGTACATTTTCCACAGCAGACAGACAATACAGGCTGCACTAGTCAGTCAGTCAAAAAAAACCAAAAGACCTGATTGTGAGTGGTAGTGGATGACAAAAAATGTGATTTTTAACTAAATTAAGCCAGAACTGGATCAAATATCAGATACCCATGAACCTAGAGCCAAATGATAAGAATTCGGATGCGGATCGAACTCCTAAGAATTCGGGACCAGAGGCCTGACAGATCAAACTGACATACTAACAGATGCCAAAATTCTTGCTTTACCAAATTACTAGCAGATGTGTTAAGTAAGACAAGCAGCTCGAGTTCTACAAACTGACAAGAATGTGCCTATCAAGCTCGGAAGCAAGATGGAAACGAGCACATGAAAAAGAAAGGTCCCTCACCTGAGATCCTCTCTGTCTGGTGGCCCTGCTGCACCGCCTGTGCCTCAGCTCCAAGGAAGAGCACTGCAGCAAGAATGGCTATGGCCAAGGCCCACCGCCTCATCTTCTTCTCGATCCTCCCCAAAAGGCCACAAGCCCCTTCCCCAGCGAGCACCTGTTGTATGTGTCTGTACTCTCCTCTCGCGAGTCGCGACCCTCTCCCTGTCCGCTCTTATGAGCCAGCCAACCCCCAGGGGTAATTAAAGAAGAGATCCCAGCCAAGGGGAAGCTTTTCCGCCAATTTTTCTCCTACCAAGCAAGCGTTTGGTGGGGAGCGAGGGAGAAGGTGAGCGGTGGCTTTCCTAGGCTTCCTTCCTCCTTCCTCCAACACACACCCAGCTTCAGGAAGAAATAGAGGTCATGTTCTCTCCTTACTTGGAAGGAAGAAAGGGATGACTGGGAAAGGAGGGTAGGAAGGCTGTCCGCGGCTGATTCTTCTTTCTTTTGCTACTCCTATATGCTAATGCATCTCCCCTTTTCCTCCTGCTTTCCTAACCTTTCTCCTCACACCAATGATGAGCTGTAGTCCTGCTCCAACCCCTCTAATAACTAACTAGACTAATGTAATTGTGCTCCCTGAATGGATGTTTGGTGAGGGGTTTACCTCCGCATCAGATGTCAGGTTTCTTTCCTTTTCCTTTCACCAAACTTGGACTGGACCTCTCACTTGTCTTATACCTTAATAAAACGTCAAACCTTGGTTTCTTCACTTCTTTAACCTGTTACCGATAGCACCTTGCATGTCTGTCATGGTGTTTAATATTCTGCCTCTGCAGTCCTGTTCTTTTTCTTCTTTTTCCCTGCCACTAGCAATCATTTTTTCCATTTTATAAATTGTGCTGATTGGGATTGTTCCTTTGCACATGGGTCATCCATGATCATTCGCTGTCATGGGCTCATGTCTCATGAGGGGTTTTTGTGAGATAAATATTGCAGCCAAGGCATCTGGTGTAATGCTTTCCTTCTTTTGTTTTGAACCAAATAATTTTTTAAAAAAGAAAAGAAGGAAAAGGAAAACCAGAAAAGACTAGTGCTTGTTGATGGCATTAGCGGATTTGAGGGGAAAGAGATTAGCGAGCTACTGGTACTATCTGGAGGGGGCAGGGGTTTGGTACACGTTTATCAGTAGGGTTCAATTATTTCTAAGCAAAGATCCGATCGGGACCCAACATACCAGAAAATTGTACTGCGCCTCCTGTTCTTCAACAGCATACCTATGCGATCATCGGATTCCCTGGTTCAGAGGGAAATGTCGCCTTCGTGTTGGTTGCTCCGAGTTGTCCCAAGGAAAACAAGATAAAAGCTGCGCGCACAGTGCCGGGAAACCGCTTCGCTTGCGATTCTTGGATTGGATCTTCTCGTTCGAGCAGGATCGCTGCTTGTCTGCCTGATGAGGAGGGAATCAACGAGCTCCCTTCTGGTGACAGGACCGGAGAGCCACCCATGGCAGGAGCACAAAAGCAATCGAACTGAACTTGCGCATGTGCTTCTCCGGTTTCCACATGCTTGGATCTAGCTTTGACTTTCCGGCGAACGTTGGTAGGGTTTGGTCGTCGCGGCAGACAACGACATGCCCTGCACTTCGCAGCCACCGTCGGTGGCGTATGGACAGAAGGCCGTAGTTGGCTCGTGCCCAACTCTCTTCTCAGAGCAGAGGATGTACTCAGAGAGAGGGAAGAACAATCTTTTTCCTTGGTCAACTGCGTCAGTTGAGGATGACGACAAAGTGCATCCGCCACCGTAAGGTTCGGGCGGCCGGCGGCGAGTCAACTGCAAGGCGCTAGGGGGATGTGAGGATGTCGGAATGTGATGTCCGGCATTCCAGCGAGAGGTTGAAGATGGAGGTGATTTTACAGGAATACCGACCGGGCAGAGCGCCGCCAATCCATCCGACGCCCGGCCGCGCCGCACACCAAACGCGGAGGCGAGCGGGAGCGTCGGCGGCGCCGCGTCGGTACGGGCGGCGGTGGGGACTGACGGACGCGTCCGGGGATCCGGGTGATCTAGCACGCACGGTCACCACGTGATGGCCAGCGCGGCGGTCTGGCAGCGGTGGGCGGACGCGGCCTCGCTCGGGACGCGTCGTCGATCCGGCCGGAGGGAGACCCCACCCTAAAGCGCCGACGCGGCGCGGCCATTGCTGATTAGTACAAGAAAGATTGCGCCGCCGCCGATGGGTCGACGCGGAGGATTAGGAACGGAGGAAGAGAACAAACGGGACCTGTTCCATTCTAAACTCCTGGCTGCAGCCTGCAACAACGACTCAGCTTCGTCGCTTAAGCGTGTTCCCGTGCCATGTCTTCACCGCTACCTGTTTGCATTGGCTGTTTCCTTCATTGGCTGCCTCGGGTGAGAGAGAGAGAGAGAGAGAGGGTCAGGGGTCAGTCGTGCAGACTAGGTGGGCCTCTCCGGACGGGCCGAAAGACGATGGAGATGGATCATGATATATGTCAATATGTTTTGGGAAAAAATCCTATTTACCTCCCTCAACTAGAGGCTAAATCCGTTTTTCCCTTCTGAACAACAAAACCATCCAACCGGACTCCTTGCTCTCCTGAAACCAGGCACACGACCTCCTCGAGCCGTTTTCGATCCGGTTTTATCCGACGTGATGCCACATCGACTACACGTCAGCTGTCTCACGTGGTAGGGCCCCACTCGTCAGCCCGTTCGGGGAGTAAACGGTCCGCCGCCGCGGGCCTCTCCCCGTCGGCCTCCATTTTCCTTTGGGCTCCTTGCGGCGCCATTCCTTCTCTCCCGAACCCTAGCCCTTGCTCGCGCCGCCTTCTCTGCTGCTGGCGGGGTCGATTCTCCGACGGGTGGGGCAGACGTATCCCAGCGTGGGCGAACGCGCCGCCAACATTGGAGGACGTAATGACCGATGGATTAAAAGGTGAGTTTGGCTTCAATTCATGTTCCCAGGCTTGGATTTCGGTATCGATTTGGGAGATCCGAGGGAGTTTGGTGTAGATTTACAAATGTAGGCTTCGGTAACGGTGTATTTCACTCTCGACTTGGCAGTATTAAACTCAATAAATTAGATGGCTTTTGCAGTTAGTGTTGTGTACTTGTTATTCTGTGATTCTAAGCATGGCTTTGTTGTTAATTGCATGTACATAGGAAGATCTCGTGTGAGGCATGGATGTTATAGGTACATTGGCAATGAGGTTTCATTTTGGGGGAGATTTTGTCTGCGATGGTAGCAAGAAATCCTATCTTGGAGGCAGAGAAGCAATGCCATACATTGACAGAGACAAGGTATCTCTACCAGAGGTAGTAGGCCACCTTCGCGACCATTGGAATGTATTTGAAGGAGGTTTGTTGCATTGGTTGTTTCCTGGAAAGGGACTGGATGATGGGCTGCGTGTGTTGTTTGATGATAATGCATGTCTGTATATGTCAGACTGCATTGTTGAAGGAGGGGTTGCTGATATTTTTGTGGAGGATGTTCCAGTAGAAAAAGGGTCTGGTGATGAATCTGATGGAGAGAGAAATGTAAGTGACTATGAGGATGAGCTGGTTGATATGGAATGGAAAATGTCAGAAGATGAATGTGTTGAAGTAATTGAAAAGGAAACAGTGAGCATGACTCGCATATCTGAGTCTAGGGATGAAGCTGAGAAGCAAATCAAGCATTTGCAAGAATTTTACAGAAGTCCAAGTGAGAAGGAAAAGAAAGTCATTGGGACTGATCATGCGGAGTTGAAGAGAGATGATGGATCAGAAGACTTAGAGGATAGTGATTACATGCTTGGGGATGCTTGTTCCTCCGACGAAGATAATTGTAACGCCTGTATTTTTATCTTATTTAAATTGTATTACCAATCACTCGATTAAAAATCTTTTAAACCTTTTCCGCCGCTCGAGCTCCCGAAAGCCACCTCCCGATTTTCTGTTGTCCTGACATCGTGCAGTCTCTTCCTCTTTTTCCGCGGAGCCGCCCATCCCTTTTTCTTTTCCACCGGCCCCACCGTCCCGTCGCATCACCATCGTGTCGCGATCGGCCGCGTGCGCCTACCCGACCGCGATCGTCAGTGCCGCGCGCCTGTCCCCTCTTTTCTTTTGTCATATTTTGTTCAAATCCATTTTATTTCTCTCTTCTAATTCTCCCGCTTGCTTATTTAAATTGTTGAGTAACGCAACAATTTAAATTTTATATTTTTGCTTATTTAAATTGTTGAGCTACTGAGTCAAAATTTAAAATAAATAAATAAATAAATAATTTTATTTATTAATTTATTTAAATGAGCACGCGTTGCTGCCTGAGCACGCTGCCCCCCTTGCTGGCTGTGCACGCGCACTCGCATCGCGCCGCCCGCGTCACGCCACGACCTCCGCGGCCGCTGCTGCCGCTGTGCCACTGTGTGCTTGCTGCCCGTGCACGCCAAGCCGGCATGCGACCTGCTGCTGCGCCGGTCCGTCTCCGTCCTGTCCCCTCGCCCTCGCAGCTTGCGCCTTGTCCCCGAGCATCCCGGCCGCCATTAATGGTGAGGTTCCTGCTACCCGTGACCCTCCCATGCCGGCCATCTCCCCTCTACCTCTCGGCCTATAAATCGGCCTCCGAGCCGCCCCTCACTCCGCCCACGCCGTCCCAGCACCTCCCCTCCTCTACCTCGCGCAATCCGCAGCCCTCCACCTCCCTCTCTCAAATATTTAATCAGAGCTCCTTCTATCTCTTTATTTCATTACAAATAGGTTCTTATCCTTTTAAACTACTCCCTAAATGACCTTTAACTCATCAGTTCATGCGACATTTTGTTCCGAATCGATTCCAAACTCCACCACGCATCATCTCCAAATATTTTCTCCAAATCTCAGGATCCACATCCGACAAATATAATAGTCTTCTCTATTTTTTTAATCGAAGCTCTCTATTTCCCTCTTTTTTTTAGCTCGTCGGCGAACCTTGTTTTTATTGTGTGATTGTTTATGTGTCGTAGCGGACGGTGTGACCGAGGAGGAGCAGTACCGCAAGCCGGAGCCCGAAGACCCGTACCTCGAGGAGGAGCTTCCGGAAGGCTTTGAGGACGGCAAGTCCAATCCCATCCTTTGATGCATATTTATCCCAGTTTTATAAGCACAACCTATTGGGCTATTTTATAAAATGCATTGTATTATTGCAAGATATGGTTGGATAGCCACCCCTTGATTGCTATGACTATTCCTTGATGACCTAGGTTAATGTCTATATAGGATTTGCTCTGTTGGACGTTAACTACTGCTAGAGAATGCTTAGGACCTTTTATTTCCTTTTATTATATTTTAATCATGACCACAACGCGCTTTATCGAGAATAAATGTGTGAGTGTTTTAAAAGATAAAATAGGATTTCGGAAAAATAAAAAAAAGATATAACCTAATGAGATGGACGGTGTTTCCTGTGTGAAATGCCACCGGTGAGCTTATACCTTTGTGGTTAAGCATGGTTGGGAGGTGTCCGTCTTGTCAATGTAAGGATGAGGTAAGGATATGCTGAGGTTTCATCTTACCTAACCCACTTCTCATACAACCACTCGATCATTATGTGGGCAACGGCTTAGCATAAACCCCACTAGTTGTTCTGCTAGCCAAAAGGAGAGCCGGTGAGCGACGGGAGATCATGGAAAAGAAATACGATCTATGTGAGTTATGTCCCGGTTATGACTTTGTTGATAGGTTATTAACCCCATGGTTGCTTCCGTGTTGGCTAGTTAGATTCAGCTAAGGTGGGTAATGGCTTTGTTAGGATCCGCAGCGACACTAAGGTGTTCGTAGTGCGGTACCCTACTTGTGGGTAAAGTGTACAACCTTTGCAGAGTGTAAAATCTATTCGAATAGCTGTGTCCACGGTATTGGACGAGTTACGGCTTGGTCACTTCAATAGACATTTTGGGATGGTTGGTTTTGTGGCGTGAGTCATTTTGAAAGTGTACGGCATTTGTGCCGTGAGCTACTGTGGATGTGGAGTCCGGTAGCATTAAAACTTGGATCCTTTGTGTAGGATCAACCCCACTTATTATTCGATTACTACAGAAATATTTTGAGAAAACTCTTTTATTAAATGAATCCTTGCATTTGTAAAACCTTGCTTTATCGCAAATGAACCCTAACCTTATCCTTGATATATCCTGTACATGATCTTTATTATCTCCTCCGTGGGTGTGGTTGGACTTGTTGAGTATGTATGTACTCACTCTTGCTTAGTTTTTATAGAGGAGGATCCGAACTTCGTTCCTAAAGACGTCGAGTAGGTCGCCGTCCTGCACCCAACCTTGCCTGTGGTTCAGGGTCTCCACAGGAAGCTTACCACAGCGCAAGACTCTGATGTTCTCTTAGATTTCGTTGGAACTTTAGTTTGACTTTTAGTCCTTATGTTGTCCCTCATGATAATGGTGCTTCAGTGCCCGCTACCTCGACGGTTTGTACGGTAATGAACCATCTGATGTAATAAATGTGTTATCAGCCTTCTGGGACTGATATTTGTATAACATTTAGTCACCTCTGATGAGGGGACGCTTCAATGATGAAGCTACTGATATTCTAAGAAAGTTTAAAATTTTCAAGAAGAAGTTGAGGAATGGTGAAATGGCTATACTAGATGATGTGGTATTAGGCAGTCAAGCTCCAAAGGAAGTTCAAGAGGAGGTTGAGAGTGAAGGATATGGTACTCCATATGTTGATTCAGATGCTGAGGACTAATTTGAAGAGATTGGCAGTGATGGGGAAGTCAAGCAGAAGAAAGACCATTATAGGAGATTCAAATCTAGTGATGAAGTCCCCAAATTTGAGTTGAGGATGAAGTTCAGTGGTAAGAAAGAATTCAAGGAGGCTATCATAAGGTATTGCTTGCATGAAAGAAAAGTAGTGAGATTCATCAAGGATAAGCCCACAAGAGTTAGGGCTAAATGTGATTGGCAACATTGTCCTTGGGTCTGTTTGTGCTCCAGAAACTCCAGAACAACCAGCTGGCAAATAGCAACACTCAAAGATGAACATACTTGTCCACTCAGGAGAGATAACAAGCATGTCACTGCCAAGAGGATAGCTGCCAAGTATGAAAAGTTTATAATGGCCAACCCTAGTTGGAATTTTGCCCAGATGAAGAATATAGTGTTAGAAGAGGTGTTTGCTGATATTTCTATCTCCAAGTTGAAGAGAGCTAAGGCCATACTGATGCAGAAAGCCTATGATGGAACCAGGGGCTAATATGAGATCCTTTATGACTATCAGCTAGAGCTTCTTAGGAGTAATCCTGAAAGTACAGTTGTGATAAACAGGCTGCCTGATGTTGAACCACCAATATACTGGAGGATGTACATCTGTTTTGATGCTTGTAAGAAAGGATTCATGGCTGGATGCAGGAAGGTGGTTGGCCTTGATGGGTGCTTTTTCAAAGGTGCAACCAATGGAGAACTTCTACAAGCAGTTGGAAGGGATGCTAACAACCAAATGTATCCCATTGCATGGGCTGTGGTAGATAAAGAGAACAATGAACTGGAATTGATTCTATGACTTGCTATTTAGGGACATTCAAGTTGGAGAAGAAAAGGATTGGGTGTTTATATCTGACCAGCAAAAAGGGATTCTAAATGCTGTTCAGAATGTCCAGAAGCTGAACATAGGAAATGTGCAAGGCATATTTATGCAAACCGGAAGGAGTTCTTCAAAAAAGAATGGCAGAAGATGTTCTGGGCTTGTGCTAAGGCTCCATGCCCAATGCTATTCAATCTTGCTAGAACCAGGTTGGCAAAAGAGACTAGACTAGGTGCTCAAGCCATCTTGAACACTCATCCACAACACTGGAGTAGGGCTTGGTTCAAGATAGGAAGTACCTGTGACTCAGTGGATAATGATCTATGTGAATCATTCAACAAATGGATAGTGGAGGCCAGATTGTTTCCTATCATCACCATGTTAGAGGCCATTAGAAGAAAGGTCATGGTCAGGATTCAAGAGCAGAAGACCAAAGCAGAAAGGATGATGGGAGGAATTTATCCAAACATCATCAAAAAGTTGAATGCATACATAAAAATGTCAGGCTACTACCACACAATAAGTAATGGAGCAGATAAATTTGAGGTGAAGCATTGGGATCATAGGTTCACAATTGACCTTCAGGCAACGACATGCTCTTGCAGGTACTGGCAACTATCTAGGATGCCCTGTTGCCATGCAATATCAAGCATCTATTTCAAGACAAATTCTTTGGATTTTTACATTGCAGACTACTACACTACCACACAGTGGACAGCTTAAAAAAGACCTACAACTACTGCTTGGAGCCAGTTGAAGGGTAGGAAAGCTGGCCAATCTCTAATGGGCCTATTTGGGATAGCTTATGGGCCAGCTTATGAGCAATTTTAAGCTGCGGGCTGGCCAAACGCTCCGCTTATGGGCAGCTTCCCCCCCCCCCCCCGCGCGCTTGCCGACTGCCTTCATGAAACGAGCAGCCACTGACCAGCTTCCGCAGCTTATGTGGTGTAAGTGCCCTCACAGTTCATTAAAAATTACCCGCTTTGCCATCATACAAATAGGGCCTGTTTGGGACAGCTTATGGGCTAGCTTGTGAGCAATTTTAAGCCGCGGGCTGGCCAAACTCTCCGCTTATGGGCCGCTTCCCCCCCCCAATCGCTTGCCGACCGCCTTCATGAAACGAGTAGCCGCTGCTAACCAGCTTCCGCAGCTTATGCGGTGTAAGTGCCCTCACAGTTTATCAAAAGTTACCCGCTTTTGCCATCGTACAAATAGGCTGCCTCCCTCTCCACCCGTCTCGCTTCCCCAATCCATTCCCCCTGCGCTGCCCCCCTGCGCTGGGCTCCCCGTGCCGCCCCCGGCGCCGCGCCCCGGCGCCGTGCCCCCCGCGCCAGGCCCCCCGCGCCGTGCCCCCCACGCCGCCCCCCGCGCCGCCCCCCGCTTCGACCTGCCCGAGCTTGCGCCGCCCCCTGCGCCGCCCTTCCTGCTCCGGCCCGCGCCGCCCCCTGTGTGAAGGTATTGGCTCTGTTGATTGCATACATGTCTATCTCTGATTCTTTTTTTGGAAATACCGAGTATTTTTATTCGAGGTGGAAAATTAGTAGAAGACAATCCGTGTCTCAAATGCATTTAAATGATCGTTTTCAGTATAATTTGATTCAATAATGGAAAGAGATTCCTAGGAAACAAACACACTGTGAAAATTCAAAGAATTTTCTAGAGGCTAATATGAAATAAAAGAACACTCAGCATCATACTAGGTAAAATGATTGCAACTATCTACAAGTAAATGTGTAGCGCATAGCTACAAGTACTGTCCATAATTTCAGTAGCACATATCCAAACGAGGTAAAATAATTGCAACTATCTTATGAAAAACTTGAGAACTCCAAGGTGTATAAGTTTTGCCACTGAACAATTTGAGAACTCCAAGGGGAGGGGTGAGAGGGTGTGACAAACATCAAACAATATGTATATTGAAAACTATAGAGAAGGCGGATGTGTTAGAAACTTGTTTGACCATGTGCACAGCAGACTGCTATATCACAATTTGTTTTGTCACTCGCTATATTTTATCCTAAGTCTGAGTTTGAGGATAATTAGTCAAAATTTAGGCTGAACATTGAAATTTAGAGTTTGGCAAACTTGAGAGTGAATACCTTTGTTGAATTTGTTGAATGCATAGATGGAGAACATGCCAATGCCAAAGACTAGGAAACCCAATGCGCAATGGGATGCAAATGCTGCAAAAAATTTTAATGAGATATGTGTGGAACAAGTCTTGGCAAATAACAGACCACAAGATTGTTTGAACAACAAAGGTTAGTCACTCTTAAAACCCCAGAAGGGAATTTAGAGATGTGTTTGTCACTCTTAAAATCCTAGAAGGGAAGCTTGCATGTCTTAAGAGGACTTGGGAGGAGAGGAAGAAATGCTAGAGATTACTAGTGTATTGTATTTTTAAATTATCATTTGTATTGTACCTTTAATTTAGTGTGTTGTATGCTGAACCAGTTATGAATTTTGAATTTTGACATATGGTTTTCAGTTATCTATACAGATGGCTTTCACTTCAAGTGAGTCTAATAATTTTGAAATAGCAAGTAATTCAAGTGAATCAAGTGGTTGTATGTATGAAGCTAGCAAAAGCAGCTTATGCAATGCTTGATTCTGTGATATCTTCATATGAAAAGAAGCCAAGAAAAGTGCCAGAAGAATCAGGTTATCAATTTGTTCAGAGGTAACTTAGTAAGGGTATTTCAGTCATTTCTCACTACTAACAGGATTTCAGCCCATTCAATAAGCAGTCTGCCAAACATTTAACTTCTATGACCAGCTGCTTCTTTAACAAGCTGCTTCTCTGGCCAGCTAGCCACCAGTTGGCTTCTGAACAAGTTTCAGCTGTGCCAAACAGGGCCAATAGAGAAAAGCTGAGAGCTCCAGGATATATTAAAATACCTGGTAGACCCAAGACACAGAGGACTAGAGAAGCATATGAGAAACCAAAAGCAACTAAGATCTCAAGAGTTGGAACTGTCATCACATGTCGCAAGTGCAAAGGTAGTGGCCATAATAGGAGCTCTTGTGTTAGAAGGAGTGGCAATGCCCCTTCTGGTGGAGCTATATCTGGTACTGCTGCATCTGCACCTGCTCCTCAATCTACTCCATCTGGTACTCAACAAGGCAGCATCAGTAGCAAAAGAAAGCTGTCAATGACAATCGGAAGCCAAGACTCAATTGGGACCACTAGGTCTAATATGAAGGTACCATGTACAACTATTTCAAACTTGTGCAACCTTTTGAACGTTTTCAAGCATTACAATCCTTATTTTTTGTTTATGCCTTGTAGGCAAAAAGTCTAGGTTTGGTACACAGCAGACCCAAGGCAAGAGTTCAAACAGGTCCATCAGGGTCAGCAACAATAAAGATGCATGCACAGGCTCCAAAATCAACAGCAGCATCTAGTGTTAGTGTTAATGTGAGGTCTGGATCATCATCTGTACAATGTTTTGCCCAAGAATCAGCAAAGAAGAAACAACTTCAAAAGAAGCATATTGCACCAGGCCCAATGCTTCTCCTTCCTCCTTGGGACTCTGCAAAACTGTGAAGTAATTCAAGTATTCTGGATGTAGGTCAAACATATGGTTTCAATATGTGATTTTTGCCAAACTCCATGGCTTTTTATGTGATGAATCTAAAACTGTAATGCTTGTTGTGTGATGTATGCCAAACTCTATGTGTTATTGTGTCATGTATGCCAAACTGTATGGCTTATTCTGTCAAGTTTGCAACTTGGTTTAATTATGCAAAAATGCCAAACTCTATGGCCTTTTATCTGATGTATGCCAAACTAACATTCTGTTAGGTTTGCAATTATTTAACAATGTTACTTGCATCACAAACTAGAGCCATTGCAGATCCAACACAGGACTTAGCAAAGTAGACAATACTGCCATTATAGTTCCAGCACAAGAGTTAACAAAGTACACCAAGTGTCATTACTGCTACAGCACAAAAAGTGGTGGTAGCACACGTACTGGTAGCTACCACACAGATAAAACATGTACATCCATTAGCAGGTCCACTCTTAAAACACAAAGCTAGAACATTAACGATACTAACATGTACACTTCTTATTGCACAAACCCACAGTATTGGCAGCATTGAGACCTCCATTAGCAACCTAACTGAAAGATATCTAAGCCCCTTAGTGGGTTTGGTGGTAGATGAAAAAGTACATGTATATTTAATCATGTTATCAAGTATGTGTGCAGGTGCTAAGGGTGAATAAGCAAAGCGTATTACGAAGCATGACCCGCCAAAAAGGAAATGAAAGTGGTGTTTCAAATTTACTTAAAGATTAGATTTTATTTTGAAATTGAGTATAAGAACACCGTACTATCAAGAGGGACTTTGATCTATAGGTGTTGACGTGGTATTCGTGCTCAAGAAAAACTACAAAAACTATAAGAATCAAACCTACCACTATAAATAGCCTTATTGTGAAATCTCCTGCTAAACCCGAAGTGTTCGGATCCCGATCCGAAATATCCGGACAGAGATGTCGAAGTATCCGGATATATACTCGGAGTCTCCGGATAACTGTTCCCCGTCCGTAAAATTCTCTGAGTCCGGAGGCTCCGGACCCCAGTGTTTGGAGTATCCGGACATAAACCCGGAGTATCCGGATACCCTTTTGCCAACGGCTAGTTTTCTGTGAGATGGGGTATAAATACCCCCCATACCCCTTCACTCATATTCTCTCTTGCTCATTTCGACCAGAAACGTCCACAAGCAAAAGAACAGCTCCCTCACTCCCTCTTTCTTTATTCTTGAGTGATTTTCTTTAGGGATTCAAGTGAGATTGTTGCAGAAGCAAAGATTTATGCAAGTGAGCCTCCATTCCATCTCTTGAGCACATCATCCTTGTCTAGCTGGTGGATTCAAGTTTGTTACTCTTGGAGCTTCAAGCTCCTAGACGGTTAGGCGTCACTCATGAGTGCTCAAGCAAGTTGTGAGCATCACAGGAAGTTTGTAATTGTCATTCCTCTCGGAGGAATACATAGTAAGTGATTTTGGGTTTGAGCGTTGGTCTCACCCTTGGGAGAGGAGTATAGGGGTTCTTGAGCACCGTATCTTGAATACTTCCTCAATGGAGACGTAGCTCCTTTGGGAGTGAACTTCGGGAAACAAATTCTATCTATCTCTTGTGCTCCTTACTTGCTTGATTGGTTATTTGCTTGTGAGACTAACTTTCTAGGGTTTGAGATCGATCTACTATTATACAAGTCTCCAGAGCAAAACAACTGGTGAGAAACAGTCCAAAGAAACAGTCCAAAGATACCCCTAGCTCTTCTAAATTTACTCGATCTGAATTACAGCTTCAGTATCTTTATTTTTGTATAGATTGTTTTATACCCGGATAGTCCGGATATATATCCGGAGTATCCGAACATCTGGATTACTGAAAGTATTCAAAGTCTTTTAAGTTTCGGATTAGTCTATTCACCCCGCCCCTCTAGACATCCTGAGGTCCTTTCACTAACCTAAGCGCATGAACCTGCAGCAGCAGCAAAGGAAACAACCAAACCAAGAACCCAAAACTTGTTCATCCCTGCCTTCTGCGATCTTGGCCTGTTGGCAGCATTGAGAGCTTCATTAGCCTACTTCGGAGCAGTGATTTCCTTCTTCTGCTGCTCCATCTTCACCACAACATCGGCAAGAGCAGACTTCAGCTCCACCCTTTCACGCTTCAGCGACCAAACAGCGTCACACAAGTCCACGACCAGGGAGGCGACGAACTGATCAACAGGCCCTTCGTACCATCCCATGAAATCGCACCCTCCAGACTGCAAAGTGTTCCCATCCATCGATTTCAAAACTACATTGTATTACGGACAAACAAAACTGAATCCACTATACTCTATGGATTTATCCGAGCATTGTAGCACTTCAAGTACCTCCGTCCAGGATTGTCATCACTCCAGGAGATCCATAGCACCGCCTTCGTACCACAGTGGCAGTTGACGGACGGCTCATAGTCGAATGGCCCTTTGCAGTACAGGACGGGCGAATGCCGGCGCCAGCCATCTCCGTTCCACGGTCCATGAGCAGAGCTGGAGCTCATAGATCGTGACATCCCACCAGATCGGGGGAAGCGAGCTCGCTAGGGTTTGCGACGGACGGGGAATGGAGGCCTACGGGGAGGCGGCGGAGCTTCCTAGGATTTGGGATGAAAGGGGAAGGGAAATGGAGGCCGATGGGGAGAGGCCGGCGGCGGCGGACCGTTTACTCCCCAAACAAGCTGACGAGTGGGGTCCTGCCACGTGAGATAGCCGACGTGTAGTCGATGTGGTGCCACGTCAGACAAAACCGGGTCGAGAACAGCTCGAGGAGGTCACGTGTCCAATTTCAGGAGAGCAAGGAGTCCGGTTGGATGGTTTCGTTGTTCAGGGGGGAAAGCGGATTCAACCTCTAGTTGAGGGAGGTAAATAGGACTTTTTCCTATGTTGAGCCTGCGGGATGTACTTTCTGCCTTGTTACTGTACTGGGACCTTTATGAGAAAGAAATTTCCTTGCTACATCGGTGTTGATATGGGCCTAACGATGACTGGACTTTTGTGCATTACGGACTTACGGTACTGCCGTCCCGACACCCCGTCCAAAAAAAACAGAGGCAGCGGCGCCTCGTCGTTACTCCAACAGTAGCAAGTCTGCCGTCTCGGCCACAGATCAGCGAGCTGACACGGGCGCGCACCACGCACGCGCCGTTGCTAGTCGCCAGCCATCAATTGACCCTAGGAATGGTAAAGGATCTTAAATTTTAATCTAATGACTTAAGGGCCGAAGTTCAGACTCTAATCTTATATAATTTTAAGCTGAAATAGATTAAAGATCAAGTTGAATTTGTTGAACTTGAATGAAGCATTAGGACCATAATCTTTTAGCCCCCATAGGTGATCCCCTGTCGGACTAATGGCAACGCATATATTATGGCCGGACTTCCTCAGGGTCGCCGGCTCGCGACCACGCACCTTGCAAAACTGGTAGAGCTGGACACCCGGAACGGCGACGTGTCCCCATCGCCGGACCGGCGAGCTGCGAGCGCCCAATGATCAGCGGATGATCGCTGCCCGAGAGCATGGGACTACGTACGGTGTGGCCTGTGGCGGGCGTGCTGCCAGGCCATGCTAACAATGAATGAGAGGGCGACACGGCACGGGCGCCTCGGCGTAGCATCAGGACCGCATGTGTTCGTCGTCCTCCCTCGGACAGTACATCGCGTCACCATCATCCATCTTGACCGAGAAGGGCACGACGAAAAAATCAGGAAAACGCGCGCGAGATAACAAGCAACGCAACGCAGCAGACTAGTACGTACAGTACCAGCAGGGTCCCAATCGAGCCGGTCGCTCTAGCTCCAGCCCCATCGTTCTCGTCCACAAGCTGCTCGCTCGATCCCCTTCCTGCCGAGAGCTAGCTAGCCGCGCGCGGCCCCCGCGTCGTCGTCATTCCTCACCCCTCCTCGAGCTCGGGTCCTCGTCGTCCTCTCGTCCGCGGCGCGGCGGCGTCGCTGGCTCTCGCTGCTGCTAGCTACTAGGTCGAGGAGGCCGGGCGAGGAGGGAGACGTACATGGCGAGCGCTGGAGGCGGCGCGGCGGGGGAAGGGGAGTGGCTCAAGGTCGCTGAGCTCAGGGCCGCCGTCCAGGCGCAGGACCCCCGCGCCAAGGTCAGTGGCCACGAGCTCAGCTCGTCTCGATTTCATTGCTCT
Organism: Panicum hallii; assembly: GCF_002211085.1. Lineage (NCBI taxonomy): Eukaryota > Viridiplantae > Streptophyta > Magnoliopsida > Poales > Poaceae > Panicum > Panicum hallii. The sequence goes on along the minus strand of NC_038046.1, from coordinate 2,097,109 downwards.
AGCTTCGTCTTTGATTCCTCTGCTGAACAACCGGCGTGCTCCAAGTTGGCAGCAGCAGCAGCCGCCCGGCCGCCTCTCCGCTTGGTTGCTGCTGCTGCGTCGCCGTCCTGCGCGATCCCAGCCTCACCTTGCTCGTGCGCGTCAGTCTCTAGTGCCTTAGCCTGCCTGTTCTGTCTTAGCTTGATGCATGTCAATTACATACTGGACACTGGACTTCCTTCTCTTTTGCTCACTGCCATAGACTGGTGAGCTTAGATTTTTTTAAAATAATCCTTGGATACAGTGATGAGAATCTTTTAAACTTCACATCACGTTCATATTAAACTGCAAAGTTGAACGGCCAGCCAGACATGTGTATGTTGAGACTGCGTCGATATGGCAAGTAAAGAAAGACCAGAGATCATTTTCAGCGTCTCTTTGTAGATCTCGTTACCAGGAAAAGCAGTGTGGGTGTGCTCTGTAGTTTTTGCAACTGTAGCTGTAATACCGTGTGATCCCGTGTGCTCGTTACCAAAGATGTAGCACACGGGATCACAGTAGTTGTTGGCCAACGGGATCACCGTTCCACATCGATCTCTCTGCTGGTCTGATGACCTGATCAAGATGCAGTTTTTTACTGCCAGAAATTACTGCCCAAACATTCACTAATCACATTCAGAAGCTACTAGCAGTCATTTTCACTGAAGTGAATCTGGTAGCATCTCACCACGCGCGAACATATATACACATGCAGGAGGTGGACAACCTGACGCTGCGGAGGTTCCTGCGCGCGCGCGACCACAACGTCGACAAGGCCGCCGCCATGCTGCTCAAGTACCTCAAGTGGCGGAGGGAGGTGGCGCCCGACGGCTTCGTGCCGGAGGAGCGGGTGCGGAGGGAGCTCGCGCAGGACAAGGCCTGGATGGGCGGCGTCGACAGGAGCGGCCGCCCCATCCTCGTCGGCTTCATGGCCAGGCACTACTCCGCCGACCGCGACATGGCAGAGTTCAAGAGTATGCAATGCGCAATGTTGATCATCTCGCTCGTCAGGGCTTGGCTTGAAAACGCAACACCATGAGTATTGACAGTTGAATCATGCTTGTTCTCTTCTCCTTCTGCAGGTTTTGTTGCCTATTTCTTCGACAAGATCTGTGCCAGGTAACTGCTTGTGCTCAGCTGATTTTGTGTAAAAACGCAGTTTATCTCTGTCCAGCAATGGAGTGCTCCAGTGGTTGTGTTGCTATGCCTTGCACGAGACTGTCTTGTAATCCGTGGAGGAAATTGATGAAACGCAGGATCCCCAGAGGTCAGGAGAAGTTCCTCGCCATCATTGATCTTAAGGGCTGGGGGTACGCCAACTGCGACGTCCGGGCGTACATTGCTGCGATAGAGATTATGCAGGTCTGTCTGTCTGTCGTTTCCTGCAATTCGACGATTCTGCATTCAGTTAGTTGGCTGACGAAGCAAAAGCTGGCTTGCACGATCAGACAGCAGAAGCAACTGTCTGAAGATGATCCTTTCTTGTTCATTACTGCTCCCTCAGAACTACTACCCGGAGCGGCTCGGCAAGGCGCTGATGATCAACGTGCCCTACATCTTCATGAAGGTGTGGAAGACGATGATCTACCCGTTCATCGACACCAACACCAGGGACAAGGTGAGACGGCCTTCCACATTCGGCGATCGACCGCGGCTCTAGCTGCTTCCGCTGCCGCTACTTGGGTAAACAAAAACAGAAGAGGAAACTGTAACCCATTTGCGCAATGCCTTTGCAGTTCGTTTTCGTGGACGACAAGAGCCTGCACGAGACGCTGCGCCGGGAGATCGACGAGACCCAGCTCCCCGAGTTCCTTGGCGGCAAGATGCCTCTGTTCCCCCTCAAGGACGACTATGCCCAGCAGCCTCAATCGGTTTAGCCATTACCATTACACGTCGGTAATCTCCATTAGCGGTTAATTGGGTGCACAAAGTAAGGATGATCCTTTGGCTAGCCTACAGAAGGGAGGAAGACGGGATCTAGCTACTAGCCCTGCAACAGTGGTGTGACTGCAAAATGCAGCTCTGTCAGCTCGCATACTTCAGCTGCTCCAATTGGCGGCGGCAGACATTGTCTGTACCATAGGCTGGGCTATATGAAATGAAACTATGAATGGGATGGCACCTGCCTACGGCAACATAATAATAAAGGCTTGAGACCATTAGTCCTTGCAGTATCAGCTGTCCCATTTTTCAGTAAAGCAAAGTCGCTCGTCGCTGAACTGGCTGTATTTTCCTGTTCAGTCCGGAAGAAGCTGCAGCTGGCAGACACGGACACGGACTCGTTCGTGAGACGCTAAACTCGGCAGGATCACCGTTTCCTGATGTAGGACTCCGTCGCTAATGCATGGCAGAGTCAAAGTCAACCACTATCTATATATAACAAGCATATGTGTGTCATTTAAAGTTAGTACAATAGACGCATGCATGTTAGAAATCATATCTTAAAAAAAACACATTTTCATATGAGCTTGTATAGGGATAAAAATTACATAAAGATTGTAGAGCTTGATGATGAGATGTACAACTCTGTAGGCCATCTTATTGCTGAAATAATTGATACAATATTTGGATATATATATACAAATATATATATTTGCAAATATATATATGCATCTTATATGCAGTGGACCACAGAGTTGTAGTTGTAGATCCCGTCAAGCTCTACAGTTTTGGTATAATTTTTTTTCTATTTCTATCCAAGCTCAAATACAAAAGAAAAAAGGTTATATGAGCTTTTCATGAGTTGCGTTGCTACACAGAAAGTCATAGCCTAACTCTTTGGTTCGTTCGTTCATGTCAAAAAAAAAAACAATCAGTGTACGTCCTCCTTTAATTTATGTAGGGAGAATTTTGTGTTTGAAAAGGTCAAACTTGATAAGTTTTGGCCAACAAATCGGCGAGACACGGGTGCACACCTGTAACGATCAAACCGGCGTGACCCTGACCCATGCATCATCTTCGGCTAAAACGTGCGCGGACTTTCTCGGCCCAGCTTGCATCTGTGGTGAACTGAACTCGGACGAGCGAGTCCACGAACGCAACGGTCTAGCAAGTCGCCCTGGCAAGAACACATGGCCGGACTTTCTCGGCCCAGCTCCGAATCTGAAATTCTGAATCGAATCCTTTTTTTTTTTAAAAAAAGAAAGAAACTCTGAACTGAAGCCAGAACGAGCATAGCGTCACAGCAAAAGTCGTGTGCTGTGCCGGCCGTCGTCGCGGAGCAGGACTCCCAACAGGCCGGGGCGGTCGGCATCGGCGTCGTCGACTTCGCCGCCGGGCTGAGCTGAGCTTGCTCTCGCAAGGAATCCGGAAAAGTCGAAGAGAAAACAAAGTCCAGCGCACGCCATGCGACCCACGCCTCAGTTATTACTATCATTACCAAGATAAGACAGGGGCAGCTCGATCTGTGCTGCATCATATATAACTATTAGGGCTCGCGATTGTGCCCTGCCGCCTGCTCGTTGAGCCAGCAGCGATCCCCCACTCCTCCGCACCAGAGTCAAAGGCAAACAGGCTCCTCGTCGTCCTCACTACCTGTCTACCTGAGCACCGGCCCAGTTTCTTGGCAACCTCCTGCTGCTGCTCCTCGTCTCGTTCACCTCGATCGTCACCGCTGCTGGATCGAGGAGGCGGCGGAGGAGGGGTGATCATGGCGAGCGCCGCTGGAGGCGGAGCGGCGGGGGAAGGCGAGTGGCTCAAGGTCGCCGAGCTCAGGGCCACGGTCCAGGCGCAGGACCCCCACGCCAAGGTCAGTGATCTGATCTCCGGTTGCTTGATGCATCGCGCCACGCGATCCCCCCTTGCCTAGTTCTCGCGTGCGCGCATGTTGTGTGGCTGTTCCGTTGTGATGCGTCCGCACTTGTTCTTTCTTATCCTGTCGTGTAGCTTCGGGGGACTCGATCGGCTCTTTCTGGCGCACCGTTCGAGGACGATGCGATTTCTTATGTTTGCTTCTTAGGTCCCGTTTAGATCGCTTCCAAATGTTATAATTTTTACACTCTCTCTCCATCACATCAATTTTGGGACACATGCATGAAGCAGTAAATGTATGTAAAAAAATAACTAATTGCACAGTTTAATTGTACATCACGAGACGAATCTTTTAAGCCTAGTTAGACCATGATTAGATAAAATTTGTCAAATACAAACGAAAACGCTACAGTAGCAAAAAGTTCCAAATATTATACAAATTTGCAATCTAAACGTGGCCTTAGCTCTTTCGCCAATACAGAGTTTGGTGTAGGCTCAGTTTGGACTTGATCAGTACAGAGTAGACTGTTTTTAATTGACATCAAAAGTACCGATCCATCGTTATACTTTTACACTTTCATTATACTTTTAAGCTTCTCATTAAAATACAAGGCAAAAGGCAATACTTTCATTAAAACTGAGAACGGCAGCAGTTGGAATGGAATGGAAAATTCGTTTTATATCATCTCGTGCTAGGTTCAACTGCTTTTACAACTGTAGAATTACTACTCGATGAGATAACTACATGGATAAATTTCTTTCTTCTTAATAAAATGATATGCAGCTCTCCTGTGTATTCTCCAAAAAAGATACATGGAGCTGTCAGTTGATAATTAGGTGTGCTCAATCAGTCACATAGGAGAATGGAACAAACACAAGTGAACAGGGTGTGGCACCTCGCATCCGGTATTCCGGGGATATCAAATACTACATGCGTGAAGCATGGCGCTTGTATTATTCTAAGTACAAAAGAATGCAATTTGCAATAGTAGAATCTACAATAGAGTAACCTCAAAGTCAGAGGCACCACTTTCGAAAAGAGAAAAAAAATGATCAGACACACAGACATGCCATTCTGCCCATCATCCAGTCAAATCTCTTTGCCTCTAAAATCCAATCAATCAACATTGACCCGTGTTGGCTTAAGGACCTAAAGATTCCTTTATTTTACTAGCAGTAAAAATCCACATTTCACTGGCAGGTGCGTTCGTTTTCTAGTATCTAAAGTTTAGAGGTGTCACATCAAAGAGAATCTTGTCATTTAGAAGTATTAAATAAAGTCTAATTACAAAACTAATTGCAGAACCACAGGGCTAATTCGCGAGACGAATCTAATGAGATATATTAGTCCATGATTAGCGGATGATTACTGTAGCATCACTGTGGCAAATTATAGATTAATTAGGCTCATTAAATTTATCTCACGAATCAGCACCCATCTGTGCAAAAAGTTTTATAAACAAATTTTATTTAATACTTCTAAATAGAAAGATTCTCTTTGATGTGACGGGTCTATACTTTAGAGGGGAGGAAACGAACACCCACTGCATTTCCTTTTCGAGGGACCTTCCACTGATGATTGCGTTCAGAAACTAACTGAAGTTCGTCTCTGCCATTCCACGCACTGACGCACGCACGCAGGAGTTGGACAACCTGACGCTGCGGAGGTTCCTGCGCGCGCGCGACCACAACGTCGACAAGGCCGCCGCCATGTTCCTCAAGTTCCTCCAGTGGCGGAGGGAGGTGGCGCCCGACGGCTTCGTGCCGGAGGAGCAGGTCCGGAGGGAGCTCGCGCAGGACAAGGTCTGCATGGGCGGCGTCGACAGGACCGGACGCCCCTTCCTCGTCGGCTTCCCGGCCAGGCACTACTCCGCCAACCGCGACATGGCAGAGTTCAAGAGTATATATGCACTTGATGACCATGCTGTTCGTCGCCAAGATTTATGATAGATTGATAGCAAGCTAGCGTTGATTATATTCTCACCGATAATGAGTGTCTGAATCACAGTTCTTCTGCAGGTTTTGTTGTCTACTTCTTCGACAAGATCTGTGCCAGGTAACCATTGATGAATGATGAAGCCCAGCAGTTTTTGAACTCTGATGGTATAATGGCTTGCAAAAGATTCCGTAGTAGTAATTCACGGAGCAATGCACAATGCAGAATCCCCAGAGGTCAGGAGAAATTCCTCTGCGTCGTTGATCTGAAGGGCTGGGGGTATTCAAACTGCGACATCCGGGCCTACATCGCAGCTATAGAGATCATGCAGGTCTGTCATTTCTGCCTTCGTTCAGTTAAACTAAACAAAAGTTTCCTTGCACACGATTGAGCAACCGGAGCAAATAAATGGTATCAGAACTACTACCCGGAGAGACTCGGCAAGGCGCTGATGATCAATGTGCCCTACATCTTCATGAAGGCGTGGAAGATGATCTACCCGTTCATCGACAACAACACCAGGGACAAGGTGATCGATCTCTCTGAATCCTGTCCAGCTATGGCACCAACTGCCGCCTGCTGCCTCGAGAAACTGCTAGTGCGGATTGACCATATCCTCCTCCTCTTCTCCTGATTGCTTTCCACAACGTGTTTGCAGTTCGTTTTCGTGGACAACAAGAGCCTGCAGGAGACGCTCCGCCGGGAGATCGACGAGAGCCAGCTCCCGGAGTTCCTTGGAGGGAAGACGCCCCTGATCCCCCTCAAGGACTGTGCCCAGCAGCCTGAATCCCTTTGACCATACACATTGTGAGTAGTATTTTTAGAGGATATGAGCACATGATGATCCATGGTTGTAACAGAGATGTATCTAAGGTCCCGAAATAATGGTGTAACTGTAAGATGCAGCTGTGTCTGCTTGCATGGGGCGGGATCCATTCACCAGTTAGACTGCAAACCAATTAACCAAGCTCTGGCTGTATGCATATGAAAACTATGAACAGGAAGGCACCTTCCAAGCCACGACAATCCCTTGCTGTTTCAGTTCTTTTCACTTAGGTGAAGTCAGTCTCCCTTTGGATGTGTAACAAGATTAATAAAACGTTTAATATTCGTGAACGTCCAAGCCGTCCTAGCTCAGTGGTAGAGCGCGTGGCTTTTAACCACGTGGTCGTGGGTTCGATCCCCACGGACGGTGGCCTTTTTTTTTACTTCACTCTGTTTTTCAGTTTTCAAGCGAATTACCTTTTTACTGTACGAAGTCATGCTATCTTTTCATGCACTTGAGGCCCTCGTACAGCTTGCTGCTAAACATCTACTAGCAGCTCTTATGTATAGCAATCTTAGGTCATTTCGGTTCATGTCTAATGTTGTCATAACTAGCATTAGGTATATATGGAAAAGTTAGACTAATAGTATGAGCTTATGACATAGGTCATGCCAATACGAGGACATGTTACACAAACTCCGTTACCCACAAAAAAAGACACCTTAATTGAAGTTTATCACCTCTAGAAAACTGAAGTTTATCATATCAATAGAAAGAAAAAATTCTAAGCACGCAACATTTCCACCAGTAATTTTAGTTTGGTCCAACATGTATCACCGACAGATGGACCCGAAACGTCTCTGTAATGACAATCGAACAACAATACTATATTGTAAGGCTCGAATACTATGGGAATGCAAAAATGCGTGTTAAAGAAAACTCATCCCAAAATAAAACAGTCGCGACCCGTACCAGACTCTTATCACAAAATAAAATAGTCGCGATTCATACGAGATCTTCAATCATGGCAACTTACGGACATATTTCCTAGTAGAAAGAAAAAAAAGGCATCCAACCACCTCTCCGTTTAATGACCTGAATCGCAAGAAAATAAGGAAGAGGTTGTCAAGGCCCATTGTGTGAAGCCAAGAGATTGTATAACGAAGATCCAGGCCAAAAAAAAAAGAGATGAAAACAATTATATTCAACAAAAACTGTGACCTCACACTAGCATTTCGGTCACAGCCGTGATGTTTCATCCCATATTCCCAGTTGTATCTTGTTACTGTCACTAGCAAGAGCAAGGCAAAATTACGGGCCGTTTGATTGGCATACTAAGATCGTACGAGTAAACGTTTGCCACACATTCTTACCAAACTTAACTAAACCAAATTTTTTTTAAAAGAACTAACTAAACTAAAGTTAGTTCATCAAATTGTTTGCCACACTTTTCTTAGTCTTTGACATGTGGGCCCGAGTTACAAGGAAAAATCCAAACAACTACTAACCTGACCCAACTCGTTTAGCCTTAGGCGTGGAAAAATGAAGCAAGGTTTTGTTTCAAACTAAACATGCAAATGTTCATTTTATCACACCTATGTTGAAGTATCCTTTATAGACTTTTTGCTGAATCAACCCACCTTCAACTTGACTTTAGTGTAAGAACCACCTATTGGGCACGCATTTAACTAACTTTGTCTCTATGCATACATTTGTTGCTGGCTAGCGAGGTGTGGTTTAAGGGTAGGAAGGGAAACAATTATTAATTGGGTTTTGTAGATAAACATGGTTGGTCAAAGCTCAACATTGGGGACCGCATCATCTATATTAGGATGGAATTTCTTCTTGTCGCAACTGGATAAAGATTTCAAAATTCAAAATAGCACAAACAACCGTATTACTTGAAAATACCAATAAAATATGGAGGCCGCACATCACATCATACTTCGTGATAGTACTGAATGCGCATCTTATATTCTAGTCTTACCCAAACAGTCATTTCATAATTCAAAATTTGAAAGCACACCACACTTGTATTGCCTAGGAATTGATGAAGCAAGATAATAGAAACTCCTGTCCCCAGCTAAGGTTCCCCTCTTTTAGCCCCTAGCTTGCGTACATACAGTATGAATGGTATGGAAGAAAATCACCGCGTTGCCCTACTGGCGCAGCGATTTGACGCATCGGGTTCAAAGACGCGTACCTCGATCGGACGGTGACGCGGGTGCCTGCAATTTGAACGGCTAATCCTCAGCCGCCCAATGTGCGCCTCGTTCAAAATTCAAACTCGCCCGGGCAAACACCGCCCAACCCAGCACGCCGAGGCAGCGAGGGTAAATACAACGCAACACCCAGGGGCATTACTGTCATCTTCCCTCGCAGCGAGAAAAAGGCAAGGGCCGAGGAGAGGCGCAGCCGTGCTTCCCTCCGGCCCTATTTGCTGTGCTCTGGACGCTTCGCTCTCCTCAGCCCTCCCCGCCTCCCTCCGTCTTCCGGCATTCCCGCTATCGCGGAGCGCAGGGGCACTTGCCGCATCGTCTTCTCCGGTGGCAACGGAAGGGTGAGCTCCTCCTCTCTCTCTTACTGCTTTTGATGCCGCGATCTGGTGTGGTGTGAAGTCGGCTTCATCGCTCGTCAGGGAATGGGGGTTTTCTGTTCCTCTGTTTTCCTAACTTTTTTTCTCGGGGTTTCGTTGGGGTTTTGATTCGGTGAAGTTCGTGGCGTCCTGTGGATGGCGAAGATGGACTCGGTGGCTGTGATGGAGGTGGCGCCGGTGCCGGACCCGCCGTTCATCGACGCCACTTCCCTGCAGCAGCCGCCGCCGCCCGCGCCGCTGGCGGCGCTTGCGCTGCGCCGCAGCGCTCGTTGCCTCAACAGGCCGGTCCGGCCCAGCTACGCGGAGCAGGAGCCGCCCAAGCCGCCCAGCGGCCGCGGCCGTGGCAAGAGGAAGAGGGACGAGGAGAAGCAGGAGCCGGCGGCGGCGCAGGGTGCTAAGAGCCCGGGCAGGAAGGCCTCCAACGCTGAGCCTGGGGAGAGGAAGCCGAAGCCGGTGATTGCGGCGGTGCCAATTTCTTGCGCTGGTGCTCCAGCTGCTGCAGAAGATGACGGGATGGGGACCGGGAAGAGCGCCAAGCTGAGGGTGAAGGAGACACTGAGGGCGTTCAACAGCCACTACCTCCACCTTGTGCAGGTAGTCTTGTGTGCCTGAATACACGGGTTTTGTTCAGTTTAGTGCGTGTTCTCGACTGACATTTGATGTACGTTTATGTGTAGGAGGAGCAGAAAAGAGCGCAGGCTGCACTACAAGAAATTGAGGCTAAAGGTGGCCTAAAACGTCAGACAAAGGGTAGTAAAAAGGTGTGAATGTTCGTGCAATCTTGAATTCCTTGAAGCACATGTTCTTGTATCCGTTTAGTTGCCTGTATATTTGTTTGATTTTGCTAGGAATATGACAAATATTGGGTAAATTTATATGCTCCTTTGCCCAATAAACGCAGAAGGGTGGTAACCAGGAGGTTGAAGTTGAGGAGAAAGAGAAACGCCCATCAAAACGACCTGATCTGAAGGCAATCACAAAGGTACCAGATGATCTTTACCATTCTTCTCAGTACCATTTTACCAAAATGTATCACTGTCTGAGTTTGCTGTACTTTCTGGCCTCTTGTTATTGTATCCTAGATGCAAGAAACCAATGCTGTCCTTTATCCAGAGAAGAGGATAGGACATCTACCAGGTTAGTCTTGTTTTCCTCTAAGGAACGGAAGTCATATTCTGACGTTTGAGGCGCATGAGCTCGACGGAGTTCTTTTTTCCACATATTTGCATTTACTTTATGGATGTGCAATGTGATGTTTTTTTTATTTTCGTTTTCAGGGATCGATGTTGGAGATCAATTTTATTCTCGTGCAGAAATGGTTGTGTTAGGCATCCACAGCCATTGGCTTAATGGGATTGACTACATGGGGATGAAGTACCAAGGAAAGGTACTCAGCAAACGTTTCTGTAAAAAACTTTTTTAAAAATAATAAAAAATAGAAGTGCACCTTTTGGACTTGGAATTTTTCTTTCTGATCCTTCCTGCAATTTCTCCCTTCTAAGCATGCCACAAGACATCTCTTCCTGTAACTGATTTGTTTATTTGACGCTGGAAATACTGTTTGATCCAACATGCTTTTGTCAGTGTAAAGCATCTCCAGCACCCCCCAATAAACATTCCCTGAAAAGTTGTTATTGGGATATCCTAATAACACTTTCATGGGTTATGGGGGGAAGTGCTTTTACAGTTCCCAATACCCGTGACGGTTGGCTCACGGGTAATAGCTTGGCTCGTCTCTGTTGGCGGTCTGTCATTTCTGGATGATGTAAAGGATGCTTAAACGCTACATGTTGCTTTGTTTTCATAATGAAAACAGGGAAAGGCGATTTCTGCCTGTCCATAAAAAAACAGTTCCCCAGTAACCTCATCCCAATACAACCACCGGATTGGGAGAGAAATATTGGGCAAACCAATAATTATTGGGGAAAGGGAGAGATATTGGGGGACTGCTGGAGCACATCTTTCGCAATAGTGCAATTTATTAGGCAGGGGGTGACTGCTGTAGATGCTCTTAGTTATTCCTAGTACTTCCCTTTCATAATTTCCGAGTATCTAATTCATTGTTGCTGCATCCAGTAGCTATTTCTCTTTATTTTTTACTAGTTGAGCAAGTCATCTGTTATGCCATTTCCAGCTTCCAAATCAAAGTAGAAGTTGATATTGGAAGAGTCATTATGAATCTTAACTAACACATTTTGAATTTAATTACGTAGAAGGGGTATGAGAACTTAACTTTCCCACTGGCCACATGTATCGTAATGTCTGGGATATATGAAGATGATCTAGACAAGGCTGATGAAATTATTTATACGGGTCAAGGAGGAAATGATTTACTTGGCAACCATCGCCAAATTGGCTCTCAACAGTTGAAACGTGGAAATTTAGCGCTGAAGGTTTGTTTTGGTGGTTCCTTTTTTTCTATAAGTATTACCCTCTTTTTTATTTTTGTAAAATGCTAAGCTCTTGATAACTGTTTATACTAAGCTCTTGATAACTGTTTAGTATTTGTTGACCCTATTTTTCTTTTACTGTTGCAGAATAGCAGGGATAATGGTAATCCTATCCGAGTTATTCGGGGTCATTCGTCAAAGACTAGCTATACTGGTAAAGTGTACACCTATGATGGACTTTACAAGGTATTTGTATTTCTGAATTCTCTTACGAATAATGTAGACTGGATCTCCTCTTAGTCTTGTGATAGGATCTTGGGGCTTTTAACCTCCACTATCATGGATATGCGTTTATGTTTCTAGCTTCTATTGGCTAGATCATTATTCAGATTGTGTTCCATGGGAACACAACAGAAATAGCTTTGCTAGTATCTGGTTCTATCACATTCTGTCTGTTTTTTTTTTCTTTTTGTTTATTTCATGTCAATATTCTGTAGGTTGTAGACGACTGGGTGCAGAACGGACTGCAAGGTCATGTTGTTTTCAAGTATAAATTGAAGCGACTTGAGGGTCAGCCATCATTGACAACTTCTGAGGTATGACTGCACAAAAGTTAACAAGCTAGATTTGTTGTGCTGTGCTGATGATGGCACCCACTGTCTGGTTATTCCTTAGACTGTTGTACTTCTCTATTTTTATGCTACATCGTGTTAATTGTGTAGAGAAGAAATGAAAAAACAATCTGAGGTTTGCTAGATGGATGGCTAAAATACATGCTAATTGTTATTGTTGGTAGCATTCTCTTTCAGAAGTGTGTAGTTGTGATGATGTACTATTAATGCAGTCACCTGATTTGTGCTGAATTTGATTCAATATTCTCCTAACAAATTTTAATCTGCAGTTTCTTGTATGCTGGTTTATTTTTTTGGCATTTTTATCTTTTGAAAATATTATGTGTTCTTTGCATAACTTATTGCGCCTTATCACATACATCCAGGTGCGATTTACTCGAGCAGAAGCGCCCACAACTATTTCTGAATTACCTGGGTAAATGATCCAAACTCCTTAAATTCCTACTTTTCCATTCACAATTAATTTTTTCATGCATGGGTTATGTGCTGTAATATAAACTAGCTCATACTGCGTAGTTGCTAGAAAGTGAGATACAATTTTGGTCGTATTGCCTCATCCCGGAGTCAAATATATATAGTTTATGGTACAAAGTGACTTGGAAATCATGGCATTCTACTAGAGATGATGTAGGATCTATAACAAAATATAATTCCTACCTAATCTATCTTTAAAGATTCTTCTTAGAAGACAGATCTTTAAGAACGTTGATGATAGTGGTAGCTTCACATCTGTGTTTTAGCTGTACCACCATCTATGCACGCATTTTTTATCATCTTAGGGATATAGTGGTAATGATACATCTAATGAATGACACTAATCATATGTTGCATTTTACTTTGGTAGTTTGGTTTGTGACGACATTTCTGGAGGGCAAGAAAATCTTCCCATTCCTGCTACTAACTTAGTTGATGACCCGCCTGTTCCTCCATCTGGTATGCTCAAAATATCAATTTTCCATTTCATATTTTCGTTGCTGGACACCTCTTATGCATTGTTCCTTTAAACTAGAACAGTTGTGCAGCATGATTATGAAGATAGAAATAAGCAACATCCTGGAATATGTCAAATGGCTATGTTTTAGGGCTAGTTTGTGTTTATGTGGCGTGTTGTGCTTTAAATTTTTAGAGCTGCTAATTTATTGTGGAAAAGCATCTTAGAGAAAACTAGCGGTTTCACAAATTGGATTAAACTTTTTCATGTTAACTACTCCTTTGGTTTCAAGTGCTGTGAGTTGCGTGCAGTAAATCATTCCAAAATTTGATTACAAGTTACTTTTATTTGTTGAGCGTTTGTATTTAAAACGATACATGTAGATTTGTATTAAAATGCAGTTTCATAATATTATACTTTTGTTATGTTTTATGCATTTATTAGAACAAAAATCAGTTGTCAAAGTTTTATTTTAGGAACAGTATCTATGGTCAAACAACACTTATTTGTAACTGTTGGAGTATAATAAAACAACACCTCCATTTGCAGTTTGGTTTACACTTCAAACAGCAGTTAGCCAAAGTGCCAAACAACAATAACTGAGAGTAGTACTACCAAACAAGATAATCATGATGCAATAAAATGCTAAATGTAATCTCTGAAACTTAATCGTAACTAATTCAGTTCCCAATGTTTATCATTTCTATGAGAATTTCATCATCGACGGATGTTGATTAATGCATAGTTGCTTCTTACAGATCTGCTATGTTCTACTGTTGTTTTTAGTCTCTGTACCCGTTACTTTTCCATATTATGTAGTAATTAGTGACTAATTAATGTGTTACTTTTGGCAACAATTTAGGTTTCACGTACTTGAAGTCTCTAAAAATTACAAAGGGCATCAAGATGCCGTCTAATATTATTGGCTGCGATTGTGAAGGAGATTGCGCTAGCAACAAAAACTGTTCATGTGCTCAGCGCAATGGTTCTGATCTTCCTTACGTATCATATAAGAATATTGGCAGGTAAAGTTTGTGCTTAGAATGCTCCAACTAAGAGGAAGTGTCAGATACTCAGATGTACAAGAGTATATTGGTGCGCATATGCACAAATTCAATATCAGCACCTTGGATCTGTTCTGAACGGCCCAAGTGAGACGTGCCAATTCCCTCATCCCCTTGCCCGCTTTTTAAATGTACTGAATCCAATTGGGGCTAAGTTAGCCCAAGAGGGATGAGAGAACTCCCACCCCAACATGGGCCACTTAGATTGGATATGAGGGGCGGTATTGACTTTGTGTATATGTTCACCAATATACTAAAATCATTACTTATCTGTGCAATTTTACATTAAGGGAAGTTGAATGTGTCTTGAACGTCATATAAACAGCATATATGTTACTTGTATAAGCATTTTCATCTGAGATGTTGTAACTCTTGGTTAATTATTAGGTTGGTGGAGCCCAAAGCAGTTGTATTTGAATGTGGGGCTAACTGCAGCTGCAATCACAACTGTGTGAACAGAACATCTCAACAGGGTTTGCAGTATCGCCTAGAGGTTGGTATTTCCCTTTGCTTCTATATGTGCAGTCCCCATTTGCACTCCCTTACAACTAGGAGATCAAAGGGCTTAAATCATTTGGGTCAGTGCTCACTGTTCAGATCACTTGGTTGTAATTAAGTTGTATGAATGGGTCCTATATGAAGTATTTCCCTTTTTCTTATTATCCCCACCAGCTTCTGTTACTGTGTAGGATATCATGGTCTTCAACAAACACATCTTTTTTGTTGTTGTTGTTGTATGTAGGCGTGCTTTTAAATATAAATCTATAATACGGTAAGAAAAATTAGTAAACTTTTAAGTATATTAATTATCAAACTTTTATCTATTTTTATATTAACATTTGTTCCTTTTTACTCTCTATTTTGTTTTCTCCCTTTACGTAACAATATATGTGAACTTTATCGAGATTTGCTGCTTCACAATCTAGAGTGTAGTTGGAAAAGATAGCAAACTATGCATTTTCAATTCTTCCGAATAGTCGTAGACTTCTTGGAAAAATCATAGATGATAATGCAAAGTATTCTTCCGTTGTGATTGATACTGACATATCTAGCCATAGCCGCTTGTGTACCAATGTACTTGATCTAACAAGCTTAATTTTGCAGGTATTCAAGACAGCTTCAAAAGGTTGGGGTGTCAGGACTTGGGACACTATCCTCCCTGGGGCTCCCATCTGTGAGTACACTGGGGTGTTGAGGAGGACTGAGGATTTGGATGGTTTGCAGAACAACTATGTTTTTGACATTGACTGTCTTCAAACCATGAAGGGTTTGGATGGAAGGGAGGTAATGGTTTAAATAATTGTCTTATGTTATGTGCCTGATTGTCAAAGCTCCAACTATGAGATTCATGCAGGCTTTAGAGTTTTTAGAATAAAGTGAAGTGGTTTAAAATACGTATTTGATCTAAAATAATATTTAATTGCTTAAATGACACTTTGATGTGCCAGGAGCTCCAGCTCTAAGAATTTCTAGAGCTAGGAATATTTAGTGTATAATAGATATTTAATGTTAAGGTGTGTTAAAATGTCATCAGATCCTTTCTAGGCACGAGTTCTTGAACGCTCATGTATACTCTGTTCCTGCAGAAAAGGGCTGGCTCTGAAATGCACCTGCCCAACCTCCATCCTGAGAATGATTCAGAGGCACCACCTGCGCCAGAGTACTGCATAGACGCTAGTTCTATTGGCAATTTTGCAAGGTTCATAAACCACAGTTGCCAACCTAACCTTTTCGTCCAATGCGTCTTGAGCTCGCACAATGACGTTAAGCTGGCAAAAGTAACACTTTTTGCTGCTGACACTATACTTCCTCTTCAGGTGAAATGGATTTGACTTTTCTTTAAATAAAAACTTTAAACTCCATGTGAAGAAATAAAAAGTACTGACTTCCAGGTGCTTTTCAGGAGCTATCCTATGACTATGGTTATCGCTTGGACAGTGTTGTTGGGCCTGATGGAGAAATTGTGAAGCTGCCTTGCCACTGTGGTGCTCCTGATTGCCGGAAACGCCTCTACTAGACCTGCTGGGTGTTTCCATTTGGATTTTGGAGGAAACAAGTAATATTGTAGGAATGCAGCCGTAGTATCTGCATAGTTGACAGGCTCTGATATATAGCAAAAGAGGAGCGACTTGATCTCCTTTTAGAGCATTCATATTTTGTCATATGTAGGGGACATGCCAGACATGGTAGCATATTTTGCAGACTATCAATTAACCGATGTCTAGTGGTGGAACATTTAACCTATATAAATATATATACTACATGTTTAGTCATGGTTTGATTTGATTCTATGTTTTTTTTATCATGTGCGGCGTTGTGCATTTTTATATAGGGATGATGCTGGCACCATAATTGTTAAATTCCAGCAAAAACAATATGTTACTTTTTTTTAATTCTTTGAAGGTACTTACTAGACATTTTTAAGGTACTACAATTGCCTGTATGCTGTCTGGTATCGCAGGTGTCAGTCTGTCATTGCGTCTGGCCCTGCTGTCTTAAATTTTGACGTATGCAATGGCTTGAGGTGCATGCCAATGTGTCATGTACTAATAATTTTCTTCTTCTTTTTTCTGAAGTAAAAATGTAACTAATATTCTAATTCGTAAGGTTTCTAGCATGGCACTAATTTGCACATCTCTGACTGTAAGTAGTGAGATTTCATTTGATTAACCGCTTTAATCCTTGCTAATAGTTTCTCGTTGCTAATTGCCAGCAATTAAACACTGGTGCCTGATGGATATTTACGAGTACAATAAGATGGCATTTGCTGTACTGGATTCAATTCTTGCAATTTTTTCCTCACTGCTGAAAAATGCAAGCTTTGACGCCGATCTAATGGCCATGGAGAATCAGGTGATAAATCCCAGCTGAAGCTGCGCGAGGCCTCATAATGCGCGCCGATCCCCGGAGCCTCGCCGGCGAGCATGATGTCTGCCAACGAGAACTCGCCGCCGGTGGAGGCCGCGGCAGCCACCTCGATGCCACGTTCGCGGCTGCCCCGGTGGACGCGGCACGAGACGCTGGTCCTGATCCAGGCTAGGCGCGCCATGGAGCGGCGCGGCCTGCCGCTGCCGGTGCGGCCGCGGCCCAAGTGGGCGGCGGTGTCGGCCTACTGCCGGCGCCACGGCGTGGAGCGCGGCCCCATGCAGTGCCGGAAGCGGTGGGGCAACCTGTCCTGGGACCTCAAGAAGATCGTCGCGTGGGAGGGGAAGGCCGGCGCCGCGCCGACGCAGCTGCACGAGTCGTTCTGGGACATGCGCGGCGACCAGCGGCGCGCCAGGCAGCTGCCGTCGTCCTTCGACCGCGAGGTGTACGATGCGCTCCTGTGCGGCACGTCCGCCGCGCTGCCGGACTTCGGCGACGGGGAGCTGGACGGGTTGTGCCGGCAGCCGCCCATCATGGTCATGCCCATATCAGGTTTGCATCATTAGCCGCTCGTCAAGTCACGTCTGTTGAGTACTGGGGTGCTTGTGACTTGTCGTGCCGTGCATCAGCAGCCGCCGCACAGAACGTAACACGTTTCATGTTTTGGTCGTGTTCCATGCAGCAAGGAAGTACGAGCCACCACCTGCCTCCTCTGAACACGAATGCTCCGGTCCAGGTGCGAACGAACTATATCACTCGTTTTATGATGATAAGAAAATATTTTTCATGTGATCCAATGAATTGCACGAGAAGTTTTGTTTCTACGCTATTATGCATCTGACTGCTACTTTGATGCGCATTTTTGTGTGGCGACGCCAGTGACGGAGAGCGACAAGAAGGCCGGCGCGGCGGCGTCAGACAAGAACTCGACGTCGCAGCACGACGGCGGCGGCGGCTTCAAGGACAGCGACGCCACGTTCGTGGCGGAAGCAGAGGGCACCACCACGGCGACGCCGGCGGCGACGGTGAGCATCGGGAAGCAGGTGATCGAGGCCCTGGAGCGGGGCAACCGGGCGCTGGCGCAGCAGCTGGAGGCGCAGAAGAGCAGCTGGCGCGCGGACAGGGAGCAGAGGGCGGCGCTCCTCGGCGCGCTGGACAGGCTCGCCGGCGCCGTCGCCAGGATCGCCGACAAGCTCTGAGGAACGGCAGTCTGAGCTGATCTCTTCGCCGAGCACCGAGGGAAATGCAAGTGAAAGGATTCAGATGCTAGTACCGATTAAACTAGGCCATTGTACATTTGGCATAATTACGAATTGGCAACTCTTGGATCTCGATGAAATAATACGACTCTCATCCATCTAACCATGTCTCCTGTTGTTATCTGAAACATTGATGGCCCCTGCCGCTGCCTCGCTCAAATGTTGCTGAGCTGGCACTGACGAGGAGCTTGTTCCGCCACTGACAGCTCTACCCACTTGCAGGGAACATCTGACGCCTGGGCAGGATCAGTGGATCACCGCACCGTCTCCGCGTTGGCAGAGTGCCGCCGCTCCACCAGCCGCGGCGGCGTTTCCCCTGCCGGCCGCCCACCGCGCGCGACTCTGTGCCTCTCTCATCAGTCCTCGTCTTCTTCACCATCACCGGGTTGTTACTCCGGTAGCGATGTGTCGATTTTCATTTCACCAGTTCAGTTCGTTCAGAAAATCTGCTCTGACAGAGTGTCTGATGCGGCAGGATTGGATCGTGTTTCTGCACGCGAGGAAGATTTCGTCGTCCGCTCCCCATCACCCGATCTCTGGGCATCTCATCTTCTGTTTTTGCTGATGTTTGACCCCTGGGAGGGAGGAGGGATCACACACTTTTTGCCGCGGGTGCGTTCATCTTTTCTCTTTTCGAAAGGCAAGCATCCGCACCGCGCCGATCTTGCCATCTTCGGCCCCTCTCCCTCCTATGATTAGCAGTAGTGCGTTCTTTGCCCGCTGAATCCACCCCGGATGCCTTTGTTCACCCGAAATCCACGCACTTTTCCTCCCTTTCTGTTCATGTTACTGACTGCGACTGTAACTGATGCCAAGTTCGCAGTCAGGTCAGGGCGGAGCTCGCAGATCTGTTTCTTCTCATGTGCTCACCTCACTACCTCAGCTCAGGCCTTTCACTCTTTCAGTTTCCGACAGGTTGTCTCAACTTGCAAGCCGCGCACGTGAAGCATCAAGAATATTCAGGCGAGGCGGCACAGGTGCCAGCCGACACGGCCGGACCAAGCGGCAGTTCGCTAACGCTTCCCCTGTCTACTTACTTTCCTGGTCATCTCGGCCCCCGCGATCGCGACGCCCATGAAATTCTCTGGAGCGTGACATCGACTCCCGTTGAGCGTTGAGCCCCGGCATGGATCCGGTTCTCCAGGAGGGGGCGTGGCGGGCTACACTGAACTGAGCCTACACTGTTGCCAAGTGCTTGGCAGACGGCCACGTCCAAGCCATTACACGTGAGACGAGGATGCAACAGGGAGGAGGCAGGAAGGATTAAGGCCTGAATAAATCTGCAGAGACGTGGGATCGAGGGAGCACGCGCACGTGCGTGGCATTTACAATGGCCGCCTCATCACGTTATTATTCTGATGAATATAGTGAAAAATAATAGCAAAAGGAAAGAAAAGAAAGAATTACAAGACAAAAGATTACACTTAAGAAGCTAGATACTACATATAACACATACTCCTATATATGTGGTAGTATATATAGACTAGTGTAGCTACTATGAGCCGTAGCATCCCAAAAGCCAGGACAGCGTCCTGGCGTGGCCGGGCGATGGCGACGCCGCGAACGGGTTCTTGTGCTTCTTCCTCTTCTTGGCCGGCACCACCTTCCCCCTCACCGTCACCTCCTTCTTCCCGAAATCCACCATGTAATCCAGCAGCCCTGCTAACCACACAAACCAGGCGCATGAGCAAGTAAGCAGCGGTGGGCGGAAAAGGATGCGTAAGAACCCTGCTACTTAAATGATACGGATCCTAATCCTAATCAAGTGGTAGCGATGGTCCCCTACCGCCATTGACGAGCTACAAAGCTTTGACACGATACTGATAGATCCTAACCAAAGCGTCTCTTAAAACTGGAGATGCTCACCGTTCATCTTGGAGACGACGTTGGCGACCCGCTGTCGGCAGTGCGAGCACCCCATGTTGGCGCTCATCACCACCACCTGCACCTGCATTCCACCATTTTTTTTTGTTCGTCATAAATTAGTACTAGTTTGTAATTTCTCCATCAACACTAGTTACATTCATCACTCTCCATGAGCATCATTACACTGCCAGCCAGCCATCACAACAGATCAGCTCATGCTCATCACCCGTATTTGCAATTGCATTTGCATTGCTTCTACGCAACTAATTAGCAACGGACCAGCAGCCGTGGCCACTGCTGATCCACTCAACCTGCATGCACGGGCGCTTGTTAAAAACGCCGGCCAAGTTGGGTTAGCATCGCCGTAGCTGCTGATGATGACCAATTATGTGAGCGGTTAAGTGCCAGCAGACCTACCCTAATTAAAAAGTTAGGTGACTAATGCCCCTATCTCACCTACCCATTCATTCCATCGTCATCGCTAATTGATACAGTATGAATGTTCTCTCTATAGTCTCAAGTTAGTCACATGGCTGCCACTCTTGATGCATGAACCCTATTGTAAATTGTACTCCTCCTATCAGGCAGCAGCAGCAGCATATTGCTGTCTCTGCATGCCTATATGGCAGAACATAGTAACAAAACAACACATGCTAATCTATCGTCTATGCAGGCCACTTGCATTATAGTATGAATACTGTATCACGTGCAGCCTGGCTCTGGCTACCGTTGTGATGATCTTGACTTCTCTCGTTCTAGCGATCAGGCCAAGGCTTTATCAGATACCAGCTGCTGCTGCAGGGCGAGTGCATGTGCCCGTGTGGTCTCTCATCCCTTCCTGTCGGCCTGAAATCACCGCGAGGATGTGTGGCCGGCCATGATCTTCAGCAGATGCAGTATCTGAAAGCATGTTTGCTGGTGGATGCTGAAGGTTTCAGCATGCATACCATACGTGTGCATTTTTTTCTTTTGCAGAAGTGTTCAGTCAAAGCTAATAGATTACATACTGGCGTGGCAAACTGATGGCGAAATGGTGGACGGAATCAAATGGCAGGATATTTATATATATGATCTGCACGCGTGACGCGCGGTCAGAATTAGCAGGGTGCACACACATGCATGTCAGGGCGCGTTGCTGGCATCATTGCTTGCTGGGATGAGAATGAAAGAGCGAAGGGGATGTTTCTCTGACTGATTCAGTCTACTCCTACGCCTGTGTGTACATAGATCTCTGCAGGTCAAATGAAACGTACCATCGTATAGCACATGTATTGCGTTTGACCGTACTAAAGAAGGATGCAGAATGTATTGGAATGTATAGAAATACTGGAAGAGAAAACGACACTCGATTGACCAGCACAATGCAAGATCAAGTGATCACTCAAATCCTGATCCAACGGTTGAGAGGAGGAGAGGCGAGGGCGAGCAGCTACTGATCTCCAACGACTAATTAAGGAGACCGACGAGTTCGTCAGGATCAAACCAGGAGCTGACCCTCGCGATGATCGGGGACGACGTTGTCTGCCTCGCACGTGATGCTCGCTCATACCTACCTCATGCCATGCCGCCGTGGTCAAAACTGGAAACACCACTCACACGAGAAGGCACCGAAATTGGTGACGGCTTCACCTTCGTGGCCAGACAAGCAGCTCGACCTCCCAGCAGCAGCAGCTGTGAGCCTGCGACCAAGCAAAGCATGGTCCTACTCCTACACGCTACAGCTGCTGCATGGGTGCCCGGTGTCCGCCACCAGATTCTTACCACCGCTCTCCATTCCATTTCCAAGTGAAGAAATGGAATCGGGATCGTTCTGATTTCCAGCCTGAGAAGATCCCCATTTCCATGTGAAGAAATGGAACGGGATCATCCTGATTTCCAGGCTGAGGAGATTGCTTCTATTCCCATCCATCCAGCAGTGCAGGTTATAAAGCCAGAGGAAGGAATGGTCCTCCCTGCTGCAGCCTGCAGCAGCAGTGGAGTTGTTTGGCGGATTGGCACTAGCACTAGCAGGCCTTTTCACCTTTCCGCTAAAAGTCGGACTGGAGGGCAAAAGCGATCGCAGATGGGGGGCGGGCCCCTGTGGATTGAGAATCCAAGGAGAGACACACCTGCATTTCTCTCTCGATGTGCAGGGGGCAGGGGGACACAGAATATGTGGATACTGTCAGTCCAAATGCAGTCAGGGATAGAGTAATTGACTATGATCCCACTGAGAAAGGGTGAAGAGATTCAGACGGCTCTGTTGTTCAGGGTTCAGACAACTGGGGTGGGGAAGAGCAACAGAGCATTGAGCAGACGACTGAATGAGCAATGGCGTCAAGACACAGCCAGTTGTCTGAGGAGGTCAATGGCTTCTGCAATGGCAGGATTAGCATCCTCATCGAAGCAAGAGGAACAAAGTGTTTCAGGAGAGGATCAGTCTAATTTGGCAGAGAACTAATCGCAGCTCGGATTTCAAGAACTCGACGAGAAGTCATTACAGATTTCCTGGTGCTGATCAGCTAACTGAGCATGTCGCGAAAGAGAAAGGGGGGAACGGGAAGAGAGAGCATACCGACGGCAGGGAGAGGTCCTCTGCAAGCCTCAGAGCTTGCAGCTTGCTCGCCGTGCTGCTGACGGTTGCATCCGACGAAGCACTCAAGCTCCCCTTGGACGACTCGCTCCCTCTGTCATCTTCGTCCCCTCCATGCTCCAGCTCCATGTCCATGGCGGCCTGGCTCCCTTCGGGAGCGCCACCCCCTCTCTCTCCCCCCTTCTGAGTGAGTTCCCCTTTTCTTGTAGAATGTTGGCACCAAGGCTTCTCCTTTTATATCAGCAGTTACTTGCCGAGGCCACCCACTGGAAGGCGTCCACTATTTTACGCACCTGTGAATGAAATTAGGTGCAGGATGAGTAGAAAGAAGGTGAACTCCAGCAATCATATTTATTTTGATGATGGGTTCCCTTTGCAAAGACCCATCATCCAGTCCGGTCGACTGTATCATGATCACTCACTTTCATTGGGTGAGTAGGATTATATGATGTCAGCTGTCATGGAATCTGGCGGCGATTTCCAACTGAAGGTGGCCCACTTTGTATTGGATTCCTGCCTCTCCTAGTCTCCTCTGTGTGTGTGTGTGTGTGTGTTTTTCCACTCCGTACATCACAGTAAGAAGTTAAGAAGTCACCACATCAGAGGGGTCACTTGCAGAGGTAAGTAACTCAGAAGGTTAAAAAAAAGGAAAGGCCTCCAAAGTCTAAAATGTGACATTAGAACAACAAAATACACAATAAGGAACTATCCAGAATCCATATTCTATTCTATTGTCTTTTAGTTAGAAAGTTAGGATCTTCTACATTTTTTTGAGGGGAGTGTATTTTTAAACCTTGTATAGGGAAAATGGTTCCAGTTCTTGGCACCTTGTAGCGTGATGGTTATAAATTGTACTAGGTAGAGTTGATAACAATGAAAATAAAGGGACAGAGAAACAAAAGTCGCAGTGATATAAAGGGAGAATCAAAGTGCTCTTTAGGTACACTAAGGTACACTATCTCTGGGCATCTTTAAGTTTAATACACTGTTGCCACGAAATGATTAGCATATACTATAGTACCGCTTCATCCTTAAAACTTACAACAAAAAGGCCGGGATAAGAGACACCAAGCTACTGTTATTGAAGTGGTAGGCAAAAAGGAACTATCAATCTCCCAAGCCCCAAGATCATTGCTGGCATGCATTCAGTGTTCACCTATATTGAAAGTATAGTAAGAGTTTGAAACGAGAAGATATGACAAGTGGGGAATTCAGACATCTAGAACCACTGAAATTCCATCTTCGTGTCTCAGTGCTATCCATATTCCATGGAGACTTTTTTTGAAACATGAATGAAAACTGAAAATCAAATGGCCTGGGATCTCCAAAAGATAAAATGACCAAAAACTCATTGACCCTGATTGGTGTCATACATAAGACTGACCTATAAATATGGATATGCCGCTTTCATTTTCTTGATGTATTCAGCATCTATTTTACGGCCAAACCGACACGCTACCTAATAACTTTGAAAACTGTTAGCAGCTAAATAGTTTAAAAACATAGGGTGCAAATCACCTTGGATAGCTGAATGCCAGAAGTACTAAAGTAAAGTAAAATTCAGAGCACTGCTGCGAATTCCATGTAAAAAACAAGGGGCGTGCCTCTGCCCACCTACAACGTACCCTTTCTGAGCACGCTACCGACCAAGATTGCGCTTTCAAGTTTGTTTCCAGATCAACAAGGACAATAACCTCCACTTCGAGCATTACTAAAAACATGTAGCTTACAGAGTAATACGTTTTCTCGGCAAATTTCTAGGTGTGATGGCGACATCTTGGATAGTAGACGAAATAATCTCCATAATTGAATGTGAGTACCCCCAGAATGCTTCACGTCTCTTGCTGAATCATGAACTTAACTGTCCCTGTCGTTCTTAAATTTCTAAAGCCACTTGGAATGCAGGAAACTTCATAGTTGAATGCAAAAAAAAAAACACTTAAAAACAGTTGCACTTGAGCACAAGAAAAACGCATAGACCATGCTCGTGCAACAAGCAATCAGCTGATGAGGACTTGTCAGAATAAACGGGTACTTACTGGAAACCAGTTAGGTACCACAATTGACAATACGATACAGTGCAGACCATAAAAACAGATAAAAAAGGGTACATTTATACCAAGATGCCGTCTAATTTTATTCTAAGCGGCCTACATCATATGAATGGATATATAGGTTTAGCTGAAAGTAAAGACAGAAATCAAGTACCTAACAAGCCTTACAAGATATCCAAATAACAAGAAAAAAAGAATATTTAGTGTATCCACAAAGTCAGTTGTACTTGATTGATACTGTGCTGATATGGACCTTCAAACAGCTTAAGAGGGTGTCTACGGAAGACATCATTCTCTTGTTTCTACGTCTGCAAACATCGTATTCTGATATCAAGACATCGTATTCTGATATCAAGACAAATCATCGCAATAGAATTATCTAGCGCTGACAAGGATATTTTGGGCACCCTGTCACAAGGAAACCCATGTTACTGGTTGACGATTATGTATTTCCTGTCTTTGACAATAATGCAGTGTCGGCAGAATCACTCAAGAGAGATTATTTACCTTCATGCTTCCACTACACCAAATAACAATTAGGATCAAAGTAGATGGTGATTGCACACAATGCTCAACAAAAAGCAACTAAAAGAACAGAAGGGCTGATCGACAGATGACCGAACTGGAGAGCCTGTGGCAGTGTAACTGGGCAGTTGATACTTGATAGCAACGGTAAAATGATGCTACGGTAAACCCTGATTTCAGTTACATCATTTTCTCATTTGGCAATGTATCGTCTAATTTTTCATGGTTAAAAGAACTCAGTTTCCTAATTTTTAACACCTGCCAGTCCTCATCTGCAATAGATAAGGCAATATAATTAGGAAGCGCTGATCAAATAGTTCTCTTCACAAATAAGACAATGAGGGCAAGATCATTAAGTAAAACTATTTAAAATGGAGCAATAGAGAAGGGTTATTGGCTACATCTGTTAATGTATGATCCGTGTAGGAAGGGCACTTGGTTCCAGATGCAAGGACCCTTTTGGTATATCATGACCTTTGATTTCAACAACAATGAAAGCAGGAACACGATGGGAAAACCTGAGCATTTCAGACCTTGGAATCCATCTTGTCAAATGGAAATCTTCCATCACTAACCTATGAAAAAAGGTTAAGCAACCTTTTACCCTAACCAAGCTGCACACATTAACTCCATTTTCATCGGAGTAGTTTGAGAGGATCTCAACCATGCGAATTTCACAGTTATCAATATCAGTGCTATTCAAGGTGACTTTCCAGTTTTTGTACATTGCCCATATTTCCCCTTTCTTTGGGAAAATTCGGTAGAAAGACCTCTTGGCACTCCAATCACACTCTACAGGGTGAGAGAATTCCCAGATGTCCTTGTAAGTAGTTTCAGTGCCAGCACGAAATACCCCAGAAGCAACCGGTAGACCATCTTCAACCCACCGTATCTCTTCATTAAGCATAGGGTGAGGTTCCAATTTCAACACAAAAACTGAAGTAAGTGAAACCACACGGATTATTCTGACATAAGACCTAGGCATCCTGTCCCGAGAATCAAATACAGCCCATATCTGGCCCTCCAGGAAATCGTTGCGGGACAACTTGTTATTGCAGCTCACCGTGGCTGGCAACGGGGCACCTGAATCCATTTTGCTTGTTGAAGGATTTGAGAATTGTGCAACAGAAGTTTCTGGAAAGCTGTTTGTGTCATCATGTAAACCTGAAAAAGACAAAGGAGGAATACATGGCAATGCATGTTCTTGGCGCAGGGTTTGTGGAACTGCAGAATGTTCAAGCTCGAACATAGTTCCAGCCTCAGGAGTAAATCTGAAAGAAGGGATCCTGTGAGAAAACATGAGTAGATTGTCGCTGCGTATTTGCAACAAGTGCTCTGTTCCACTCTTCAAATGCCTCTGGAAAACACTTCCATGTCCATCTACCTTTACCAAGTGTGCAACGGTGCAACCTGATTCTTTTGAATAGCTGGTAAGAATTTCAACAATAGAGAAGGCACTCTTCTTCCACATCTCAGGATCAGTGCACCACCCAATATCCCAGTCACTGTATATGGCCCACACCTCACCTTCCTGGGGATATACTTCAAGATGTTGATTCAGGTTATCACTGGATATCTGATGGCAGAAAATTGTTGGACAAGCTAATGAGATATGGCATTCTTCTGCAGCAAAAGTTCCACAAACCAATGGCAAGCCTGCACGCGACCATTTCCTCTCTTCATCAGATTGCAGACAGGGGTTGAACCATGAGACACATAACTGCATTTTATCCATTAATACTTTAGTTATCAGTGCATATCTGCGAGGAAACCTCTCCCAGTCATATGCTGCCCAAACCTGGCCAGCAGCAAAGTTCTCTATCGCCCTATCTTCCTCAAAGTTATGATAATCATACTGTTTGCTAGAGCACTGTTCATCTTTGGCATCTGACGGAACATCAAAGAAGGCATCCAAATCTTCCTGTGAGGGCGACACGCAATAAAGGTCCTCTTCACAGACACTCTTTTGCTTCTTGTCAACATGGTTGTCATCAGGTGGCTGCAAGTCACCATCATCACCTAGAAAGCAAGGATCCATCCTCTTAGTTCTAGAAGAACTAGCCACATTTGAAAGATGGGAATTCCTCTCGTCAAAACATGACTTGTCGGTGTGCTGAACATGTGAGACTGCATTGCTTGTAAAATCCGCTGTCATAGTATCCTTTGTGTGAAGGCTGTTTAGCTTGTTAGAATGGACCATTGTACTATCAGGAGTTGGTGCGTCAACAACACCAGAACGAACAAACCGAGCAAAAATGTCCCTGGAGTCGAACCCCTCTCTCTTCTCCGGATCCGACAGCATCGCGTACGCCTCCCTGACAAGCCGGAGAGCCAATTCAGCGCCGGGTAGATCGGCCCCGATCGGCTCCAGCTGAGCCACAATGCTCCTGTACCGCGCCTCGATCCTGGCAGCATCGTCCCCGGGCAGCACCTGGAGGACCCTGTACCAGTCCACGCCACGGCCGCGGCCGGCAAGCGCCTTCGCTGCGGCGCAGAGGACCTCGAGCACGGGGAGCATCTCCAGGGCGCCCTCCAGCCTAGGGTTGGTCTGCAGCGTCTGCAGCAGCAGCGCCCTCGCGCCGGCGTAGTCCTGGCCCCGCATCCTGCCGGTGATCGCGTCCCTCTGGGCCGCCTCGGCGTCCCCGTCCTCCATCCTGCACCGAAATCATCCTCAGAACCCGCGGAAAGAGGCAGGATCCGATCAGAAAGCAAGCATCCCACCGCAGATTCGAAATGGGGCGGCCCAATTCACCGCATTTGAGCCTACGCATTGGATTAACCCGCTCCCGTCACCGGGGAACCATATCGAACGGAAATGGGGATCGGGGGTCAGGGTTGGGTGGTTGGTCCTTACCGAACCGATCGATCCTGCCTCCGCAAGGGTGCAGCTCCGAGGGGCGGATGGAATTGGGCGAGGAAGCCCTAAATCCTAGCGCCGAGCCATGGATTACCCCGGGGGGATCGGGATGAACACAGCCCAGCGATCTCGGTGGATGCCGCTTCTAATTTCGGTTCCACAGCAGCATTCCAGTTCTTCAGCACTGAGAATATGGGCCTCGAAGGAGTCGTAACGAACGCCGTCTTTGCGGCCTGGCCCACGATTCATACGGGCCAGCCGTTGAGGGTCGCACCTAACGGCGGCCCATCCTCACCGTGGCTCGCTCGCATATGGATGGGCTGAAGAGCGTAGCTCCTGACGGGTCGGCCCACGTAAAAGCGGGGAGAGAACGCACCAAAGGTCCAAAATCGCCGCACAAGGGTCCTGGTACTACGCAGGTGCGACGAACCCCGGAGGTGACGGCTCCAGGTAGCGCGCGTTACTGTGAGATAGGATCGATCGCACAAGCGGGTTTCAAACGCCCAGGCGCGTCAGCTATTTTTCGTGGGCCGAATTCTCTCCGTCCTTCCTGGACCGCTTTCTTTTTCTTTGCGGGTCCGTATCTCTCTTCCGCTCCTACTTCGTGAAAAGAAACCAAAAGCTTATATTTCTCTTGGATGAATTACTACATGGTAAAAAATAGTGACACCAAACCAAAACGTACAGCCTAACCAAACGAACAACCTAAACAAATAGTATTACTCTGGAAAAAAAATATAATTGGAACGGAAACTTTTTTGCATCGCAGACGAGAACAAAAGTTTTCCATCGAAACAAATATAAAATTTTGTTACAATGAAACAAATTTTAAATTTTTTATTTGAATTTGTTGCATCCAACCGGACCACTGGAATAAATATTAAAATTTGTTCAACTGGATACAATCGTACCATTGGAACAGATTGTTCCATTGAAACAAATAGAACAAATTGTTCCATCGGAACAAATATTCAATTGGATCCAATCTTACCATTGGAACCAACAAGTTGTTCCACTAGAATAAAATTATTTCATTGGAACAAAATATGTCTACTAAATCTGAGAAAACACGTGAAGTTACTACATGAAAGATTTATTATTAGGTTTATAACCACACGGTAACCTTAATAAAAGAACGGCTGGGTCCATGGTGCAAAAAAGAGTGACAGGGAGAACAGAGAACAAAAATATGGTAACAGAGTGACAAAGTGACCTTAAACAAAATAAGTAAGAATAAAATTTAATTTTAGAAGAAAAGAAAAAGAAACAAAAGAAAAGGAACATTAGAAAGAGAAAACAGACAAATCAAAAATACGCAATAACTAGCATTAGCATGCACTGCAGGCAACGCTCAGGAGTCCCACGAAGCCGGAGCGGCCAGGCCGCACGCGTGCAGCTGACAGCTAACGACATGCAACAAGTCCGAAGCAAAATAAATAGACCAGAGATATATCGCAGCGCAAAAGGCAAATGGGCCGCCAGAGAAAAACGCTTCTGCGACTAATGAACTGTCGGCACAGTTCTACATTTTTGTGTGTGGAGCGAGAAGAAAGGGGCCTCCGCAGGAAGAGGATGGTACCACGAGAGAAGTATAGAGGTCAACCTGCTTCAAATTTGGAACATGGATTCTGGCAATGCAACGGAGTTGGATCCTCATATCGATCCGAATGAATCAGTCTTTCTACCGAGATCAATCTTTACCTATTAGGCAAGTGGATAGCAAGTTCGTGGGGCGTATCCAACCCCTTTTATCCACAAGTTCCCCACTCTTTAGTTCAGGAATACAGGGCAGTTTGGTAGCTCACAAAGCTCATAGGTTACGGGTTCGATACTCACTACCCGCTCCATTTGTATTCTTTCCCTTAGTGGATCGGCTTTATTAAGCGGATTCCTAAATTTTGTCCGTGGTAAATTCCTTCCACCCGCGCGCGTTACCCGGAGGTGACTGAATTTGCTTCCTGGCACGTGGATGACGGGGTGCAGAGGGTCCCCACATGTCAGGGTCACGTCGCGGCAGTCGAAAAGAGGCCCGAACACAAGCGGCGGGAAAAGGAAAAGTGGATCTCAAAGTACGGGCCCGGGTATAATTACCCCGGCCCGGCTCCAGCATCCGTGCGGTTACTCCACTAATTTTTTTCCTCCCTGCAAAAGCAGCAACCAAAAGAAAGTTTTTAGTCCTTGCTGTTCGTCCGATTCCGGAGCAGTAACGGTCATTCTTAAGGTCACCTGAAAACAGTCCCGTCCCTGCTATTATTACTGCCAGTGATCAAAGTAATGATGCTGGACCAGACAGTCTGATGATACTCCATTAACCAGGTGCAGCAAGGTTAAGCGGTTAGCTCCTTGCAGGATTACAGTGACGTCATTCAGGAAGCTGTGTGTGTTTGACCAGTGTTTTCCACGCCAGGGAGGGAGAGTACCGAATCTGGAAAGGAAAATGAAAAAATTTACTGGAGTGCTGCCTGTGTTCTAGATGAAAAAAAAAACAGCAGCAAGACTGTGGGGAGAAGCGACAGTTCTCACTTTGAGGAAGGACAGGTTAAAAAAGAGATTCGAAACAGTGTGGGCAATTGTGCACGGGCATCAAAGCATCTCTGCTCCGTCTCGGGCTTCTCTCTCCATGTCCTCCGCTACAGCCACGCGCCGCGCTGCACCCCCCCCCCCCTCCCCGGTGCCCGGAGGGGATAGGAGAGAGGACAGGGGTAAAAACGGGAGAGAGAGAGAGAGAGAATCCGGTCGAGTCGCGGCGGGGGCGGGGGAGGGGGGAATGTCTGGGCCGGTCCGGTCGCTGTGCCCGCGCATGGTGGATGCGAAGCCAAGCCGCCTGAGGCTGATGAAGAGGGAGGGGTGCGTCGAGAAAAGTCTCGGCTTTTAGCTTTACGGCCTGGTTTGGAGACGTTTATTATAAATTTTATTAATAATTTTTTATTCAAATATGAGAATTTGTTGGTGAGACTTATATCTATAAGTCCCATAAATTCATAAACTCCTTCAAAAGATGCTTATAAATGCTTACAAAATTTATTTTCTATGGATCCTACAAACATCCTTCACCTTTTCTTTCCATAAGAGGTTTATAATCTCCTACAACCAAATATTATTTTGAGAGCTTATAATAAACCTCTATGTACGAGAGATCTATGGACTTACAATAAATCTCTTCAAACCAAACGGATCCTTACGCGCCCGCACCAATGCCACACTGCTCTGCTCTCCGAGTAACTTATTGCAAGCAGTGACCCTGGTTGAGCGAGCCAGCTTTGGATAATTCTTGCTCCCTGTCGTTTTGGTTTGAAGCTTTCTGGAGGGAGCAGCACACGGCTTCGGTATCAGTGAAGTGAGGGCCTGTAAGAGCTGAGAGTGAAGCGAGAGCAGAAGGGGGAAGTTGAGATTTCTGTCGCGGAGATCAACGCTTGCAGAGTGTGCTCCGTGCTGTGGCGAGTCCCGCTAATCTCGCTTGATTTCTTGGTGGTGGGAGGCGACAGGTGCGTGAGCCGCCTGCTTGGGAGGTGAAAGCAGGAGGCGTTTCTTCGCTGTTGTCTTTGTCCTGGTTCTTTTCGTCCGGTACTTCCCCTTCCAAGCTCCACGCCACTCTCGCCTTGGGCGGCTGCCTTTTCATCTCCCTTCTCGCCAAATTTCTGTGGGTAAAGATCACGAGGACCATGCACAGGTTGAAGGTATGCAAGTTCCTCGCTTGTGGTATCGTTTGCAACTCGTGTTCTTCTTTGATTTCCATGGAGGAAAAGTGCAAGGTAGGCGAGAAGTGAGCAGAAATTGGCATCCTGAGCCTCCTTTTCATCCTGAACATTGATCATTTTTCCCCTATCTCGCCCAAGGAATTATGCTTGTTTTTCCTAGCAAGTTTGGTTCTTGTATCATGGAGCAAGCAGTTAGGATGACGAGCAAGAACCCTACCAAAACCCCGCCGCTCCTGGCCACCCTTCTCCTCCTGCTCGCCTTCCTCGCCCTGTGCGCGCCCGCCTCCTCCCAGCCGCTCCACTCGGAGCCCATGCCCACCCAGTCGCCGCCACCCTCACCCACGCCACCGCAGTCCACGATTCCCCGCGCGCCTGCCGGCGGCGCCGCGCGCCTCCGCCGCATCGCGCTCGGCGTCCTCTTCGGCTCCATCTCCGGCTTCCTCCTTGCGCTCGCCTTCCTCTACGGCATCCGCGTCGCCATCCTCCACGCCAAGAGCGCGCCCGCGATCGTCAAGGGCCCTGTCTCCTTCACCCCGCAAATCTCCCCCAAGAACCTCCTTGCCGCGCTCCCCTCCGCGCAGCCGCTCGCCCATGGCCCCCATGGCAAGTATTGCAAGCTGGCCCTTGACAACGACCTCACTGTTGCCGTCAAGCGGCTCGAGGCGGCCAACCGCCCGGAGGAGGCCTCGCCGTCAATGTCCCCGAGCACATCCAAGTCTGACATGAGGAGGGTGCAGAGGCAGCTTGAGGCCCTTGCCCGGGTGAGGCACCAGAACGTAATGACCTTGAAGGCATATGTTCGCGAAGCTGACCGACTTTCGCTCGTGTATGACTTCATTCCTGGGGGCAGCCTCGAGGAATTGATGAAGAGGGTGAGATCACAGCAGGTCAGCCTCAATTGGGATGCCAGGAGCAGGATTGTTGTTGGAATTGCCAAGGGATTGAGGCACTTGCATTTTGAGTACAGTCCAAGGATACTCCATTGCAACCTCAAACCATCGAATGTGATGCTGGACGAAGGCTTTGAACCAATATTGACAGATTGTGGTATTGCAAGGCTGATTGCAGCAGGTTCAGGTGATCCAGAATTATGCAGTGGCCTCTATGCAGCTCCAGAGTGCTACCAGAGCAGCAGGTAAACATACACGCATTACCAGTTTCAGTTTTTTTTGTTGATTTGTTACCAGTTAAATCCCTGAAATATTCTGGCCCCCTCTTGGAATGCATGAATTTCAGAGCAAAGAGTCTAATTCTGGCAGGGATGATGAAAATGAAATCCCACATTCTAAGGGCCCTTAGCTTATTGTTGATACTTGATGATACAAATCAATACTTTCAGATTTATCATTGCCTTTACCATGGTATTGAATTTTAGACCGAAGAAGGAAATTTAAATTGAAGTGATAATCTTTTAGAATTTCAGCTCAATTTTACTTATGTAGCATTCTTGAATGCATGTTTATCATATAACATTCTCACTGCGTAGAAGGTTACCACAAGAAGAATGTGCTGTAGAATTTGAGCATTTTGGTGTTGGTTATTAGATGTCAACTGTTCTAGTAAGAATTTCGGGCCATGCAAATAACTGAAGGCATTTCATTATAGAAATATTAAGATAAAGGACTTGTGATGTATAGTATTTTCTTTTTGCATTGTCTAGTTTAGTTGACATTGTAGATTTAAAATATAATCTTCTAATGATTTTATCAGATCATACTTTACATCTGACATCTACATGGATATGGAGTGACACCAAAAGCATCCTAGCATCAATTTGGAAAACCTAGTGTCAGTTTGACAGATCTCCTGTCTGGCAAAACAAATATTAAGACCCTTTAGTTGCTTACTAGTTACTACTTCCATGTTGCATCAACGGAGTCCTTAAAAAAAAACTAATTCTCTTACCCCACTCGACAGTTCTCACTCATTGGCCTGTGGATGCTACCATTCAGTTTTCCAAATTACTATTAGTACTCTTCTTTATCTTGAAATGGTGAGAAGAGTAACAGAGAAGGTGTAAAGCATAAAAATGATGATTATCCCTTGGGCTTAGTGAAGGTATCCAACTTTTGCTTTCTGCGACATGAGAATCTTTACTTTGCTAGAAGACCTCCATTTGCCCCTGCCTTTGATACTTATGCTTTTCATATATTCCTGCATGAACGCATACAGAATACCGGCTGCTTCCCTTTTATTTTGTCCTAAAATTTTCATAACTATGCTTTTTCATTCGGACCTTCCATATCTCCATCAGAGAATAAATCCTTTGAGGATTGGCATTCTGATTCCGTCGTTCATATCCCACCCTCTTTTATGACATGCCAAGCTATGCCAGTAAAATTTCCGAGGCGTAATTCCTAAGCTAGTACTTTTACGAGAGTCATATACCTTTCTCAGAGAAAAAAGAAACAGACTCATTTATCGCAACTAAGGAGATGGATCTGATTAATGCTTTGTTTCAACCATGGTGGATTTTAAATCTACGCTCCTTGAGTTGGAAGTATATTGATTGTTTTGAATGTAATTGATCTTTTCTGTACAAGTACTGTGGTCGATTGTTTCCATATATTTCGTTTGTGGCGATTTAATACCATGATGACTTGCACGTGCTGGTGCCTCATCTCATATGAATTCAACTATTTGATGGTGCAGGTACACAGATAAGAGTGATGTGTATGCCCTTGGCATGATCCTGGGCGTACTGCTCACTGGGAGAGACCCAACAGATCCTTTCTTCTCGGGAGAAACTGGGCGGGGTGGCCTCCCCAGATGGCTCCGGCATATGCAGCAATCTGCAGATCCAAAAGAAGCACTGGATAGTAGCATCTTAGGAGATGAGGGTGAAGAAGAGGAGATGTTTATGGCCATTAGGGTTGCCATTGTCTGCCTCTCAGATTCGCCAGTCGATCGGCCATCCAGCGATGAGCTCGTCGCGATGCTAACACAGCTCCACAGCTTATAATCATCACAAATCATTTCTCGAGCGCTGCATATGTTGATCTTCCATCATGGCACGGCGATGGATCATGCTGGATCAACTCTAACTGTTGCACAGGTGACTGTGCAGTAGCTTTTAGTGTCTGGAGCTGGAGTGTCCAAGCCAGATGGTCCACAAGGGAAGCAACAGTTTCAGAATCACAAAGAAGCAGCAGCTGCTCCCTGCTGTGATTCAAAATGTAGCTACATGCTGGTGGTACGGTCGAGCTTCCTGGGTTGTTCATGTTGTGCCCATGAGTTGTGAATATGTCTTTGTAGAAAGCTCTGTGGCATGGATCTGTTGCTGTAAGCTGTAGAAGGATGTTTTTTTTTTTTGAAAACTACTGTAGAAGGATGTTGTGATGTTGCATAGAGACCCATCATGTACACCGGCTCCACCACTCTGCCTGTGACTATGATGCCCGGTATTTAACAGGCTGTTGGGCCCAACTGTTTCCATGGCATTTCCCTGCATCTCACATGTTTGCAAGTAGAGCACTGCTGTGCTCATGAACTGCTGGCCACTCACTGTGCTTGCCTCCATGTGCAACTTGTTCATGTAGACTCTGATAGACTCTTTGACTCTGTCTGACGCTGGAAAATAATAAGAATCCTATGTGAGGCCAGCCGGGTCATTGGTAAAATTATCTTCTTGTCCCTGGCTCTGGAGAGCTCCAAGCACCATTTCAGAAGTCTTTTATTGGCACCCAGCCTCTTTGTCTCGCTGTCTACCTCTACCTGCCCTGGCTGGCGGTGACTGCAATGGCCTGAATGGCATGGATGGGCCTTGTGAAAATGTCGAGCCCTGCACAGTGCAGCAGATCAGGATGGCAAGGCCTGCAGCGACGCGGCCTGTTGCCAGGACCGCTGCTAGGGTTTTCTGTGCAAGAGCAAAGGCAAAGCAAGGTGCTGCCAGTACAAATGTACATGGCCATGGATGCCAGTGGGCCAGGCGCGTAACACGAGAAGGGGGCCCAGTGCGAGGACGCGAGGGCATCGCACGAGAGAGAGAGAGAGAGAGAGTACAGCATGCATGCCGCATTGCAGGCTTTGCATGTGGGCACTGAAAGGAGCAGCTGTTCCCCGGTGGTCACCTTTCCTTTCCATTTCTCTTGGCAGCGGAAAGATGAAATAGTAGTAGGCACAGGGAAGGAACATGCGCTAAAGAAGGGACATGCGGCAGGAAAAAAAGAAGGGGGCTAGGGGACTCTTTCGACCTTTTCTTTCTATCTTTTTTTGAAGCTATACAAGGGCTTCGCTTCCCGAAACGATGCCATGAACTTACTGCGTGAATCGACTGTGTTGTGTTAGCAACATTTTGGTGCTGGGGAAATGCTTGGCATACCAAGCTTGGTTCATACAAATACGATGCTTAGCATCACTGATTTGAATTCTTAGTGCCTTGGTTTTGACAAATAGGTGGCTAGTATGTGTGAAAATTGAGCACTCGAATTTTGGAGAAAAAGATTGGGGCAATGCCCCAGCCATTTGTTGGATATCGTCGTACACAAAAGGGGGAAACGGGAGATGCGGAAGAGCGATATAATAATTGGAGAGACGGCGGGCAATGGGCCTGCCTAGGCAGGCATGAGGGCCCAAGCAGGAAAAGGACGGCGTGCCCGGAGTTCTTAGGCTACAGCAGGCCCGTGACTTGCCCTCTCGCTTTGCCGTGGGTTATCAGACTACGGCCTGTACGGCCCACAGAGACGCGTCCCGGCGAGAGAAGAGCTCCCCGTCCGTCCGATCCGCAGCTGGACGGCCCAGATCATCCTCACCCCCTCTGTATTCACCGTATACCCACACTGTGTGTGAGAGAGAGAGCACGGGCATCATCATCGGATGCGCCAGGCCGAGCCTGTCGGGCCGTATGGTCGCCGAGGTGAGTGCCGCCTGATGAAACTTTGACACGTGTGTACCCGGTACTACTCCTGGGCTCTCCCGCAGTGGTGGGGTGGGCCGTCCGCTTGTTCTCTCCCTGACGCGGGGCGTGCTTGCAGGTGGGTGGGCCGGCCTCGTCGCCGATTACGATCAGATCGCAGAAGATCAGATCAGATCACATCGGGTGTACGCGTACGTATGCGCCGCCATTACTACGGCGACAGCGATCCGGCGTACGTACATGCGCCCGGCGACCTTGGTGTACGCCGTACGCGTATATACGGTGTATGCTCGGGGTGCGGTCGTCCTCCCGGCCCGGCGACGCGGTGTACGTGGAGAGAGAGAGAGAGAGAGAGGCCACAGCAGGGTCACTCGCAGACGTCTCGATCGGCCTGCCTGCGCGCGCACGACGCGTCGTCGTCTCCTGTAGCTGTAGCAGCAAGCGGAGGGGAGGAGAGGAGGGGGCCGGCACGGGCACGGGCGCGGGCAGGCGTGCGACACGGCGCCACGACCTGTCGGCGTCTGTCTCTCCGCCACCGTCCTCCTTGCCCCCCTCTGCTCTCTCCTCTCTCCGGAGATCTTCTGGCTCGTTGCTCGGGCCACACGGCGCTCGTATCGCATCAAGATCTTCCTACTGTATTTCTACAGCTTTATTTTCTTGTTGACTTGTTGTTTCAGACACGCCCGGATTCCAGAAATGGATTCCCTCGTCTGAGTTTTGTTTTGTCTTTGTGCTTGTGCCTACTATAGAAGTTACGCGTGTAAACCTCTTGCTTTGGGGGAATGGTTTTCCGTAATGCTCTGCTTAGTAGGAGTAGCAGGTGGCGTTCCTCCTTTTCTTTTCTTTTTTTTGGAGGAGACTTTTGTTCCTCTGGACGGGAAACACACGGGGGACAGCGACCACCAGCACGCGCGTGGTTTGAATGTTCCTCGCCCTCGCTGTGCGTTTGCGTGGGCATTTCGGAGACCCGGTTTGGGTTTTCACCGGCGCCGGAGGCAGCTGTCCTGTGAAACAGACAGGTACTCTACTGTTTTGGCTGTAGCTCCCACGAGCGAAGGTCGGTTAGAGTCAACTCTCAGCGTTCCTCACGGTCACACTCCCTGACTAACCTTTTATGTAATGCTAATTCCTTGGCAGAGTCGAATTTGACGGTGGCATTTCCACGTTGCTTTCAGGCATGGCAGTAGCGTATTCTGAAGCATACGAGGTTAGTGCTCCTCCTCCTCGTAGCCTTTTACCTCGGAGTGACTAGGCAACCGAGACTTCGTTTGGACTTCTGCTCGTTCAGATCCCCCCCACCCACCCCAAATTGCTGTGTGTTCAGTTCAGATAGTTTCTTCGAGCTGAGGTGCTGCAGTTTCGCCCTGAAGAATGTTAGCCCTAGGCATGGGCGCATCTCAAAACCCGGGGGACAAGAGAAGGAAGCGGTCAAACGGAGGAGAGGTGTGGAAAACCCGATGCGCTGCCGATCGGAAGAGGTGGGCATCGGGACGAGCCCTAGCAAACTGCAAGCGCTCCCAACCACGACCACACTCGCTAGGATCCACCGGCAGAGACAAGAGCGGTGGTCGCCGTTCCCGGCTCGCCCATTTCTTCCTTGTTTTTTTTTCTCCGGAAATATATGCTGATCCCGCCGGACTGCACGTTCTTTTATCTAATCTTTTCTCTCTCTTTTTCCTTTGGATTTGGAATGAAAGAAAACATGTCTGGTCTACAGGGGATTATAGTTTGTCGGGGCGTCTCCACTATCATTTTGTCAGCATCGGTTTCGTCTAATTAATTAATTAATTAATTAGGTGATGGCTAAACCAATGGAGACTGCCGGCACTGGGTTTAGTATAGTAGCGTGCGGTCGAGGAGTCCGAGTCCAAGCAGCGTGGTGGCGGAGGTTAACAACTTAACATGGCTGGCTGGGGTTAACTTGAGGCACCGTACAAAATACGGAGACCAGCCACGGTCCATCCAATGGCCGGGCTGCATACGTGCCCGCGTCCCTGTCCGACGTGGCCCTGTCGGCTGAGCTGGAGGGACAGCCCGTGCCATGACTCTCCTGTAGCTTCACCGCTGGCGGCGACGCCGAAAGAACCAAAGAAAGAAAGCTGCGGAGGAAGAAGATGAGAACACGGTCCTGGGCGTGTGCTAGCTTCTGGATCCGATCTTCTTCTGCCGTGCCGACCGGCTACCGGACGGGGAGGAGGAGGTGGTCAAAGTAGGCGCGGAAATAAAAAAGAAAAAGGGCGGGCAGGGGCAGCGATGATATGGTACACTAATCAACGGACCGGACGGATTAATTAATTAATCAGTGATGGATTCCTTGGATGCAGCAGTGCAGGAGCAGTACTAGTACCTGTGGTGGTAGGCTAGGCGGCAGGGTTAGGTCTTCACGTCGGGAGGCGATGATGGCAGACTAAACCAATGCTGGAGCACCAGCTGTTGTTAATTAGTAGTAGCACCAAGTAGTGGTAATTATCGTCGCTAATGACCCGGTAATGATGACGGCGACGAGGCCACGGGAGACAGCGCGGGCGGCCTCCTCCTACCTAGGATCATTGCCGCGGCGTCCATGTGCGCGCCCCGCGGAGGCGGAGCACGTCAGGGGTGGGGCCGGGGCGCCAGCCGGATGCCGCACAGCCACGGGATTAGTTTAATCCGCGCGATTAGGAGGCGGGATTAGCCGATGGGGATTAGATTAATGGATGGATCGGGAGGATGCCGAGACGATGCTGCTGCTGCTGTCACTGTTGCCTCTGCTCTGCGATTAGTTTATTGGAGGCCCCCGGCGACGGGAACAGGAGCGCGCCCCGCCCCCGCGTGCCGTCCGATGCCGCGACACTGCCGCGCCTGCCCCCGCCCGCCCGTCGCCGTCAGCGGCCGCGGCCGCGGCCGGCCCGAGCCCAACCCCGCCACTTTCTGTTCCTTTCACACCGCAATTATTGCCGCCCCCCCCCCCTTTCCCTCGCCGTGACGAGCATCCAAATCCCCCATCCTACTAATTAAACAAACCCTCATCAGCGATGAGGTTGCTATTTGTTAATCTCGCCTCTCGCCTCTGCGCTGTGTTGCGTTGGTGATGGTGCGCTCGCACGCGAGCTGCGCTGCCTTTTCCTTTGTTCGCCCTCTCCACTTCATTATGCGCTAATAATACTATCCAGAACCAGAAAGAAATGAAGAAAGCGCTGGCCACATATCATTGTCGCCATTGCTCTCCGATAGAGTAATTTGCAGGCACAAAGCTGGGCATGGTTATCTCCTCTAAGCCCCGGGCCCCACCGGCTTAGAGTAGGGGAACAGTACCATCAGCAAGTGGAGCACGAGCGAGGTGTCCTCGTTAATGCCCCCCATTTATGCCTCTTTTCCGCCCAGGAAAAACAGTACGTGTAGGACTTTGGCTGCCAGGCCAGGCGGGCGGGCAGGGTCGTCGCCTAATGATTTCCGTTTAGGGCCTCGCCCTGCCTTGCCTTTTATGGGCCGCGATAAAATAGCCTTGACCTTGCTTAGCCCTTCCAAATCAAGCTGTGCTTTGCTTCGCCGGAAATCCAACCTTTTTTTTTTCTTTCCCCTTTGTTTCTTGGTACCCGCATCCATCGCCCGGCCGGAATTCCACCCCAGGGTGCGGAAAAGAAAGCCATGGCCGAGCTAACCTAACCCATCATGGTGCAGGAAAAAGAGGGGGCGCGTTAGCTACCAGTCCATTCGCGGGATAAAAACGCGACGAAAGGGAGCGCCACTGGTCGCGAAAATAGAATGCCCGAGGCGCCTCGAGTCTTCCCCGTCCATTTCCGCCACCGGAAAAAATCTCGTGTTTTTCTATAAAAAAGAGCGGTATTAATGTGGGCTAATAACTGGAGGAGCGACGTGTCGTCCGGACTTTGGACTCGCCGCGTGTCAATTCTCGATGAGCACATTCAGCAATGGCCCCCCGTCGCTTTAGGATTTTACTGCCTCCACGACTAAACTAAAAAAATCACATGTGTGTGATGAGTAAGGAAAAGCAACGAGATTTCATGACCCGTTCGTTTTTTACTGTGCCGTTAATTTCACATCAAGCTTCCTCGTAACGTTTAGCAATAAGACGCCATTAACGAGACCTTGAAGCAAAGCCAGGGGGAGGCGCGAGTGGGCCTGAAAAGCCACAGCACACAGAAATGAATGCCCATCGGTTCATGTCCGTCGTGGCGACTTTTAACCTCGGCAATCTTATTTGTTATTCGTCGAGGAAAAAGAAAAGAAGAGGCAAAACCAGCGGAGCAGGGGCGGTGCAGCGCAGCGCAGACTACAGAGGAGCCAGGGCAGGCACTGTTGTGGCGTAGGTGTCCATTCTCCAATGAATTGCGCTGCCTGCTAGCCGGGTGGTGGTGGTGAGGTGCGCGGCAGCGGCCGTCGTCAGTGCTCTGCTGCTGCTGCTGCTGCACAGCACTGCACCCACCACCTCCCTCCAATCCAACCCATCGCTGCTGCAGGCCGGTCAGACCAGACAGCCGCGCACACGCAAGCACAGCCCCGGGCCCGCCCGCAGAACCCGGCCGGTCCGCGCGGGCCGAACCGGTGGTCCCCCCTCCCTCGCCGCCCGGGCGGGCGAGAACGGGA
This sequence comes from Panicum hallii, assembly GCF_002211085.1. NCBI lineage: Eukaryota > Viridiplantae > Streptophyta > Magnoliopsida > Poales > Poaceae > Panicum > Panicum hallii. Next base: position 2,055,888 of record NC_038046.1, on the reverse strand, counting down.
AGGGCGTGAGCCAGCCAACGCGGTCGGGTCACCACTCACCACCGGCTCTCGGCTTTCTTTTTGTCCGAACGCCGCCGCGCCTGCCTTGCACTGCTCGCCTCTCTCTCCTCCGCTCCGCTTGTTCCTATCTCTCTCTAGGATTGAGAGCAGCCTCGTGGGTGTGTCTCTCTCTACTCCCTACAAAGAGACCACACCAAATCCCCCTACCCCATCTCCTTCCTCCCCCCACAAAAACATTTCTCCCCCTTCGGCTGCTGCTGCCGCTGCCTCCCCCTTTCCGCCTGCCTTCCCCCCTTTCCCCCTCCCTCCTTCTAGGGTTTCCCCCGCCGCCGCCGCCGCCCGATCCGAGGCAGATGCCGCCCGCAGCCATGGCGCCGCCGCCGCCGCCCCAGGCCTCGTCCAACTCAGGTACGCGCGACCCCCCCACGCCCAGATCCGGTCAGCTTCGGTGGGCCGCTGGGTTTTTCTGTCTCTCTTCCGCTCGTCGTCTCAGGCCGGGCTCCTCGTGCTCTCGTGCTGATGGGTGGCTGTGTTCTGGCAGGGGATCCGCTCTACCCGGAGCTCTGGCGCGCCTGCGCCGGCCCGCTCGTCACCGTCCCGCGCCCCGGTGACCTCGTCTTCTACTTCCCGCAGGGCCACATCGAGCAGGTACTCGCCTCTGCTTCAACCCCCTTCCTCTGCTCGCGCTGGTGCTGGTTTGCTCTGTTCTGGGCGCTGATTTGGTGCTGTTCCGGGACTTTCAGGTGGAGGCGTCCATGAACCAGGTCGCCGGAAACCAGATGCGCCTCTACGATCTGCCCTCCAAGCTGCTCTGCCGCGTGCTCAACGTCGAGCTCAAGGTTCCTCCTCCTCCCGCTGTGTTTTCCCCCAATTTTGCCGCCAATTCTGTACCTTGCGCGCCTCTTTTCTATGTGGGGAGCAATTTCGGTCTGGATGCTCACATGCTCTCCCAATTTTAACAGGCGGAGACGGAGACCGACGAGGTCTACGCGCAGATCATGCTCATGCCGGAGCCCGAGGTAGTCTACTGACTCGGGCGGTCTATTTTGGGCGTGTGTTCGAGGAATTTTTTCCTGTTCGACCAGATGCTTACTTGCGCGCGGCTTGCTCGTGCAGCAAAACGAGGCGGCGGCTGAGAAGGCGAGTTCTGGGTCTCCCGCCACGCCGAGGCCAGCCGTCAGGTCCTTCTGCAAGACTCTCACCGCGTCCGACACCAGCACACACGGTGGCTTCTCTGTGCTGCGCCGCCACGCCGACGAGTGCCTCCCTCTCCTGGTGTGTGTTCTCCACACCCTGTGGATTTCCTACTAATAATAGAACTAGAGATGCATGTGTTTCTGCTTAAGATTTGTCCAATTCGGTGAGCTTATCATCTTTGTTTGGTCGGCAGGATATGACCCAGTCACCTCCGACACAAGAGCTTGTGGCGAAGGATCTGCATGGCATGGAGTGGCGCTTCCGGCACATCTTTCGTGGTAATTTAGGCTCCTCACCTTGCAGTAATTCATTCCACCTTTTCCGCTAGTCATCTATGCTTTGGGTTTGTTCGATCTGTTGCACCTTTACTTGTTATTGTCTTGTGTGATGTCTACTTGTTCAGTAAATGTAATTTAGCACAGCCAAATTTTCACTATGATACAATGCATCTGTCAACTGAAAACCTTGTTCATGTACTTGATGTTGATCATCGATACCTTTGTGCAAAATTGTCAGGGCAACCCCGGAGGCATCTCCTCCAGAGTGGCTGGAGTGTGTTTGTTAGTTCTAAAAGGCTTGTTGCTGGGGACGCCTTCATTTTCCTCAGGTCTGTTGTTGCTTCCTGATCATCCAGCATGATAGCAATTCTCCAATCCAGTGCTAACTTTCTGTTATGCCTTCTGCAGAGGAGAAAATGGTGAACTTCGAGTTGGTGTTAGGCGGGCTATGAGGCAGTTGTCTAACGTACCTTCTTCAGTCATATCTAGCCAAAGCATGCACCTCGGAGTCCTTGCAACTGCATGGCATGCCATCAACACTAAATCCATGTTCACTGTGTACTACAAACCTAGGTATGCTGACATGTCTGCGACAAACTGATTACATTTCTGAGACAAATATACTGACTTATCTTAGTTATCTTGCATGAAATTGCAACCCACAATTTGTTCTAACTAAAGATAGTGAACCATGTGTCTGATCTCTAAATGTCAATGCTAGGACAAGTCCCTCAGAGTTCATCATACCATATGATCAGTATATGGAGTCATTAAAGCACAATTATTCTATTGGGATGAGATTCAGGATGCGGTTTGAAGGGGAAGAGGCACCGGAGCAGAGGTAATTGCTTTATTGGCCTTCTGTACTTGCGTAGTTTCTTGTCATCTGGTCTCCACATTATCCGTGGGGGTTATTTGCAATTATTCAAAGTAACTATTTGTGATATATTGTTATCTTGTAGGTTTACTGGTACTATAGTTGGGTGTGAAAATCTTGACCCGTTATGGCCTGATTCCAGTTGGAGATACTTGAAGGTAACTTCTTGTTTAATTTTTACTATCACCATTGTGATCTTAACTCTTGTGCTTATGGAGGATTGTTTTTTGTTTTTAGGTGCGCTGGGATGAGCCTTCAACTATCCCACGCCCAGATAGGGTATCTCCGTGGAAGATAGAGCCTGCTTCATCACCTCCTGTTAATCCCGTTCCACTTTCTTCTAGAGTCAAGAGACCTAGACAAGCTCCTCCACCTTCACCTGAATCATCAGTCCTTACAAAAGAAGGCAAGTTTAAGATCATTTCAGTATTAAGATAAGAGTAAGGATGATGATAATGATTTTTAAATCATCTGTGTAATTTGCAGGTGCAACTAAGATTGATATCAGTTCTGCTCAAACACAACAACATCAAAACTCGGTCTTGCAAGGTCAAGAGCAGATGACCTTGAGGAACAACATGACTGAAAGTACTGACTCTGATGCCACTGTTCAGAAGCCTATGATGTGGTCGCCATCGCCCAATGGGAAAACCCACACTAGTTTTCAGCAGAGACCCTCTATGGATAATTGGATGCCACTGGGAAGGCGTGAAACTGACTTCAAGGACACCCGTTCGGCTTTCAAGGATGCCCGTACCTCCTCTCAATCATTTGGAGATACCCAGGGGTTCTTTATGCCAACTTTTGATGAGAATCATCACCGTCTTTCTTTCAACAATCAGTTTCAAGACCAAGGCTCAGCTCATCGCTTTGCGGACCCCTACTTCTATATGCCTCAACAACCTTCTCTGACTGTTGAATCAAGTACAAGGACGCAAACCGCAAACAACGAGTTGCGTTTCTGGAGCGACCAGAATACGGTTTATGGTAATACAAGTGATCAACAGCAGGGTTTCAGATTTGCACAAAACTCATCAAGTTGGTTAAATCAGCCATTCACCCAAGCTGAACAGCCACGAGTGGTCAGACCTCATGCAACAGTTGCTCCATTTGATCTAGAGAAGGCAAGAGAAGGCAGCGGGTTTAAGATTTTCGGGTTCAAAGTTGATACCGCCAGTGCATCTCCTATTCAGTTGAGCTCTCCGATGTCTGCAATGCGGGAGCATGTCGTACAAACTCAACCATCAGCATCAGGGAGTGAATTGCAACCCGTGCAAACTGAGTGCTTACCTGAGGGGTCTGTAAGCACAGCTGGAACAGCAACTGAGAACGAGAAAAGCATTCAGCAAGCTCCACAAAGTTCAAAAGATATTCAGAGCAAGTCCCAGGGTGCTTCAACAAGGAGTTGTACAAAGGTACTTTCTTTTTACCTGTTCATGGTCATGCACTTGTCTGTACTGATGTTATTCAGTCTGTGCAAATGATTAGGAATGCACTATCATTTATTGGCCCATTCAGTAATTGATTCAATGGTTTTGTGGTATCTTTAGTGTTGCGGATTGTTATTGTTTGGGAAGAAAGAGATTAAACTTGATATGCTTGATGATAGATCCTTTCCTGTGTGCATGGATTATTTTCTTGTTCATTTATGTTTTCATGATCAAATAATGGATTTTGTTCCCATGTAGAATGCCTTGTTTTTACTGTCATAGTTTTACATATTATAATATTGCATATTTGTGGTAAATACATTTTTCTGGAGGTCTGTCCTCTTCAATTTACACTCCGCTTTCAATTGTCTCCAGGTTCATAAGCAAGGAGTTGCACTTGGCAGATCCGTGGACCTCTCTAAGTTCAGTGACTATGATGAGCTCAAAGCAGAACTAGACAAAATGTTTGAATTTGAGGGTGAATTGGTATCTGCTAACAAGAACTGGCAGATTGTTTATACTGACAATGAGGGTGATATGATGCTTGTGGGAGATGACCCGTGGGAGTAAGTCTTTTATCTTAGGGCTTGCTTGATAAGCATATGAGCTTTTGTTCCAGTATTGACATGGTTCATTGTTTTATTGAACAGTGAATTCTGCAGCATAGTGCGCAAGATCTACATTTACACAAAAGAGGAGGTCCAGAAGATGAACTCGAAATCATCTGCCCCGAGAAAGGAAGAACCTCTAGCATCTGGTGAATTATGTGTGGCCACAAATGAGTAGGACTTGTCTACCTGCGGCAAGCAGTTTAGATAACTAGGTAAGCCCACCATGTTGGTCCTTAATATTTTGTGCTGTCGTATTTATGGCAAATGGTTTTCAAATAATTAAAGAAACATGTATAAGAAAAGAAAGATGACATGCTATTGTTAGCGAAGCCAATTTTCTTGGAATGATAAATTTATAATATCTATGAATGCATTGTTATATTCGTCGTGTAGTAAGCGTAGCTCTTCACCTGGTGCCCTTACAGCGACTTGATTCTGAATGCTTGGTCACCTGATACCTGCTGTTTTGCCATGATAAGCTGCACCGAAAGGGACTCATCTTTCAGTTGTGGCTTTTGTTGTCTGTAGGTCGTGTGAAGGAAGCTGACGATGCATGACGAGGAGGGTCCCCGCCAAGTAACACCTCAAATCTTTTGCTTGTCTGTTGAAACCCATCCCATCCGTTTGGGTTTAGTAGGCAGTGTAGACCTGTCCATTTACTCCCCCCCGGTTTGCTCCTGGCAGAATGTTTAAGCGCCAAGGTTATCATTATCGTTATTGCTGATTTGCTCGCCCCCTTTGGATGTAAATATTTATCGATCCAGTCCAGTAGTAGCAAGCGGTAGCAAGTACCTTGTATTAACCAGCTATTTGCGGCTTTTAATCCCTGTAAGCTAGCTCTGTAGCGTGAGATAAATGGCAAACACTGGTATATGTATGTCTGATCTTCTCACTGAATGTATTATAAGAGTTATAGAGGACCTCCCCTGCTCAGATGCTTGGTGCATAAATCCGTGTCGTTCACAAGCCACTCCCTCCATTGTCACGTGGCATGCATGACCGGGGGATGGGGAGTGCCGGAGGGAGAGGCAATTCTCTGGCGGGCCCCCTGGCCTCCCTTATCTCCTTGCCTGGTGGTGCCACGCCATTGTGCAGAGCAAGGATGGCAAGTCGAGGTAGGACTCTTGAGTTGTGGACACGAATCCGTGTCTGCTTTTGGTGTGTTTTGGTAATGGAAGAAACCACCGAAGTGTTGGTGGCGCCGAGCCATGCAAGGGAAAGGGAGCCGGCCCAACCAACCAACAAAGGTGTGGTCGACGCGGATCCTGCCTGCCTGCCTGCCTGCCTGCCTCCTCCGTGCTTGCGCCCTTGCCTCGCTCGGTCCCCGTCCCTCTCCTCCCCGCGGGAAAACAGTGTGCGGCGAGAAGGCAGGCGGCCGCTGGGCGGGTCGTCAACTCCTTCCCACTTGTTTGACCCGTCCACGTATTCGCGATCCCAGTGGCGGTTGCGCTGGCTCGGACTCGGAGGATGCGTGCGTGCACCGGCGCCGGCTCGCCCGGTCAACATGGCTTGGCTCCGCGCTGATCCAGCTCAGGAACGGCGAGGAGTCGCCGCCGCCGCCGCCTCCACTCCATCTGACGCGCCGCGGACCGGGCCACCGGGGCCGGGGGAGAGAGAGAGATGTTTTACCGGGACACCAGAGCAGAGCCGCGTAACGTGCCCGCCCTGGAAAGTGACCTCGCTTTCGCGAGTCTGTTTCGCACGCCGGAGGGAGGTCGAAACGTGGCGACGAGATGAGGTGAGATGAGATTCGCTGCACCCGGTCTTGTGCGCTGCCTGCCTCCATGCGTCCGGACGGGCGGGGCGTGCCAATCCTACGAGGGCAGCCGTGTGGAACGTGACGATCCTACCGAGCGTCGTCTGTCGGTCACTGCCGCGACCACGATCGTGGCTGTCGTAGCTAGCAGTGCTGCTGCAACCATGGCCTACCACGGGTGCAGCAGCCAGCGCAGCAGTGTGCCGCACCCAAGCCGGGACGAAGCTTTGACTGGGTACTGGACCCTGGTGGAATTTTTTTTCCCTTTTTTTTTTCTAAAAAAAGAAGAATTATTTTTTTTTGAAAACTAAAAAAAAAGAAGGATCAAAGATCTCGATGTCGATCCTCATCTACGTACTTGTAGCAGTTTGACTGGATCCGGGGGGCGATGATCCGGTGCGATCTGGTACGGTGCGCGCCCGGTTCTCCCTGTGGAGAACGCAGGGGGAATCATCATGACCTTGCGTCCTGCTGTACTGCCCCCACCCGGCCTTGTGCCTGTAGCAGCACGTCAGATTGCACTGAAACAAGATGGGATGCCGGAACTGACAGGACGGGCCCACCAGGCCCCACTCCGAGGCACATTTACACTGCAGTGCAGTAGGAGGCGTGGGGCTGCCGTATTTATGACGCCGTGGGCTGCGCTACTGGCCTACTGTAGTGTCGTCGTCACGCTGGGACTACGAGCGGCGGCAGCAGCAGCAGCCGCGGCAGCTATCACTGACTAGTTTGGGCGGTTGGATGGATCCGCCGCGTCGCTCTCTGGTAGCGGGCGGCAGAGGCTAGGGAGCCCAGGTGCCCAGCAGCCCAGCCCACCAAGAGTGGGGGAGGGAGGCAGGTGGGACCCGCGCCGCACCGCACCGGGCTGGGGCCCAACCGCTGACGCGGACGTGAAATGGATCTAGGCAGGCCGCAGGCCAGTCCAAGCGCGTGGCGACAAGGCCGGCTTTAATCGTCGTGGCCGGCGCAGGCAGCAGCTGGGCCCCAAGCCTTCGCCTACACTCCGCACGCCCACGCCTCGGGCGCCGTCTCTGACGACCTCGTTTTTCTCATGCTAACGACGACGGCGGCGGCGGCGGCGGCTAGCGGTTGGAGCAGCAGAAATGGCGTGCCACTGTGCTTGGACTCGCCGAGTCTTCCCTTCCTGTGGAGTCTGGATGGAGGCACCGACACTTTCGTGGACAAGAACACACCGGCTTGGGTTTACCGACCGATGCTGTAGCGAAGTGAATGCTCCGGAGCTACCCCGCCGGCTCTCCGGTCCGGCCCGCCGCCGCGCCCTGGGGAGGCGGGGAACGACCGGGAACCAGCGCCAGCACCGCATCTTTGACGCGGCTGCGCGCAGGAGACTACCGGACCGGCGGTAGTCGTCGTGGAAGAAACAAAACAACACGACCCCTCCAGTGTCGGAACGTGTTTGCTTGTTGCTGGTGTCATGGCCTCCTGATCTGGTACTTGTGCTAAACACTTCCAGTAGCGAACCCAGCACAAGCTCGACCGGAGCATACCATTACTTTGGCATTATTCCAAGCCATCATGAGTACAGATGGTGTTCATTCATGTGTGCACAAAAAGGTGCGTGCAATTACTGTTCATTGTTATCTGTCTCTAAGATCATGGAAACATTTTTGCTAGCCGCACTGGTGTTCATCCGAGTAGGGAACAAGAAAGCTGTGCTTTTACAGTCATTCAGTGGGAAGCTGACTGACATATACACGACGCTGTGCATGGAGATGGCAAAGTGGAGCTGATGCTGGAGAACATGCCGGAGGTGGCGGTCTGTATTCATCAACTCACGAGCAAATTCTCCACTTCAGCCTGTATCAGGACATCATCGTCCTCGAAGAACGCCTGATGGAGGGCTTTTATGCATGCCTTCGCCTCGCTGTCGTGAACTATCAGGGACATGTTAACCTGCGCAAGATGAAGGCATGGCACGTGTTGGAGGCAACTCATGAATACAACAAGCAAAAATTCACCAGTTTGCTTTGCTGTGATGAGTGTGGATAGTGAGATAGTACCTTGGATGCCCCTTGTGAGATCATCTGAACATTGACACCGCTTTTCCTGAGCACATGGAATGCCTGAAGATTTTATCAGATGGTTAGCGTGTGGTTTCTCGTATGAAAAGAGCAAAGGCAGGACAACCTAGAAACACTTATTTCCAAAATGTGCAAGTATTATACCTTTTCTAGTATGAGAGATGACCGTCGCACATTTCCGATGAGCGAAATTATTGCCCTATGCTGAAGTAGATGAACAATTGCTATTTTCTCAAGCTCTTCGACTACATTGTCAAGTTCCTAAAAGATTGATAACATTATTGAACAGAGAATTAGTAGCAGACATAGTATCAAACTCTTGTACTTCTACTTGCTATTTTTCCTCATGAATGAATGGAATTCAGCAAGAGTATAACTATTTGTCATCAAGCATGCAGATAGAAGCACTTGCCTGTTGAATAAGTTCCCTACTCCAGATCTTTGACGGATCGAGTGACACGGAAATGCTAACTTCGCTAGTAGCAACACAATCCACAGATATGCCTAGATCTTCAAAAATAGCAAATACCTGCTCACGCTCATACAAACAGATATAAGAATAATGAAATATGAGCAAACAATATTGGGTCAGTGCTCGACATACCCTTGCCAGAAAACCAAACTGACCAAGCATCCGAGTGCTCACTATGTCCAACATAGTGACATTTGACTTCAGCACTATACTAGTTAGTACAACCTAGTAGTGAAAAAAGGGGGAAAATCAATGCCAAACAGATGACGTGACAATAGCAGAATACACCTTAAGTAATATGATACACACCTTATCCATCTCTCTTTGTTTAGTAATAAGGGTACCTGGAGCTTTAGGGTTGTATGAATTCTTAACCCTAACTGGTATATCACCTTCTCTAGCAGGTCTCATTGATTGTGGATGCAAGACCTGCATTTGAGTGGAACAATTCATTATTAAACAACCCATAATAATGAACCCAAATTTCTCGTTTGTATTGAGCAAAGGAGTAACTAAGGCTGACATCATGAGCTTTATGGCAATTCATTACGATTAGTAATGCAAATGCCCACCGACGCTCCATATATAGCCTCAGGCGTGAAAAAGGAACAAAGTCATTCCATTTATGTTCCATTTCTGACAAACAACAGAAGGCATTCAATTTTATCTTCTGAACTCTTAATTGCACTAAAGAGTGTAGATGTAAGAAAGGGTTTTTAGCAGCCTTTTATTTTTCAACAATATGCAACTGAAAGATGCATTTATTCAGTGTGTTGAGAAGAATTATGACCGTCAAATATACTGAGTTCAAGTCCTGAAAGGATCCAATGAACATGAATTATTCAGTATCTACCATCATTGCAGTTCAGTTATCGAATCCTCTTCTTGAACAATCTTAAACACTCAAAACATTTTGTAGAAAGAATCAGTAGTTCTCAAAAGGAATTTATCACTTGTAGTCACAGTTCCATTTTAGAATATTCTTCCTTAACAATCTTAGTTACAGAAAATTTTCTTGGAAAAAGGTTTCCAATCTCCGCTTGAAATGAATGCATACCTGGGCACCGAAATAAGCAAGTTCCGTAGCCTCTTCAAATGTTAAATATGGAACAGTCTTTGCATTTGGGTAGATATTTGGATCACAAGTGAGTACACCATCAACATCCTTCCATACCTATCACAGGCATAGTACGCTTTCAGACCAGACAGGAAACGAATGGGTATAAGCAACAATTTACTTGAAATGCACATGTTAGCTTAGTGATGAACATGAATCAACTGTTGGCTCAACTTTTTGTCTTCAGAAAGAAAAATATGGTTTATTTGATATCTATTCAGGCTAAACATAGACCTGAATTTCTCTCAGTCCCAAGGCTTTACCAATGGTTGTAGCAGTCAAGTCACTACCACCTCGGCCTAAAGTAGTAACAGCTCCTGATTTCCAGCCCTGCAAGTGCAAGTAATGGCAGTTGTGATAGATAAGTAAATAAGTTGCTCCGTTACTGAATAGATTGTTTTTGATGAGATACCTTCCCAAGGAACCCAGTAACAACAGGGATTGCTGGATCCCGTATCCAGTCTCCATGAAGTCTCTTAGCAACTGCTGGATAAGTTGCTTCCAAGACATCCGCGTTACCAAAGTCATCTGTTGTTATGAAGCCAATATCAAATGCGTCATACTGCATAAGAGTTTTAAAATATAATTAACCAACATGAGTTTACATCAGGGCATAATGCAGAAGTTGGATACAGATGGATATATAGGGGATGTTGTATCCCAGTGAGACATTGGAGGAAGGAAAATCAAACAACGACCTATCTTCAATTTACAATGTTCCCTTCATATTGTAATCGAGCTCTTGAGAGTATGTTCATGGCAAATATTGAATCAGTCACACAAGTTTACAGTTACAACAACAACAAAGCCTTTTAGTCCAAAGCAAGTTGGACTGTTAGAGTAGGCGATGAAACACAAGTTTACATTCTAAATATCATAAAAATTCCAATGAATATTCTCCATGACAAAAGGAAGCAATAAATGAATCAGTACAAAAATGAGAAAATTCTGCAGAATACAAGTGGAATGCAACTAACAAAATGAGTTGAGACTTGAGAACATGAAATGATTAAGCAGTAAAAGATTCAGTGACTAAGCAAATTTTGAGGACATCCCACAATAGGGGAGGAATATCACAGCAAATCATGTAGGTTGGTGTCCTCATAACCTGTGAAGCGCATTGATTCAAGGTGATCAAAGGGAAATGTCTAGTAGTACCTGTCGTGCTTTGACACCAATTTTGTTCAAATAAGCAGCAAGGATCCGTGTGGACATGCACTCTCCAAATGAAACAAGGTAGTCTCTGGTTCTAAGTGTCAGCTCTTTCATCATTGCGATACCTTTCAAGAGTTGCTCCAGTTCATCCAGCATGTCTAAAAGTTCAGTACACAGCAAAAGGTAAACTTGTTATATGAAGGCCAGAAAGTTTTAGACATGCTGGATGAACTAGAAGAAGAGATTATTAATGTAGTGAGGTTTACCGTGTATTACCGATCTTTGCAGGCCAAGTTCATCCACAGTTCTGGATTGACAGTAAACAGATCAACATCAATTCAAATTGTTGCAAGTACTCCAATAGTAAACCGTCTGAAAGTTAGGCATACTTAATATGTAGATCTTTGATCGTGTTCCACTCTTCAATTTCAGAAACATGGATCACTCCACAACCCACTGCCTTCTCTCCAGCCTAAAACAAAGAACACATACTGCATCTCAGTGTACACATCAAACAATGCCCAGAATGTCCTGTAAGTTATCCTTATTCTCGAGGACATTGAGAGAGTAAATCCTGGATAAAGGTTAAGTACTAGTTAACTACATCTTTTCTTATAGCTATTGCTGATGGACAAAGAGAGTATTTAGCATCTACAAAGACCTTGGGTCCTTTATTAGTTGCAAGGAAAATCATTACTGAAAAGATGAAAACTTTACTTTAGGTGATTGAAGATTCTTCTTGATGCATTCATCCAGTGAACTTTGGCAAAGCAGGGAAAGATTGCACAGCTAAAGCATAAAGTGGAATCAATCAAAAGCAGTGAGATGCGATCAGTACAAGGAGCAGGAGGTTGGTGGTTTTCCCCATGGCAGAGAGGACGACGACGGGGCGCTCCTCGGGGAACGCCAGGATGAGGCCGGCCACCTCCTCCATCCTCGCGGCCGACGACACCGAGGTCCCCCCGAACTTCATCACCACGCTCAGCTGATCTCCCAATTCAGCTCCGGACCCTCCAACAACGGGAGCCCCAAGGAAGCCGTCCCCGTCGCCCCCTTCCCTGGCCCGACGGCGGGTGGAGCCGGCGACCACCATTGACAATCCTCGGGCACCGCCGGGCCAGGTCCGAATACCGAAGCGTGCCTGTCCTCGAACATGTCCCGCGCTCGCCGGAGGTATCGCTGGAACGAGGCGGCGCGGCGCGACCGCCGATCGCACTGAGGTCGCCATTTCTTGTCCCTTCTAGTCTGTCAGCCGTGGAGGACAGGAGACTGCCAAGAGAAGGCGGGTTTTCATGTTTACGTGATAAGGCCATAAAGGCTCCATCTCATTCAGATTATCCATGGGAGCTGATTATACAAGAGAAATGATTATGTAGCTCAGAGTAATTCTCTTTTTATTCTCTAGCGTAAATTTTTAAAATCAGGAAGGAGAATCACTTCACAAAATTAGGAAAAGCTACTTTTTCCAGCTCTTAGGCTCTTAGTTCATTTTACAAAATCACTTCATAAAATCAGCAGAGAATCACTTCTTAAAAAAAAATTATTTGGCAGAGTGTTTTCAGCAGAAAATCAGATCCGATAGCCCTGCCAAACGCACCCGTAAGTGATGGGATCCATTTCTGAACTATTTCAGGATCATATATAATTGAACTCAAATTGATGGAGCATTGATTCGCGATCACAGGGGTCCAATTACATGTTATATTTTGCATTTAAATGGTAATTTCGATTATCACACCTACCCCGGCTAGATGGATAGATGTGTTTAAAGTTTAACCGTTAGCCCTGCAGCTGCACTGCATATCTCGCTGTGGTCTTGGAGGGACATGGCGCAAGGCCAGAGCTGCATCCTGCAGGTTGGAGGCAGGCAGGGATCACGGAACCAGAGCAGTGAAGCAACCAATCCCTTTCCCAACACAGCCTTGAAAATTTATCAGCTATAAGCCGACCATCTAGTAGCCTTACACACCAGTCTTCACATGGGGCAGAGCTCATTCAACGGGCAGGCTTCACTGACTGCAAAACAGTTAGCATAAATACTACCAAGAACCCAGAGGATTCAATTCATTTGGATCAAGGACCATAATCATCCAGCTTGCCTGCCACTGCCAGTGACAATCATTGCTGGATGCAGAAGATCACATCATCTCTGACCGACACGGCACTGAATGTCTGAATCTGATTATCTCATCACCATCCAACAGATTGTTTAACACACGACATAGATTCTACTACATCACAGTACTAAAGAGAAAACCCGAAAGTAAACGAAAGAAAATCCATAGTTACATCATAACTCATGTCCCTAGATGGCGAGCATCATCTCATCACTTGAACCAGAAACCGATGAACAGCACAGCTTTGCCGCTTCCGAATCGAAGCCCTTTGTTTTCAGACCAGCTACATTGCGTTGGGAAGACCAGCAGTGTGCAACAGCACAGCCTTAATTTCATCAGGCACGAGTCCAGGACCATCCCCGCATTGCTGGAGGAGACAACAGAGATAAGAAGTGCCAAGAGGGTGACTGACGTTAGATTTGGCTTAATGAATCCATCATCAGAAGAAAGGGTTATGATGTGGTGACCACAGACCTCAGCTCGGAAGACATCCATTGCAAACCCATTGAAGCAGCTGATGACCGCCTGCTCAATGTCGAGACCCAGGCCGTCCAGGGCCGTCATTGTGGACAGCAGGATGCCAGGCCTACGCGCACAGAACATGTGGATATTGACTGCATGCCCCTCCCTCATCCTGACTTCAACCTGAGGCCGACAAGATTGGTGTATCTCATTCAGTGTCATGCAGATAGTTACCGTTGTATAGAAGTGCTTGTTTGCACAATTCTCAAAAAAGAAGTGAAGGATAAAGAACCTGCGCAGGAAACGTACTAATATGGACTGTAAACATTCAGTGTACGAATGTGACCATAAAATAGACTCAGATTGTGACTAAATGTGCCCAACTTAGCATTAGTTCATAATCAAACTGGGACTAACCGTGGCTTGCTGTCCATTAGGGCTAGGAAATGCAGCTGGGCAAAGTTCCTCTTTGACATGTCCAGGAAATGTTTGCAATGTTGGTGTTGACGGATGAAAGCTGGCTGATGTTGGCCCAACAAGCGAAGAGCTTGGAGCAGACTCAATTTCATTGTGGAGATCGTTGATCCTTTGAAGGAGTTCCTTCAAGTACTCAATTGCATCACCAAGGATGGAAGCCCTATCCATCTGTCACATGAGAAGCAAACTGTTGATGAGCTAATCAACTAGATAACCACTACAGGAGAAGAGTTAAACATGAATGAGCTGTCCTGCTACATTAAAAATGGGTTAATTGTAAATGGTACTGCATTGATGCGCTGCAACTTGCCATATGTCTTAAGTTGTACTTCCAAGTCTTCTTAATCATTGGGATGGATTAGAAAAATAAGTTGATTACAACCAAACAAGTACTATCATCGTGAAATTCCCATGTGCACGAATTGTTTAGATAAAACAGCAACAGGTAGAAACAAAGCCCGCAAAACTAAGAATCATCATTAACGGAAAGAAAGAATAATAAAGATTTCATTATTTCACAAGCAATGGGTTGATGCCTGATGGGTCTTTCGGCAACATCTTGTGCATGGGACTGTGTTAATCTTGCACCATTGAATCTGAGCATGTCTCAGAGCTGAAGACCCCCATAAGTAAGAAATAAAGAATCATATAAGGAAGAAACGTTTCAAGTACATATGAAAATTACCTTAGCTGGACAGAAAACAACCAATCATCAAGGAAATGAAAAGTAACAGTAATTCCATTTGGTGCTAAAAAATTACGTGACAGACATTTACAGTCTTATATAAGGAGTAATCAAATGCATACATATTTATAGTCTTCTGTATATGATTCACCATGAAAAAAGAGACCGCTTTCGACGTATGAAAGCACTATCTGCTGCTAGCTAAAGCAAACGAACATAGTCACTAGGCGCGCCATAGATCTACCAAAAGAGTAGCTTTTGGATCTAAACATAGAAAAATCATGAATTCATCGTCAAAATTCGCACATACTGAAGTGACAATATCGCAATAAAGTCCTACAGTCCTACTGTAATACTACAACACCACCATTATCACAAAAACATCAGTGAAAGGATAAACTATAACATGCAGTGCAGATGGGAAGCGATAGATATGGGCGAGGCCACAGGTGGATCACCTTGCTGATCTTGGGCACCACCGAGCGCAGCATATAGAGGCGGTCATTGAGCTTCTTCCGGCGGCGGCGCTCCGCCATGAGGTTCTTGGCCGGCATCCCCTTCTTCTTGCCCCTCCCGCTGCCGCCGCCACCGCCACCTCCTCCCGTGGACGCGCCCGCAGCATTCTCCATGGAGGCCGAGATGGCCATGGAGGACGCGTCGACGCTGTGCTCCATCTCATCGTCGTCGTCCCAGTCGATCCCGAAGGCCGGGGCTGGCGGCGGCGCCAAGAACCCACCTTTGTGCCCCTGGTGCTGCTCCGCCGGCGCCGGCGGGGGCGCGGCGAGGAACTGCCCGGCGTCGTCGAAGGGGTTGTTGGAGGTGAAGTCGTGGAAGGCGGGCAGCTCGGAGCCGCCGCCGCCAGCGGCGGATGACGGCGGGGGGAAGGCGCCACGGATATCGAAGAGGGCGGCGGGGTCCATGGAGAGGAGCAGCGAGGCGGCCGACGGCGGCGTGGAGAGGGCGTCCCTGGGGAAGGGGAAGAGCGGGAAGGAGCCGGAAGCCATCCCGTCCGACGTGAGATAGCTCCAGTCCCCGGGCGCCCCTCCCCCTCCCGTGATCTCGTCCAGCTTCCCCGGCGCCGAGTCGTCCATGGCTACCACCACGCCCCTCCTCCGCTCCTCGTCGATCTCCTCACTTATTATCCTTCTCTTCTTCTGCTCAGTAGTGGGTTCTCTCTCTTCTTCTCTCAACCCAGAGCGCCGAAGCCTTGGGTGCCCTCTTATAGGGGGAGGACAGAGAGGGATGTAGAGAGATGGTAGAGAGAGAAAGATACGTTTTCATTTTTTTAGAGAGAGAGAGGGAGGAGGGAAGACGAGAGACGTTTGTGTGCAAGCCTTGCAAGGTCGATCTGTTTGGTTGCAACATGGCTCTTGTGCCACGTTACAAATCATGGCACAAATTTGTTCCCTTCTCACAAGCTTTCAAAAAAAAATTGGCCAGAAGATTACATTAGCTCCAAGAAGAAAAAAAAGGTTGTGAAGAAGTTTCTTGGAATGAACATCACAATTTCACCATTTGGTGGATCTCCTGAGAAGCTTTTGCAAGCAATGCCGTGCCATGGCGATGCTGCAACAAAAGCTGTTGCAGCAGCTAGCCGATCGACCTGATCAGGACTCGCCCGGCCGTGATGTGTAGTCCTAGTCCATGGAGGCATGGATGATCTGCCAAAACTGGTTTCCGACGCGTGTCGGGCCGGCCGGCCGTCGCGTCGGCCGCGCCGTCGGTTTCCTGTGGTTTCTTTTGCAGAGCCGTTGCATTTGCAGGCGCGTCGACAAAAGCTGCTATGATCTGTTGCTCGGCTTTGGAGGGTTGTTTTGCCGAAATGCCGGTGGTGAGGTTGCTTAGCGCGGTGAGCCATGCATTGCTCATCTTCATCACCTACCTACTCGACCTGATTCATTTGGTACTTATCTTGACACATAGGCGTTGCATTGGATTAGCAGGCATGAAATTTTATTTCAAGTTTTCAATGGTCTCTCACCTATTATGGTGTACCGCATTTAATTTAGAGCTTGGCCTATGGCATGAATTTTTTTTAAAAAAAACCAGTTGCGTACATAGCTCAAATGATAAAAGTGTCATTACAATTTATAAATTGTCGAACTGTTAGTTCTAACTTGTAAACTAAAGTCGGTAGTTAGTTATTGTCGGTTTTGTTACGGTTATCATATCCATATAGAATCGTGTTGTAAAGTCTTATAAAGGAAAGATGGCAAACGAGTTGAATAGATCGGAAACCGCCAATATCTCTATAGGCACCTTGCATAACGGACCTACTAGATATAGTTTTGGTGTCGAAGAAGGTGACATGACTAACAAGAATCTACAAATTTTGCGGTTGCCTCTGCAAATCATGCAGGCACATGCGGTTTGCATTAATATCGTTTGGATTTTCCACCTCAACTCAAATTTCACGCGTTCCACTTCCGTACTACGTTTCCATGCGCAATGCGTGCATATGGAAGTGGCGCTGAATTAATTTCTTCTTTTGCTATTTTTGTGATATTTTGATAATTTC
Source organism: Panicum hallii (assembly GCF_002211085.1). Lineage (NCBI taxonomy): Eukaryota > Viridiplantae > Streptophyta > Magnoliopsida > Poales > Poaceae > Panicum > Panicum hallii. The sequence continues at coordinate 2,038,694 of NC_038046.1, read as the reverse complement.
TTTTGTATAGTATCTTAGCAGTAAAGTGGTAACGTCTATCTTTGACCGTGCACACCACATCCACGTCAATACACATCCTTTTAATTTTTTTTGTCAAACTTTCAAGACATCCCGTACGCAAAGGGTTGTTGTTCATGATAATTATATTTTATTTTATTTTTTAAAAACGTAGCAGATGCTCATGCACTCACGTACTCATCTGTGCCGTAATGCACAGTATATCTCTATATATCTGTTTTTCTTTTATAAGACGTACTTTAACTACTTTTACGTGTGCGTCCTGTGGTGCACCATTAAGATTTGCCCCACACACGCGAAGTTATTTTTGTTTGGTTGCAGCACCTGTGTCACGCCACAAGATCGACTTGGCATGGTTTTGTTCCCTTCCCACCGCCTTCCAAAAGGTTCATCAAGATGACCTTTCAGTTGTACAACATTACCATTAGGTGTACACTACTGCCACTTTTTATTTCTAAAAGGAAAAGAAAAGATGTTGGTACGCAACGCCGTGGCATGCACGATGCAACAAAAACTGTTGCATCCAACGATCAGATCAGGACTCAGCAGTGAGTAGTGATGTGGAATGCATGGTGATCAGAAGCCAGAACTGGCAGGTTGGAACTTGGAAGGGAGCGCAGCGGCCGGAGAGAAGCTCTAGCATCGCTGGAGCCCTGTCTCTCGCATCGGTTTCTGCTGGGATCCCCTTTCGCTCTGGCTGTGCAGCCACGGCCGGAAAAGCTGCTCCCCTCTCCATCTGTTGCTCGTCTTTCTCGGAGAAGCGAGAACGGGTGCCGGCCGGCCGGTGCGGCGGCTTTGCGTGTGGCGCGCCATTGACGACGGTTTTGCTTTGCTTTGGCTAATCGATCGCCGGCCGGCTTCATCCATCCGCCTTGGGCTTTTGGAAGATTGTTTGTTCCCTAGCTTTGCTTCCTTTGATTCGTTTGGCGATGCGATCCAGAATTTGCTGGCAAGATCGGCACGTACTTATCTACTAGACAAGTATGTAGGTGTGCTGGATTAGTAGACAAAAAGAACAAACGATACCTCACACATACTCATCATCCCTTGCGAAACATTTTTTTCTTGGCAAAGATACAATCCATGGATGAATGGTGGATGAAAATGATCCTACAGCGTTACATTTCCTGGGAATGATATTATAGCACTAAATGCTAATAACGGTTGGGCATTAATATAGATATAAAAGAGACAAGAGATTATAGAGACTACATTCATTCATCATAATTAAATTAGTAGTTAAGGTGGCTTAAGGGCGAATATTTGGAAATGGAGGGGTTGTAATGCATGATTGTGTTGCCATCCCTTGCTGCCAAGTTATCTACGGCAACAAAGGAGTACAAAATTATCAAAAAAGAAAGAAAAACCAGGCACTACAGATGAAGAGTGAGGAGGGAGGGACAAAAGAGCGAGATCATTCTGTTCACGGTTTGGGGATGAAGGGAAGGGTACATGATTGAAATGAATTCCCACTCAACCCCTCGAGTGCGCGCAGCCCAATTACAAGGTCTCTCATGCATCCTGTGACGCTGCCGGAGCCCGGCCAGCCAGCGAGAAGAAGAAACCATCGGACGCAGCGCAAGGGAATGTAAACCCGCGGCGGCAACACACAAGGCTAGGGAAAGAGAGAGGAAAAGGCTTGCCCTGCCTACCACGGTTCACACATCACATGAGCGTTTCCGCAAAGCGAAAGAGCAGAGAATTCAGAGCTCTTCTTTCCGTCGCTGGACGGCACAAGTCGGGTCAAGCTGTTGAAGAGGAAATTACCGGGTGTACTATGCACTGGATACGGCCGTGTGAAAAAGGAAATTTCTTTCTTCTCAGTGCAATGATACGTAGATCTCCTGCGTATTCTCAGAAAAAAAATTCAGATCAAGCAGTTCAGACGGCTCGTTGTAAACAGAGGTTACGGGCTAAAAATTTGGATCTTATCATGACTTGGGGAATTTTTTTTTATTTCTTTGATGAGCAAGTAAGAAATCCAATTTCGTTAGAATAGGCAGTACAGCTGTTGCAGTAACGCAGGCGTTACCAGCGATGAAGGTTACTAATCCCTTGGACAGGCGGATGTTTACTGGCAGGTCAGTTGCAGCTTTCTAGATTTGATTTCGATTTAAAAGGACCTTTGATTTGAGTTGAGGGCCCACTTGTTGATGAGATGAGAGGATGCGTCCAAGTACAAGTAGTAGGCCTGTCCATTTGCACGTCAATGATCATCATCGTTAGTATTGGGACTAAACCAACCAACACTACCAAATGAGTTTATGGGTACAAATGAATTTGTCTGCGAACCAATGTGTAATAAGTCATTTTTTGGTGGGTTTCTGCAACAGCAGAAAATGACCTATAGATATCTTCATAAATGACACGCTTAATCTCTCATCTTGCATTTTTTTTCTTTCCGCCCTTGCACACCAATTTTTCTAGAAAGTGCCACGGCACAGTTGCAGCGCTTGCTAGCTAGCTAGCAGGCGCCAACCGTACGCGACGGCGACGGCGCGACGACGACGAGCCCTAGACCCTTTCTTTAACGTGCTGGCGAGGGAATGAGCAGGCCAACATGGCCGTGGCCGGCGACGGGTGAATGCCCGGCGACGGAAGATATGAAAGGGAAGCCGGGAATAAATAAGCGGAAAGGCGAGCGGCCACCCCCAGGCTTCCCGTGACGGCTCTAAACCCGTCTTGACCCCTCTCCCCACACAGAAAAAAAGGGGCGATTAATTCTTGCTAGCTAGCCGGACAGCGCGTCTAATCCAGGTACAAGGACGCCACACCAGTCGCCGCCGGCCGGCTTCCCTCCTCGCCATGCAACCTGAACGGCCATGGATGGATCCGTCAGTCAGAGAGTCCGTTTCTGATTTCATCTGGGTGAGTGGAACTGAAACGAGGCGTTGCCGGTTCCAAAGATGCCGCCGTCCGACGCGTCCTCGTCGCTAAAAACTGGAGGTCGGCGGTATGTTTTTTCATGCGGCGTCCGTGCAGGACAGGTCTGGTCTGGGTTGGGTTCTGCTGCGCGTTTGGTGAGGAGGGCATGGGACGAGCGAAAGGGACGGGCATCGCGCACAGCGACCGTGTTGTAGGCTTGTCAGTCCAGGTCCAAGGCTGATGATGAGGCACCGAGCGAATCGCGGGTTAAATCAGCATGTGACCTGACCATCAATCAGGCGCAAAAAGGTCAGAAAACAATGTGATCAAGCAAGGGTGTAGGCTTATGGCAAGTGCTCAAAAAGAGGAAACAAACAGAGCAACCTGTACTGGAAGGCTGTAGGCAAACATGTACTGACCAGAGTGTTAACAAATGTTACATCTTTTTGCTTGACGAAGGCCAGCTATAAACATGCAGAGCTGAAACATGATGGTTTTGAAGTTGAACCTCCAAAGCCACCAGCACTAAACTCATGTACTACCAGGAGAATTATACAGAATTTTTCTGTTGTTCATCTGTTGCAGGAAGCAAACGTCCCCCAGCGTGGAAACGTTGTTGCTTTGATAGCAAAGAATAAACAGGGGTGATAATCACAAGATGCACAATTGCTGGAAGTGAGGTCGTCGTTTCTCTTGCCGATGCAAAACTATTACACATTTCACAAAGCTATTTCAACAAAAGATGAATGGCTTGCACATGCACTACACAAACTCATTGGAATCCGGACAAGTCCATCGCTCGACACCCCAAGATTGAAGCACTAATCTGCGAGATCTGATGATGCAAGGACCCGAGACCTGCTGGGAACCAAAGTTCCCGTTTCTCCAAAATTGGGATGATACACGAACCATAGAAAACCATGGAAAATTCTTACTGGTTCTCCATCGCCAATGAAGCTTGATCTATATCTGCTCGCGAACCCTCCCACAATTGCTGCTCTATGCCCAATTTCCTGAGCTCTGTTAGACCTCTCTCCACTGCAGTCATAAAATTGACAGAACCCAGTCACAAGACAATGGAAAATATGACACCTTGGACCAGAATAATTCAATCTGATGCAAGAAGTGATAAAAAAAATTCAACCAGACAGCATGTATAGAAGAGCATATTTTGCAGAGCAATCTTTAATTAGTGTATGCACAAAGATATCTATAACAATGTTTTAGTTCCCTATAAAAGTGGTGTGCACTTCCAAGGGCTGTAAGATTGTGATCATTCTGAGGGCCTAATTGCTCAAAAGGAACCGCAAAAATTGAAGTCCACCCAATCAGCATCGTGCTAATCGGTAAACTTAACAGGGATACCTGCCAGTGATTGTTTTGGTAATTAGTAACATGGAGCAAGCATCTTACCATCTATAGCATCATGCGAATTTGGAGCTTGTGCATTGCGACCAATCCAAAACTGAAGCCGGTCATCAGCAATATCTTCCTCGACACCGTGAGTTTTGGCTCTTCTCCAGAAGTATATAAGCCATGCCTGAATTTGGTGTGGATCCCATAAGTCATGTGCAATAAATGGAAAATATTGCACAGTTCACATGTCTGAAGGTTTACCTGCTTAAAGCTAACGTCTTCAGCCTCTTCTGGGCTAATATCTGCAAAATGAAGACATAGTTTCACTTTTGAATTCAAGCCATACAAACCTGACTGAAATGCTTGTGCATTCAAGTAGTGAAATAAAGTAAAAAGCAGAATTTCACGGAAGTCCTATTAGCCAAGGTGAGAAAGTAGTACCGAATGCTTCCAGGTATTTAGGTTCACCAGGTGATTTAAAATCTGCAAAGGTAGAAAACAAAATAATTCATGACTTTATTAGTTTCTAACTTTACGAGCAAAGATAAAGAAATGCATTTATACGTAAAATCTCCCTCTGAAAAGAAAATCAAATGTGTGCATTTGTAGATGGCATCACAATACCCTACAGTCAGTATTTGTTTCAAACTTTCATGAGATGGCCACTATCATGTAGTATTACAGTGTCGGTGCAACAGTATTTGGAAGAACACTGATGCAAACATGCAAATGGATCTGGATGTTTCAAACACACAATTAACATTATAGGGCCCAATTGTGAATAGAGCAGATGTGCAAACTCAAAACTTGTCATGAGATGCGTGTCATAGATGATGATTGATATAGAAAATTTCATTAATCTCACACAACAGATATTTTGCAAAAAAAGATGAAAAAGAATTACAATACAAAAGAAAGGGCACTAATCTGAAGCCTAACCACTTTAATATCCATGGCATGCTAAAGAAATATAACAAAAAGAGCGAACCTGATGTGAACTGCCGAACTATGCTAGGTCTGCGATGTTGGCCAAGTGCAACTACAACAGCATCTTCCACCTACATGACAATAACAGGAATTTAGATTTGACATGTCAGAGAATCCAGCCAGTAATTACATACGACAGAGAAACTGTGCAATAGTAGAATGGCGAATTGCCCTTTGTGATTCACTAATTTGTCCAACTTTTTAAAAAGGACACTTTGAGCTCTTTACTACAGTAGGAAGTCCAACCGAACCCTCCCAGGTTTTGGCAGAAGCAAGACAGAGGTACCATGTTAGGTTATGCAAAGGTTTCAGAATTTTGTGGTACCACAATTTTGCCTTGGAGAAATCTAGAAACAAAAAGAAGTGAAGTTAAGACCTTCAACGAAGAAAGCTCTCTAAGCCCCATTTCAACTGAAAGCATGCTCTCTATATTGCCTTCTCCCATTATGTCACTCATTTCTCGTGCAAGCTTATTTCTTCCCTGAGCATCATCACCTGCATGAATAAATTTCAAGCATGATTAATTGGCGTGCATGGAATAAACCATGATCTACAACTTACACATTATAAGAATGCAGGCTTGCCTTGTTTTCGAGGTTCATCCTTGGCCTTTTGACCAGCAGAGAGAACAACCTCGAGAGGAAGAGGAGCCAATGCTGACCAATGCTCATGCTTTGATACCGCAATCTCAGGATACACTCCTTGAAGTTAATTAATTAATGTACCATCAGATAATCAAGACTAAGGGGGAACAAAACATTAGCGGCTTAGTGCAACTGATGCAGGTCAACTAGACCTGTCCATTTTTCATACCAAGCCCAAATTCTTTTGGGTTTTCAAACCTAGACATGGGCCATGTCATACACCTAGGGCTAGCCAGGTTGGCTAAAGTTTAGTGTGAAGACAAAGTACTATCATTGAGAGACAAACTATATCATTAAATTGCACAGTAATTACATAAAAATATTGTCTTACCAAACTAAATAGCTCTTACTCTATCGTAAGAACAATTATCCGACGCTGATAACCATAATATAATTGGATGAGTGATTAGAAGAGCCATCGCATGGTATCTTGTTGAAATTTATCCAATAAAGTAAATTGCGGCAATAAGTTATCATGAATAGTGTATGTGCAATGAATAGTGTATACTTTTTCATCACAGATACGACACAAGCTCCTCCTTTTCAAATGTCAGGTGACTAATCAGTATAATCAGAAAAATGATCTAGAATTTTTTTTCCTTTAAAGGACTTATCAGGCAACTCACCATATTGAACTGCTAAGCCCCAATAACGTGCAAGCCAGCACCTTTTTAGGACAACTTCCTCCTATAAAGTTGTAAATAGATTAAAAATTCATGTCAAAGAAACAAAATGAGGATTGAGCAGTAATCAGACTAACCATTTCTTCTTGGGTTAAGACCATTCTCTGTGTCATTGACCGGAGAGCCTTTGTTTCAGACTCTGCCTCCTTTAGCTGGTCAATGGCTGATGCAACTTCTTCTTTGGCAGACTATTCAAAACATGGTAAGTGAACAATAGGAGTCAAATAAAGCAGCATATTCAACAAAGTGTAGGACATTTAGATTCATTAAAAGTATCTTTACCTCAAGTTCTTGCCTTAGTGTTGTTACTTCCTCTCTACCATCCTTTGATTCCCTTGCAGCTTTTAGTGCAGCCTGAGGACGAATGAAGAATTACAAAATCAGCAGTGAAGTGTGGGTTAGTGGATAAGCAAGTTTCTCTTCAGCCGTTTAATTGATAACAGCTTTTAAAATCTATAGTCATGTATTTTCATATATCATTTCAGCAAATTTCGAAAGAAGTATTTAGCATGAGCAATTGAACATAACATATTTAGGGACCACACAAAGTAGAAAATTGGATTGAAGTTCTGCACAGGGGTTATCTTCTCATTTGAACATTAAACACCACAAAAATACCACAGTTGAACCAACACACATTTAAATATTGGCTAAACAAGAAGTATGAATCTATAATAACATACAAATGCAGCAGCCTATAGCAGAACACAAGAAGAAAACTAACCTCCCTCTGTTTAAGTGCTGCTTCCTTCCTGCCAGCATTCATGCACATGTTATGTCATGACCAGTAGTTGATTTGTAAAATATGTGTATTCAAACACAGAACAAACCTGCTCAAGAGGCGAGCTTCTAACGATACTCCTTCTCCAAGAGCAGCTACCTGCATAACAAGAAATTAAGACCTAAGCAAATATGCATATAGTATTACACAAGGAATAGTCATTTCATGGCCGTAAAAACCCGACCTTTTTTTTACACAGAGCCTACAAAGACCAAATTATTCCATTGTTTCAAGCTACAATTCAATTGTAGCAGAGATAGAATCAGACGGCATCTTACAAATGACCATATTTTCGATGCAGAAAGCAAAACCACAAAATAACATGTTTTTAATAGATCTTATCTCACCTGTTTCTCAAGCTCCTTGGCTCTAGCTTCTGCTTCTTCACATCTTTCTTCAGCAAGCCGCAACTGCCAATCAAGATTAGGAAATAATTTACTGAAGCCCCACAAAACCAATGGCCACATGTATATTAATGTTATTTGCTATTTCACCTTTTCTAGAACACTCTCATTCTCCTCTTGTAGCATATCAAGCTGTATGACAGTATAGCATTAGTCTTATAGTAGATATGCACTCTCAAGCATTCAAGTTATAGTGTCAAACAAGAAAATTTGAGCAGAATCGTATGAGTGAGTAATCTTCAGAGAAAAAAGAAGACCTCATCTTGAAGAGTGGATGCCTCTCTTTTTAGTCCTGATTCTCTAGAGTTATGAAGCCCCGCATCAAATCTAAATAGAAAAAGGGGGTCTGGGGTCAATAGCTATGTTTTCCCTGTTTCTCTAAAAAGGAAAGAAGATAGGTAAAAAGAAAAATCCAATCTATAAGAAGCGATTGATAATGCAACAATGATTAACCTCAGTTTCTTCTGTACAAAAGCAATGCAGCACTCACAATAACAAATAGAAAAGGTGCATGCTCGACATCGTGGGGATCTAAAGACATTTTCATTTTATTTTATATTATTATATCATTCTATAAATAGAACATCAGGAGTTTTCTGCATATGGACACAAAACTTGTTCCTACCACTTTATGCTACTGATGTCATTCTTTAAAAGAGGCAGCTCAGAAGCACTGTGATGTTTCTTTGCTTTTTTTTTTCAGGTTAATTCATGGGCGGTGATGCTTGACCATATGTTGTTTGGGAATGGGGACAGTGCTTACACTGACGCAACCATACATAAATGCTAAGTCAGACTAAGCCCATAGCAAGAGCTGATTAATGCAGTAAGATAGTGGTACCACTTCTTGCAAAGAATAGTACAAGTAAAATTCACTTAGTATTGATCCATTTGGTGGGCACTAGTATTAGTGACCATGCAATCATTTAGACTAGTCTATTTTTAGCATACAGAGTACATTCCACGTTTTTGAGACATGGGGAAATGTAACAGAAATACCTTTTCTGCCGAGTGCGATCTGCTGGAGGCTCCACAGACACAGGAGGGATAGGGGACGGGGTTCGCAATGTCATGTTGGTTTTGATCGGTGGCACCACTGTGGTGGTCGGTCGTGATGCAACAGCTGGCCTACCTGCCGATGACGAGCGGACGGTAGGAGGTGGTTCTACAATGTTCCGACCTAACTAATGAAATGAGGAGATCAAATTAGGAGAAGGCCCCAGACCAGCAATTAACAAATTGAGTAATCTGAGAGGCTAATACAATGCACCTGAGAGGCTAATACAATGCACCGATCAATTTCCCCCAAATTCCCCCAATTTAAAGGATTTAGCAAGCATTACTAAAAGTGATCTAGCACAAGCAAGTAGGAATCAACTTCTGCAAATTCATCCGATCATGGACTGTTTCATAACAACTTGACCTCAGTTTGACCAATTTGGACTAATTCAAGCATAGCAGCAGCCCGTAATAGCCGATTCCTAAGTAGAGAAGCAGCATGGAGCGAGATGAGCAAGAGATCCGAAAGTAAAGTACCGCAGGGGAGGGAGATCTCGCGGTGCGGCCAAGCAGGGAGACACCGTTGCTCCCGTGCGCTGTCCGGCCACCTCCGAACCTCACGGGTGCCGGTGGCGGGTGGTCGGCAGCGTAGTCGTCCTCGTCGTCATCGTCGCCGGTGGCCGCGGCGGCGTTCTGCGAGGCCATGACCTGCGCGAGCCTTGCCGCCGCGGCGCGCGCTGCCACGTTCTGCGTGCGGCGCACGTTGGAGATGCCGGCTGCGCCCGCGGCGGAGGAGGTGGAGGAGGAGCGGTGGTGCGAGGGGGAGACGCCGCCCGGGGAGGAGGAGCCCGTGCTGCTGCCGCTCCGCTGCCGCCCGTAGACGGGGCTCCCCGCCCGGAGACGGTCCATGGTGAGGCTCGCCGGTGGGATCTGGGCCGCCGGGCGGCCGCAGCGCGGAGATGGCGAGGCGGGGGAGTGGGAGGGAGGTGGGGGAGAGCACGCTCGCAACGCCGGTGGAGTTTTCAGTTTCGATTTTCTTGCAGTTTGCCCCTCGTGTTTTGTTAAATTTTAGTAGTTCTGCTTGCTTATTTTTGCTCCTTTCGGATGGCTCCAGTGGCAGAGCCCTGTAGGGGTCATAGCAAAAAAATTTGAAGAGAAAAGCAGAGCTCCGCAATCATTCATATAGGTGCAGTTCGCTCAAGGTATAAGTTAAAGTATGTATCTAATATACTTGTATTTTGTTAACTTTGATCTAGTTATCAGTAGTTCATCAACCAAAATTTATTTCTATGGACCTTTTGTATATATTGGTTTGAAGTTGGTATCCCTCTATATTTTGCTTCACGCTCCGTCACTGGGATTATTGCATAAATATCCACTGTACATGATCTTTCTATGTCTAGATATCAAGTTGGCATTATTGCCGTGTTGCACTTTAGTGTCTTGAGTAATATTATTGTTAAGAGTGGAACTATTGATCACCTCAATTACCATGTCACATGCGCACATCACAACCTTAAAAATTATAATCATGTGCCCTTGATAATGTCCTCCTAGTATTTTTGTGTCATCTTGTAAGTGCTACTTTGCTTCTCATACGAAGATACAGCAACTAGTGAACCGGCATTAATTCATTCAAAAGCCAAAAATTTGTGATTATTAACAACTCTCATATAACCAAAGAAAAAATAATATTTTTTATGCAGTCGGATATATGTTTGACAATTATTAGAATCAATGTTCTCAAGCCGAGGGATGGGATGCAATGTGTAACAATAGAAAAGGAAAGGTAGTGATGACAATGAATGGAAGGAGAAGATGGAAAACAGTGAGAATCAGGAAAAGAGAAGGGGCTGTAACGCAAAAGTGAATAGCAAACATTTTTCTGAAAAACTGAAAAGCAAAATTCCACGCTGGTTTGCACATCCCCGTAGCGAGAGCGATGTTCTCGGTGCGTGCTGGAGCCTCACATCCCGTGCGCGCAGCTGTCACCCCAAACGCCTGGCTTCCTCCGCGTCCACCGTCGATGGATCTGATCCGACGGACAGGATGGTACCCGCAGTCACGGGTTGGCAGGCTGGCGGCGCAGAGGATCCGCAGCTGATCATGGGAGGCAAATGCAGGTGGTTGGTAGGGAATACAGTATTACTGAGAGATGAGATTAATTACCCCAGGTTAAGGTTTAGATCAGCTGAAACAGTGCTTAGTTCTACGAACATGAGATCAGTGAAAGTAAAAAAAAAAGTTGTATGAGCTCGTACCGGTGCTTACTGCTGCTACAAGTACAGTACAGCACTAGATTGGGGTGACTGCTGCCTGATGAAGTGAAAAAAAAGATGGGGTGAGTGAGAGAGAGAGAGAGAGAGAGAGAGAGAGAGAGAGTAGATAAAGACGTAGTAGTACGATTCTGTTTGATGGAAGCACTTTTACGAGTCTTTTTCAAAATTCAAGTGCAGAAGGTTCCGGTTGCAGGTCACAAGAAGTTCGATCCCATCATAACAGCAGTTGACATTCTCCCATCATCTCACTACAAAACGAGCCTGCTTTATCTGGTACCACATACACAGTTTTGTCATTGCATTGGCATACTATACTAATCAGACTATCAGAGTCTGGCTATATATACAAGCCTCCTCCCTAACTAATAAAACTCAAAAGGCAGCATCCAACAGGAGGTAGTACGGTTCTAAGCAATTAACGAATCCGGTCCAGATTCCAGCTAGCATTTGGCTTGGCTTAGCATCCACTCCAGTTCTTGACCCGAACGCATTTGATGACAGGCCATGATTGTCAAGCTGGTCACTGACAGAGAGGGGATGAGATGAAGATGAAGAAGAAGCTGCGTGGCTAGTGTAGGTTACACGTCTCCTATCATCATCATCGCTAGCTGTCACCTCCTCCCGGCCCGTACGTTGACACTGCAGTTGAACACGAGCGCGCGAGAGCGAGTTCCCCGGCCGTTACGGCGGGTGCATGCATTGAGGCATGCATGGCGTCAGTAACCGCCGTCGACTGGCCGACAGCAGAGAAGCACGGCAAGAACGATGATGCAGGTGTGGAGCCTTGTATATATTCTTCATCATCACGTTCAGGCTCATGCATGCTGCTAATATAATTAGGCGCCGCCGCAGCAGATTCGTTGCTTTCACCGGGAGGGGAATGAAGAAGAACAACTAACCCAACCCAAGCACGGAGGAGGGTGGTCGTGGAGCGCAAGTGATGTGGTGCCAACCGCGCCAGGGATCGGAGCAAGAGACAGCCAAGCCAGCCATGTGCGCGTGCTGCCCACGACGAACATGCTGCCTGCATATCCCTACTTCAGCTCGCTCCAATCTACTAGCTACTAATTCTAATCTCGTCTACCTCACCTAACCTAACCGGCGATCTGCTGTCCTGCTCTCATACCATGCGTGCATACGGATGGGATTGGGAGGTGGTTGGCGAGCTCCATCGGCCGCATCAACTCACATGATCCAGTACATGGCCACGCCACACTCTTGTAGCTACCCAAGGACCATGCAGCATCGCCCTCCCTGTCTCCCCTCTACCCTGTCCTCCCCTGAATCTGCATGTTCTCTTCTCGGCCATGCTGCATGACCCTGCTCCATCTCATCCTCATCCCTGTACAATGCAACACTATTACCTAGCTAGACCATTTCAAGTCTAAATGTGACATTTTTGTTTTTGCGTGAGAATTAGCTTGCCCTGGTCTTTACTGTCATGAGCTCCTACAGCAGGTTCTGATTAGCTTCAGGTCTACTGACGATGGGAGCGTGCCAATGATCATCTCGTTGCCGTTGCATCTATCGCGCCGCAGCAGCAGGCAGCAGGCAGGCAGGCAGGCAGCGGTGCCGGCGCCGGGGATCGATCGCTACGTACGGTACGCCACCGACGGACGCTAGCTGCAGTCGATATGTACAGACGACGACTAACCAGGGGGAGATCAGAGAGGCCACCTGGGCTGTCACCCTCCACTGTTCCTCTCCGCAACCTCTTCAGTACTGCCTGCCTTAATCTGCTTGATCAAGCACACACAGATAGCTAGCTAGGACTCACTAATCAGTATAGTAGATTCCTAGACTGCAAGGGAAGCTGTCAAATCCACACAGAGGAAAAAAGACACGCTGTTACAGAACAGTGACGGCCAGGCAGTACAGGTGAATGTGCGGCAGAGCCATGCATGCTCTACGGAGCTAGCTACCTAGAGGCTAATGTGTGCCCATGGCTACCTCTTGGCTGGGCCATGCTGCATGCATCTCTCTATTACTGAAAGCAACCCTGCCATTTGCATTCCTTCCTTCGTTTTAAAAGGGAATCCAAGCGTGCGTCGTCAGATCAGATCAGTACATCTATCTCAGGCTGGCACGCAGCTTTCACTTTCCTGTGCGTGCTTATTAGATCGTTGGAGAGATACGGAGATCGAGATCAGAGCCGAGAAGATCGATCGTCGACAAGGCATGAAGCTCTTGTTCCAGTGCCCCTGCTGCTCCTGCTTCTGCTTCATGAAGGCCAGCAACAAGCCCCAAGGAAAGGACGCAGCAGGTCATCAGCCCGGCAAGATGCAAGGGGGAGTGGTAGGCAAAACCATAGAGATGATCTAGCTTATTACTCCGTAGTATGTTTTTGCGCCATGCGTGCTCAGCCTAGCTTGATCTTCCCTCTTCTGCTTTTGGAGTTTCATTCAGATTTGTGAAGCAGTCTAGATAGTGTTGTGCCTGTGTCCTCGAGCTGTGTCTTGTTCTTCCTACTCCAGTCAATGAAAGGAGAACTATTAATCTCTTCAATTGTTTTTCTCCCTAAGTTTGGTAAATTACTTTTGTTTCTAATGTCAATGGTGCACAGTATGATGTCCACATAAATACCAACTTATTTGGTTTCCTGCACCTGACTAGCCCGCTTGGCTTTGCTACCAGTAATATGCAATTCACATAGAGAATAAATATGAATGCACAGATGAGATGAATGTGCCGCAACCATGAGCTATGCTGATGTGTCCATGGGTGGGCCATCTATCTATAAACCCACTATCTCCATTGCCATTTAATTCGTGAAAAAGCATAATTCTATTCCGGGTTTTTTTCCCACTAGATTGTTTCCTGCTATTAAGGGATGAGATGAAATTGATGATGGGCAAGCACTAAACTAGTAAACAGATGAAGTAAAATCTGATCATAAACCATTGCAATGTTTGTTATGCTTTATTCAACACCATAAGCAACCAACATGAAGGTAGAATGCCAATCATGCTAATGTTCACAGCTGGGTAAACAAAATTTAGTGTAAAAAAAGTGAGAGTATAGTCTTACCAGCTCCAACAACATAGACATTCTTCAGGCCACTCATCACCTCATGAATTGTCCCAGATAATGAAATGTGTCTACCTCAAAAACTAAGCTAGCAGTTTCCTCCACTCGTTTGGATCCTCAAAAACTTAGCCACAACCCGCAATAGTGACGAACCGAGCACATAACCTTTATAACAAAAGGGAAAGGTAGGAGCACTTCTTGAGCTACATGTAAGAGTACTGAGTCAGTAATCCACAACATGGCCATGTATGAAGCACCAATAATTCCTCCAAGTCTGGCATACATGATAAGTACCATCCAAGCAGAGACAAATTCAGTCTCATCCAGAGCTTATCGAGAAAGATCGGTAGCATGGCAAATTGAATCTAATGGAGCCTCTATTGCATTCCACTCATATACAGGCCTGGAGAATGTCTCTAGCTGGGCGCTCCAGCAGAATCCGGTAAGCCTGAAGTATATCACAGGGCAGCAATTTGCATCCGTCAGAATAACCAAGTAAGAAGGGGGTGAGAAGCAGAGAGCAATAGCCAGATTGGTGAAACGGGATTACCAAACCTTTTCACTAGTATTCTGCAAAGATTCTTCAGGATCGTCAGCCGCCATGGCCGGCCGCGCGAGACGGTTGCCGGATGCGGCGGTGGAGAATGGAGCGCTTTGGTTAGTTGGTGCCGGATCCCGGAGGGCTGGTTGGTGCTGGGGCTCGAATGGGGATGGCCATTTGTGTCGGACGGTGGGGTGGACAGAGGCGGCGGCGGTGGCGAGGATGTCGGCGTCAGGGCTGGAGCGTGAGTCGATGAGGAGAGGCAGCTGCAGACCGAGGGCCTATTGGCAAACATTTGGTTAATTATTTACATTTACCCCCCTGATTCGGATCGCGATTTTGGATCGCGATCCAAACGAGGGTTGTATATGTAAATATTTAGGGGCCTACCTGAAAACAACCCAGGCCGGTGATATGGCAGCCGGCGAGGCCACGCTGCCGACGGTGACCTCCGCTAACCCCGCTGCCATGGTCCCGTACTGGCTTCTGACGGCTCCCCGCACGCAGCCGCATCCTGCCGCTCCCCTCACGCGCCGGTGTCGGGCTTCGCTCCCAATGGATGCTGGCTGCGGTACCTGAGGCTGTGACGGACCTGCAACCACGTCGCTGGGCGCCGTTTGCTCGTTGTTATCTCTAGAGATGCTGAATGGAAAGGTTGCAAAAGTTCATCTTCTTCGCCTTCCATTTTCATCTTCTAGCGACCGCGCATTCACACCTAGCAGAGACAGAGCACAAAAACACCGCAAATCATACAGTCGACCTGACACATCGCAGAATGCTAATTCCCAGCAAGAACAGCTTCTTCCTCCAGTACTGAGAGTACTCTCATCTCAACTGGGTGTTCATGATTTCATAAAACAGGCGCTTATAACATTTATTGATCTAGTAATGTCTTGTACAACATGGCAATGGAGAAGCACAAAGAATTCCACGACTAACAAAGCCAGTGTACCTCAGACACCTGCTCCAAGCTCGATCAAGGATGATCGGTTGCTTGGCGACTAACAAGATCTTGGTTTTCGGAATAGAAATGAGCGGTGGTAGAAAGCATGGCTTTGTGCTATCTCAATCCTTTCCTTCCGGACGATCATTCATCGATCCATCCCTCATGGCTTGACAATGTCCCTTGCTAGGAGCTGCCTGCAGATTTCAACAGGTCAAGTATTTATCAGAACAGCAAGGTGAATCGTTGAAATGCACGAGAAGAGGGTGAACTTTCGCTTGACTGCACTCCTCATTCCTCAAGCACGCTGTAACTTATCCAGTTATGTAGAGAGCAACGGCAATACAGAGAACCTTTTTATCAGTGTTCTGCAAAAGTCCCTTCAGGATTGGGCATAGTTCAGACAGAGCAACTTGCTTGTTTTCTTCCAGGTGTCGCACACTTATCCTGGGTTGACCATGCAACACAAAAAAAATGCACCGACGGCATAGATACCCTGTCCAATGGAATGTTAAGTAAAACAATTATAGCTAGTGCATGCGTCGCATATGCAAACCACAATAGTGAAAGACAAGATATAAAATGGAATAGGGACAGTGGCAAAAGTCAGGGTTGTCAAGATATTCAGGATACTTTGATATCTTCTGCTATCTTCACTTTTGAACAGACTCTCAGCATAAAAGAGATATAATAACACTGTCATGAGAACACCAGAATCATCCCCTTACCCTTGATACGATCACCCATGTCAGGACTGAGCTCTCCCTTGGCAAGCATTTGCCTGTACTGTACTATCCATTGCGACCTTTTAGGAGAGTTACATGAGTGTCAGCCAGCAGAGGCAAGCAAGTTTCTCAGGCTGTTCTATCAGCAAATGAGTAATCTCATCCCTGTGCAATGAGCAAAATAGACGGATTTCCTTGTTGTGCTCTCGTTTGTTAAGGCTGCCACAATTCCTGAAACTTCAACAGAAAAATAAAATGACACAAGAGCTCATAAATATCTATTCCACGGTTTTTCCATTAGATTGTTTTCTTCCTTATTAAAATTCCAACAAATCCTTCCAATTTCTGTGTACCTCACCCATACTCTATTAAGTTAAGAGATCAAGTAATGGGTGAGCACTAAACAGATAAAGTAGAATCTGAGCATAAACCATTTATGCTTTATTCAACGTCAAAACCAACCAATATGAAGGGTAGAATGCCTATGAAGCTTTTACATCTGGGCAAACAAAATCTAGTGTCGAAAAAGTGAGAAGGTAGTGCTACCAACTCCAATAGCATTGACATTCTCCAGACAACTCATCACCTCATGAGTGACAAGATCACTGTTCTCCTAGACAATGAAATGCGGTTGCCTCAAAAACTTACCAAGCAGTTTCCTCCACTTGTTGGATCTTCAGAAACTAAAGCCATAATCGAGCACATAACCTTAACAATAGGGCATACTAGTGCAGAAGGAGCAACTTGCTTGTTTTCAACTAGGTGTAGCTAGGCTTGAGTGGGGACGGATCTTCACTCTCGGGGCTGCGATGTATGGCGTGGAGAAAGGAGGGTGGCGGCTGGAACGGAAGATGTGAGGGCGTCGGCGCAAGGGAACGTATTTGCAAGCCTCAGTAACTCAGACACAGACCAGCAGTAATGTGGAGATACCTGCTCCAAGCTCGATCAAGAATGATCAATAACTTGACAACTTTGATCTCAGACCGCCTTAGTTGATGTTCTACTAACATGCAAGACTAACAAGATCATGGTTTTTCGAGGAGAGACGGTGGTAGAATGCATGACTTTGTGTATATATCGGGAGAGTTAAATGCAGGAGTGAGAAGTAGTTAATTTTCACTTAGCCTGTAATCCTCACTCCTCAAGCACACTGTATTCTCCAGTTATGCAGAGAGCAATGCTGATACAGAATACAAACATTTTTATCAGTATTCTATAAAGTCTCTTCAGAATTGGGCATATTCCAGCCGAAGCAACTTGCTTGATTCTTTCCGGTCGCACACTTATGCTCAATCCACTAAACATAAAAAATGCACCGACAGAAGAGGTACCCTGTTCAATGGAATGTTAATTAAAATGGTTATGGTGCATGCAGGAAGCCACAATAATGGAACAAGAGATGTAAACTGGAAGAGGGACAGTTGCAAAAATCAGGGCTGTCAAAATATCCAGGAACTTTGATATCTTCTGTAAATTCCACTTTTGAACAGACTCTCAGCATTAGGAAAAAAAGATTTAAGAACATTGTTATGATATTACCTGAATCACCCCCTTTCCCTTGGTACTATCACCCATTTCAGTACCGAGCCCTCCCTTGGCAAGCATTTGCCCATACCATGCATTTGTGATATTTTAGGAGAGTTACCTAAGTGTCAGCCAGCAGAGGACCCTATTATCATCTCTGTGCAATGAGGAAGACAAGGATTTTCTCTGCACTCTCGTTTGTTACAGTTGCCATCATTCCTGAAACGAAAAAGAGAAAAATAAAATGACTCACAAAATGCAGTAATCAATGCCATTTGCGAAAAAAAAGATCCAAGAAACCCTTCTAATTTCAGTGTACCTCAGTACCTCATCCACACACTATTAAGGGAAGAGGTCAAGCTGATGGCTGAGCACTAAACAGATAAAGTAAAATGTGAGCATAAACCACTGCCATGTTCGTTATGCTTTATTCAACATCATGAGCAACCAACATCAAGGGTAGAATGGCAATCACGTTAATCTTCACAGCTGGCCAAACAAAATTTAGTATCAAGAAAGTGAGAAGGTAGTGCTACCAGCTCCATTCAGCAACTTGAAGCAGTTGAAACCTAGAATGCTAAAGAACATTTTTTTCAGTTGAACTGCAAAATCCTCAAGTAAACTGTACATGCTTGAGTTAAGCGGAAAGCGATAGCCAGCAAGGGATGCAAATAGAACACAAACCGAAAGAAACTTTAACGCGTCTTCAGGATCGTCCGGCGCCATGCCCGGCGTCCTGACTCTTTTTCGGCTCGGATGTGGCGACGGCAAAGGAAGCAGTTCCTCTCCTTACTGCTGGAGAGCTAATTAGTGCTAGGGCTCGATTGGGGATGGATCTTCACGCTCGGGGCGTCGACGTACGGCGTGGAGGAAGGCAGGTGTCGGCTGGAACGGAAGATGGCGAGGGCATCGGCGCAAGGGGCGGAGCACGAGCTGACGAGGAGTAGAGCGGGGGCCTATTTGCAAATAATTAGGAGGGTATTTGTAAATAATCGGATCGCGATCCATAATCGCGATCCGATTTAGGAGGATATTTGTAAATATTCGGATCGCGATCTATAATCGCGATCCAAATCAGGGGTATCTGAAAATATTCAGGGATCTACCTGTAAAAACTCGGACCGGCGACACGGGTACAACTGCCGGTGAGGTCCCCGCTGCTCGCTGCCGCCGGTGACCTCGGCTAGACCCGCCGCCAGGTCTGTGAGCCTCCACGAGTTCCCGCGCGAATCTGATGATTCCTGCTCGCCTCGCACGCTGCTGACGGCCCTCGCTGCTCCGGCATGCCGCCGTGCCCTGAGTCCATACTTCTCGGCGCTGCAGCGCTCGCGTGCTGCCGGCGGCGGCGCTGGCGCTGGGGATACGGCAGTCGGCACAAGCTCCTACAGCTCGGGCTGCTGGATTGGTCCCGTTCCTCGTCGCATTCCACTTGCAGCGAGGGATGGCTGGAGGTCGGACGGCGGCGGCCGTCGTGGTGGTGGTGCCCGCGGCAGCGCACGAGTCTTAGTGAACCCATTTGGGCCATCGAGACGTTACTGGGCCGAAGAATCTCATTTCATTGGGCCGCACGTTCATGGTGGTTTCGGTTCAGCCAGGGAGTCCAACAAGTCGCCACTACCCCCACAGGCGCCGGGCTTGCAGCCGCCGCCTCCCCCGTTCCTCCTCCTCAGGTTTGCTCTCCGCCCCCGCCGCATCGGCGCACCCACTCCCAACCTCCATCGACGACGCTGAGGCGTCCTCCAGGCGGTCCGGTTATCGATTCATCGCCTTCTTTATCGCTGGCCTCGGCCTTCCTCTCTGCCGGAGAAGGTGGGAGAAGTGACTCGCGCACGCGCTCGGCCCAGAAGGCGGGGCCACGTACGTAGAGGGGAGCGCAACGCTCTGAGAGAAGGTGCCGAGGGTCGCGAGGCCGCCGCCGCACTGAGTTGCTAAACCCGGCTATAGCGTGGGGGGTTTTTGGTCGGGAGGTGGAGAAGCGGAGGTGAGGTCATGGCTGCGCCGAAGAAGGGGACGGCGACGCCGCTGGGCGCCGTCTTCTCGCCGGAGGAGACCAAGAGGGCCGTGGCGAGGGTGTCCGAGTCCATTGCGGACCGCCGCGCCGAGCTCGGGCGCCTCCAGGGCTTTGTCGCCGACAACGCCGCCCTCGTCTCCCTCGTCAACAGGCTTCCCGATGAACTCTCACACGAAATCATGGTCTTTCCTTCTCTCCCTGAAATCTGAAACAGTAGATGTCGTGTCTTCCTTTGGAGATAAATTTGGTAGCTTACCTGCTAGTAGTATCGATTTATTTATTTTGATGAGATGAGTTTATGGACGAGTCTGGAAACTAAAGAACTAGTAATTTATCCCCTCCAATCGTCCACTGCTTAGCATTGTGCGAACTTAGTTGCTATACATGATGAATACTAAAGTGAATTGGACTAAATTTGCAACCTCAGTATGTGGATGGTAATGAATAGTTGCTCATAGTCTCACCATGTGTGCTTTATATATTTTGCAACAATTTTTTGTAAAAGAACTATGTCTTGCAGGTTCCCTTTTGTGGCGCCGCATTTTTCCCAGGGCGTTTGATCCACACAAATGAACTCTTGGTATGGTTTCCATTGTGGAACAGTTTTGGTTTTCAGTCTACACGGGCCTATCAACCTATATGTTCACTATTTGCATTATGGCTTAGGTACTTCTAGGAGAGGGGTACTATGCTGAGAGGTCTGCTAAGCAGACAACTGATATTTTGCATAGGAGGGGGGTGGAGTTGGAAGCTCAAGTGGAAGCGATGAAGGCAACTATCTCTGACCTAGAAGCTGAGGCAAAATTCTTTGAGTCAACTGCCGCCGAGGCCTCTGTAAGGCTCCTTTCTCATTGTTATGTAATATTATGGGCAATGGTTGACTAGTGTTTTACTTATTGAAGGTGACCATAGTATTAGTCTCCGTTTAGGCCACTGGGAAGTGGAAAAGAAAGAAAAATGGTTAATTAATTACAACAGGCTTTCATTGACATGTAGACCCATCAATTACAGTTATTGTGTCTGAGTGCAGAAAAAGCTCCACCATAGCCTTCTTTTAGATTTTTGAAATACGGATGCTGCTTGCCGGTGTTTGTCCGGATGCTGCTTGCCAGTTTTTGCTAATATGCTAAATCGCGCCCTGGAAAATGCTATACTGCTTACAGATGCTTAATACAAGTGATGATCTGACTATATAGTGTTTTAGGGACTTAGGGTACAACAATATAGCCTTATAGACCTGATACAAATGGAGCTACTTTTATGCTTGTTCAGTTCACTGCAATTTGTTTTAACAGAAGTCAAAACTGTTGCCATTTTGGTGTTCACTCTTCATTCTTTGTGTGCACAATTACATTGAATTGTATGCTTAATTATGTTGATGTGGGCAGGAGGGTCTAGTTGAAATCAGGGAAGAGTATGATGAAGACACGGAGAGTAATTCATCAAAAGGTAACTATTTGGACTTTCCTTTTACTTATCTAATGGCAATAAACTAATATGCTTACTTCTTGTCTTTATGATTTGTTTTGCCTCCTTACAAGTTGTTAATTATTGAGATCTTATTATTAGTGTATTCCAAATATATATCCTTGCTATCTTTTAAATCCTCTTTACATGGTAGAATATTCTTGTTCAGTAATCCGGAATTGGCCAAGTTTTAAGTTATCTTGCCGCAAGTTGATCTGTCCCTATTTCATTTTGCAAGCAAATGATGGGTTTAAGTGTGTATATTGTACTTTTCTATATATGTTTAAGCATGACTGATGACATGTTGCTCTGGTTATATTATTATCCCTCTCGATTGTACAAAGATGGCAGTTAATCTTCTGCTTCGACATGACTGTTTTGGTGTTTTTTTCTACATGTCTACTTCAGATGCTTCAGTTGCTACCGGGGGCATGTCAGATAAAGATAAGGAACATGCTCGGATAATGGCAAGGTTAGATGAACTCGAAATGGAAGAAAGGGAAGCTGGAAGTACTTCTGAAGAAGAAGATGACGATGACGGGGGTGCTGGAACAAGTGAGGATGGTGAGGAAAATGAGGAATCTGGAAATGCTTTAAGTGATGGCAATGAGCACCAGAGTTCCAGTTTTGGCACTTCATTTTCTAGAAACGGTGGCGATGATGATGATGATGAAGATGACGGGGGTGCAGGAACAAGTGAGGATGATGAGGGAAATGAGGTTTCTGGAAATGCTTTAAGTGATGGCAATGATCACCCAAGTTCCAGTTTCGGTACTTCATTTTCTGGAAACGATGGCCATGATAGGAGTCATGGGAATATCCAGGTACATGTTTCTCAAACAGATCTGACTTATGAGAGATTGGTTCATGTGCTGGAATTATTTATTTTGATCCTCTGACTAATAGCTGAAGAGTGCACTAAAGAAGCCTGGAGGCATTTCCCATACACCATCAGCCCACACATCTCATCCTGTATTTCCTGGCCAAACTTCTATTTATCCTTCTTCGAAGACCTTCTGCATTGTCCCTGAATGAACAGCTTATAATTTGTATATCTTCCTTTGGTTCTGACATTGCATTTTTTTTCTCATTTGCAGATAACAAATTCTGAAGTCCGGGTTCGTAAAGGTTAGTTCTGCTCTATGGTTGGATGCAACTTGTAGCATAGTACAATTGACACCTTGTTCATGTATTGTGGCTGGAGATGGAACTGAACTTGATTCTCTCGGCACTTTATCTGCCTGTTATATGTGTGTTGAATTATGTACCATGCTGATTCTTGTGTTACCCCGCGTGTTCTACTTGCAGCTGTTTCTTTTGAAGATGACAAACATGTAGTTGGTTCATCAAAGTCTCCTTCCTTGCCACTTGATCCACCTTACCCTGCTCCAGGGTTCAAGGTACTGCCTGTTTTACTCCTTGCATAGCTTCTGCATGCATTCCTTTGCCTGCATAAATCTCTTGGCGAGAATTTCTTCCAACTTAGCCTGCTCCAGGGTTCAAGGTTCTGCCTGTTTTACTCCTTGCATAACTTCTGCATGCCTTCCTTTGCCTGCATAAATCGCTTAGCGAGAATTTCTTCAGTGGACTTATGCACCAACATTATGGAACATGCAAACATGTACCACAGCTTACTGTTACCCCCATGTTTTAATCATTTTTTTCTAATATATATTTGCAGGGTTCTTCAGACCCACCTCCATCTGGTGAGCGAAAGATAATATCAAGTGGGCGACAGGTCTTTTTCTTGTCCTCTGTCAGATGTACTTCTTCACCCTCTGAACTTGCACCTGAGCTTTAGTTTGTTGACTTATTCACCTTGCAGGCCTTTACAGGATCCATTATTGAACATGATGACAATCTTTTACCCATTCAACCTCCAGGCGGCAGTTCTTTGGCGAAAGTAAGCTGTTTTCTGTTTTTTCTTCTTATTTTGAGTCTCTCCTCGCTGTCGCTATAGAAATCCGCATTGATCTGTTCTCTTACTTTTTTCATGAATGTTTGGCAGCCTGGTACCTCTGCTTCTTCAAGGCCCATGTCTAGATTCAAGATGCAGATGCAGAAAGGAGAGCGGTGATTCTCCACACAAGGATGGATCTTTGCGGCCGGTACCTTCATCTCTAGGGCAATCACGATAAGCAGTAGTGTCGATACTGTAGGCACGAATTTTATCCTATCAAGATTCATCAGCACTGTATCCACGAGCTGAGCACCTGGAAAGGAAACATGCCCTTGTGGTTCGCTGGAGCGCATGTTCAGTAAAACTGTTTGTGGATACATGGCACTTTTCAGTTAAGTTGTCGGTGATGTCTCTCTTTTAGAACCCTGTATCAACAGGTTGCAAATCTTTCAGTTTCAGCCAAACAGATGTCCAAAGATAAAGCGCAGGACACGTACGGTAGCAAATCAATGTTGTGGAAGATGAGGAAAATGAATTAGAAGATCGAAAGGAAATCCATGGAAATTTAAGGAAAAAATAGAAAACGACGACGAGCGGGTTTGTTGGTTAATCTGGGCCGTTCAGACATGGCATCAATTAGCCATCAGGTTTCATCAGATCAGCAGACAGCAGGGGAAGAAGGTAAAAGAATAACCAGAGAGCTTTGGCCAATAAATTAATTACAGATTGAGTACTAGCTTGCTGTTCCTAGTTGTGCTGTAACAGAGTGTCATGACATGGTCAGTAGTAGCTGCCGCCGGTGAGCGCCGTGAAGCCGTCAGCTCGGCGAGTGGCGTCTCCCCTTCCCTCGGCGCCGTGGCGCACCAGATGCTATCTCTCACGTGTTTCACCAGCAAGGAGGGAGGAAGAAGCTGCCCTCTGCATGTCAGCTCCACCTGCCATTTTATCCACTCGTTAATCTTCACAATTAGCTAAGAGCAAAATGCTAATCTGGTATGTACCAGTAAGCAGAACAATAATATATGATACTCTTGCAAGCTGTTTATAATTCTTCGTGCATTGCTGAACTGTTTATAATTTCCAGATCGATCTAAAGACTAAAACTGTTCATGATCGACCAGGTTAGTTAACATTCTTGTCATGTGTAACATCTTGCGTTGGTATCTTGGACGTGACACGTCGATCGTATATATACGTCGCTAGCGCTCTACTACATACGTGTACACGGGTCTCTACGACGTACTACTACGTGCCTACCGCGACATAAGCGTGATGGCATGCAGACGGAAGAAGAGCTTACAGATCGACGACAACGACTTTGGTGATTTGATGGGTATATTGCGTGTCGCCGTCAGGCTGCCTTTGTCGTGCAGCCAGCCATCCACATTTCCTCTCATCACCATGCAACCTCTCTCCGCTGCACCATGGAGAGAGAGAGAGAGAGAGAGCACGCGCCCCGCCGGACCCGGCGGCCTTACCGTAGAAACCACTGCAAAGGCAAGACATAGCGCTAGCTAGGCATGCTGCGGTGGAGGCGAAAGGTGCTTTCCTGATATTCCCCTTCTCTCCATCTCCTTGCTGTCCTTATTATTACTCACGTCTATACTTAGATTCCGTTTGGATCTAAATCCTAACAGATAATAGGTAAAAGTGTAAAACTTTAGTATTAGCTCATCCAAACGGTGGAAAAACTTCAGTCAAGGCTCAAAAATTTTAGCAGATGTATAAATGTTAATATATACTGAAGTTTAGCACTCAACTTTAGTCCATCCAAACATGCTCTTTTATATATATTATATAAAAGTAGTACTGTATGTAATCGAGCAAAGTGACCCTAAATTAATTAGAAGTAGTACTGTATATGCTAAAGAAGAAGTGTTAGTTAGGCATTTTTTTTTCTTGAAGCATGCGTGAGTGAGCCCAAGATCAATGTTTGGATAGCAAGTTCTCTCATATATAAATGATACCTCGGACATAATATGAAGGAATTACTCTGTTGGTCAGTTCTAAAGTCTGAAATGCATGAGGATAGGGTGTGCATGAGGCTTGTGGTCAGGCCGTGCGTGGCCGCCCACAAGAAGCTAAGGCGCACCACCGCACCATCAGCGCATCGATAGCATACACATGTATACGTGCACTGTATAGAGGAGCGGGCAGAAGAGTGACTGCCTGCCTGCCTGCCTGACTGGTGTGCACGCACGTACGGGACCACCCTGGCAGCTACGGCCTACATGCAAATACGTACGTGATGAACAGTGACACATAGAAATCTGGTCCGCAACCTAGCTAGCTAGTACGACAAGTCATACTCCCATCTATGTACCCTTGGCTATCGTACACACACGTGCGGCGCGTGCATGGATCGAGAGCGCACACGTACAAGCGTGCGTAGTGCGCCGTGTCGTGCCCATCATCAGTGTCCACCAGTGGATGCTGTCGCTACCTACTATATACCTGCTGCGAGATAGTAGATTAATAATTAGTTCCTTTCTTTTTACAAATTGTATATATATATATATGTATATACCTGCTACTAGCTAGCTAGGTATTTATATATATATATATGTATGTATGGATATATACATACATACATATTCTGGAATCTGGACCCATCCGTTCCATATATGCATATGCTCGGCTCGCGGTGGTCGCATAGCAGCTAGCATAGTGAAGCATGACGATCCGGTGACGCGCCTCCTCGCCACTCCAGCCGTCACCATGCATGCATCATCACCGTCCATGCCAGATGCATATTCCGTCCTACCTATCGTCCCTCCCGATCCGGTACGGTCAAAAGCGAATCCATGCATGGGATCGCAATAGTTCCGTACAGAGAATTAAGTAAACAGTTCAGACTCAGCTTAATTGACACTTGAACAGTGACCACAGCCTGGCAGCCAGAGATTTTACCGAATATCCATCAGCTAGCTAGAGCAATTTCCATGGTCTTGGATGCAAAAGTGAGTGAGCTAGTGCTGCCAGCATGCATGCACGATCTATCTAGGGAAGAAGAACTATGCTGCAATATAATAATAAACATGCATGCATGCATATGACTTGACTGAACATGGTCACGCGTGCATGCCTTGATGCTGCCGTGCTCATCCTACATGCTATAGAGTATAGAGTATGTATAGAGTATGTATGTACTCCTACATGCTAGTAGCAGCTATTTCTAGCGGTATGCAAACCGTGCTGCGTCAGGCATGCACATCCATGCATGCGCGACTACTACTACTGACCAATTCCATCGATACTGCTCCCTATTTTTTTTTTCCTTCTCTGATGAAGAGGAACAAACTGACTATTAGTTGCAGATCACTAATTGGTGCAGGTGAGTGAAGTTGGCAGCAGGTCGTTGATGAGTTATGGTCACAAGCTAAGCTCATTTGCGCTACATTAATTGACAGTTCAACGTTAGCTTCTTTGATGAGAATTTGACCCCAAATGACTGGTTACTTTTTAACAAACCTTCTTTCTTTCTTTTTTCTTTACATAGGAGTAACTCCAACAGCAATATATCTCTAACATATAATCATGGGATATTTCCAATGTTACTACTTCCGTTTTACAATATTTGTCTACATCACATGTTTATAATAGGAGGCTCAAAAGCTAATATAAATAATATATATGTCCCATTATTTCTGCACGCATATTCTGATATGCATATATTCGTAACGATATAAAATGTATATGCAAATGAATATGTAGGTCATGATGTGGGCCTCTGACCTAGCTATTGCTTTGTCTAGTTGTTCCATAGATAATCCTTTGTCTAGTTGTTCGATAATCCCAAAACCGAAGAGATCCCAGCCTAGCTATATATGTGGTACGCTTAGGTATAATGTTTCTTTCATGAGTCCAAGCTAGTGCCAATTCACATATGCAGACACATAGCGGCTAGCAGATGCTACCTAAGCTTTGCAGTTGCAAATTCAACAAGTGCTCACCACTGTTCACTATTGATCGACCCATCGACATATCCTTCTCTCTCGGTCATTATCTCGACTTGCTTGTCAAAAACTTCATAATTCGATTCCACGAAAGACCACTATGCATGCTTAATTATGGATTCGCGGCTAATATCCAAGCAGTGTACGTACCTGATGATGAGATTGTGAGAGCCCTAGCTTCTCGGCCAAGTACTTCATCACCACCTCCACCTTCATGTTGCTGTCCCTGAGGGAAAATTAGTTTGAATGCATATTGTTTGAGTTCGATGTCTATAGACCTTTCAATTCATAATGGTCATTGCAGAATGGAAAGTTCATTTGATGGGTACTACTCATACATGCATATATATAGCCTCCTGGTCTATCTAGAAACTAAAAGGCTAGCTACTAGCTAGATAGGTCTTTCAGACAATAACAAAGCAATGAGAGCTACATTATTGCAGATACACACATAGTATACCACTGTTAAGCATTTAATCTTTGGGAATAATATCGATTAGAAAACAGTGGCTTAATTGTAATTTATTTGTGCAAGCTAAGTTCCAAAATTTTATCTGTTATGGATTAATAACATCCAATCAATCAGAAAGTCAACTTAATTATATGCACACATCCAATAGTCAGAAAGATTGGCTTATACTTGGGGACAAAATAGTAATAAAGGTTACAAATACAAGAGCTGTTAATCATATAATATGATAGGAAAGAAAATTACTTGATTCTTAAGTAGCTCTTTGGTATCTGAGGCAAAATAGGCTCTCTAACTCTGCAAGCATCAAAAGAATAGTTAAGTACTTCGCAGTTCCACGCCACATGAACAAGGACAGCCTGAAAGTCTAAACAATAAGCTCTCATGTACTGGCCTTGCAATTGCAGTATTATCAGATGCATTCACCTAATTAATACGATAGAACATATGCTTATGTCTTGGGTATATTATATATGGATGGTATGTATGAAGTATGATCAGAGGTATGCCGTATGCGCAGATATGCATGTACAGTAGTGAAGTTGTGGACATGTATGCACTTACTGGTTGGGAGCTGCTTGAAGTTTCAGCCACAGCCCGGCGGCCGCCTCCGTTCGTCGCGGCGGGCTCATGACTCTTATGGCATCGCCGGATGTCCTGAACGGAGGCATAAACGGCAAGGACGGCGCCGACAAGGACCCGCTCGCTGCCGGCGGTCGATACCGTCCGCGCCCGTACGACTGGTAGCTCCTAAGGGGCAGCGGGAATAACGGCGGCCTCATCCTCACGTTTCGCTTGTCGTAGGTGAACAAGTCCAGCTCCATAGGAGGCGGGGCCGGATCCGTACTGTTGTTGTCGCCGGAGGAGGAGGCGGAGGACGACGACGCCGCGGCGGCGAGGCCTAGCTGGAGCCAGTCTCCGTCGTCTCCTGCGCCGGCGCCGCCCCGGGAGCTCGTGCCGGCCGCCGCGGTCGGCTCGTCGTCGGCCATGGCGAGCCGAGGGGATCTTGACGGCTTGCGGTTGTCTTGCCGCGCGGCCGCCGCCGAGGCCTCCAATTGGGCGGCGATGCCGACGCAGTACTGGACGGGGTGGTAGCACGGGTTGCTGCTGCTCTTGCCGTCATGGTGCAACATGTTCCTAGTTGTTGGGACCATGGCGGCGGCGACGTGCTGCTGCTGACCTCGACCGTGTGGTACGTCACATGTCTCGATCGATCTCTCTCTCTAGCTACAGCTCATCGATCGTGTGGTGCATCTCATATCTCAATCCTTTCCGGCACCACGGCTGTGCTATAGATGAGTGCAAAACAGCTACTAGCTAGTTATTTATATATATGCATGTATGGATCAAGAAGAGATGCATACATCTGTGAAGGAGTCAGATAGAAGGAAAGAAGATGGATCAAGAAGAAAGCTAGCAGAGAGAAATGACTTGAAAGGGAGGAGGAGGAGGAAGAAGAGGATTCTCCTATTGGGGAGCAAGCTAAGGGGGAGAGCTATGCTCGAGCAGTAGGAGATGAGGAGGAGAGATGAGGAGGGCCTCACTTTCCCTTTGGTCTCGAGCCTGGAAGCTTGTGGCCAAGAGATGAAATAGTTCCTTGGGGAAGCCAGAGGAGAGAGAAAACAAATTAAGAAAAAGGATGCATAAATAAGCCTATAAATTATCCACTTTATGACTTAGCACGTCAACTACTGAGTCTCTAGTATGCTTATATGCGCATACTTTTAACCCATCTTACTTTTCAGGTGATAGCTGATTATTAAAGTGTATCGATGTGGAAGTGCTTTTACAAATCATGGTACATATATATATATATATACTCATTTTTTAGTAGTTGTCAAAAAAAAAGGTGTTCACATTCAGGACACCCTTTTTTAGCGTGTGTTCTGTGTCGCAAATGAGTTAGTATTACTTTAAGGTTGTGCATGCCATGATCTTGCAGTAGAATCGATATCTGTGGGATTGGTGGGGGATGGAGCCCGCTAGTGCTATGCAAACAGAGGTGTAGCCGTGCATAGGCTTCAGGGAGAGTATTTCAGAATGAGAACGGTAGGAGAGTGGGAGCAAGTGAAGTGTCTTGTACGTTGAGGTGACAGCATGGCAACTCCACTACCCTTACTAACCTTTTGTTCCTATAAATCCGTGACCAAGGTTTTTACTATGTTCAGCTCAGGTGTAGCTTTTCACCACCCTTGAGCAACTGCAGCCTTCCCCTTTATTTCTCCTTTTGCTTACTGATGTGTAATTAATTATTCTCATCTACTTAATCAACTCGAAATGAATGGCATATAATTAAGGGAGACGTTCGGTACCTTTCTGTGGAGGTTATGTTGTTATGATCCTGTTAAGCTTAATTAGACGTTGTCATGTCCCTGTTCCTGCTGATACCAGCTACTAGCTGGTCACTTCGCAAGATTCCAAGTCTGGTCAGAAACCTTAATCTTCTGATGCTAAAGTCTGATCGGAACATCTGTTCACATCAGTAATATATCACAAAAGATATTGCATATAGACATGAATGGAAATGGTACTCTTTTTACGAAAATAAGAAGCGATGCATTTATTTTGGAGGAAGCATGATATATATATATTCTTTTACAAAAAAAATAAAAATAAACACACACCAACCCTCTATTCCACCAGTCTTAATCTGATTACATATATATATATATATATATATATATATATATATATGTCGATTGGTGTAGGAAATGAAGTGCTGCCTGATAAGTACATAATAATTTAATTATAGTGCACGCTCTAGAAACGCGACATCAATGACATGCATTGATTATGAGAAGATTTACGCATGAGTAATTGTTTATGGAGAGAATGTCCGTGTGCAACACGATTGCACTGGATTTATTTTTTCTAAAAAAATGTTACGTTTTCAAGCACCACTTTACCTGACAGCTATATATATTTGTACTGCTGCAGTATAAGAATGATATGCATTATTTATTTAACATTCAGATGCATGGAAAGGAAACTGATTATAATAGAAAAAAATTACACAAGTATTTTACCCAACATCCCAGAATTCTCTAAAAGGAAACTTTCCACAATTAAACTGATGGAACTGTACTTACTGTGTCTCATATATATTCTTATAAAAAAAGATTCACATATATATTCTTGTACCACATGCATGCATTTTCCAATACTAAGTTGACAGATGCCAGTTGATCCCGACTCTAATCATTTTAAATTTGCTTAATGGCAGCTCACTACCGTAAGGTGATAGATGGGCAGTACTATTAATTCCGTGAAATTATTACATCAACTTGAGCATAGTATAAAGATCTTCAGGGATTAATGCTTGATTTACAGCAGGCAATCAGCTGGGCACTTAGTTGTCAATCATTGCAGGTGAGGCCATCACGTAATGCAGGAAGAGATTAAAGAAAAACATTTCAACTAAACAAAGATTAAGGGACTGCATGCATCCATGCATGGGCCATCTGATCTCTCCAGCATGTAGACGACATATCTACTATAGTATCAGCCTCATGGCTCATGATGAGGACAAAACTACTACTCTGTTGGACTACTGGCGGAGCTGCACAAGAACACAGTAGTCTATCTACCACATGAACAGAAAACAAATGTGCAAGGTCAACGACAATTGCATTTGATGTCCATTTCATTGATTTATTATAGGATCATTGTTCTGAGACGCTCAAGGTTGTGAGATCGTTCTCCAATCATGTTCACTGATGGTGCCCTCACGTCGCATACGGCATACACGCTTTGTAATTTCAGTATTATAAAATATGGAGGTCGTATCAGTTCAAACCAAGAACTGCTGTGCTGTTGATTAGGTCACTAATAATCCACAATACACAATGTGTATTGTTCTCAGCACAACCACGAGCGGGAAGAAGTTTGCTCAATCACATTGGTGGACTAGTCACAAAACATCATTGTCTATGATCATTGAAATCACTGCTTCATTCCATGCATGATTAGATATGTATGCATGAAGAATGGGATAACTTCCATTGTTTTTGGGAAATTATCAAGGTCTACTACTTGATTACTTCATCCATTCCATTACCACAGTAGCTTAAGGGGGCACTAAATTTTAAGTTGCTAACACTTTCTTTGCTATTGCTGAAAATAATCCGATCCAGAGAAACAATATTGACCAGAGTGGTTTTGTTTTGCTTTGTTAAAGTTATCTTGGCCACATTGTGGATCGGTGCCATAAGGGCAATCCTGGCCACGAACCTTTCTTTGTGCCAGAGACATTCAGCAAATGGATATTCTGTCATTATATTAAGTACACAACCTTACAGAATGTCAACACTTTTAGATGCCATGCTAGCATATATACATACATATACGGATTACGTGCTGATCACTACCTGCAGTATAAAATAACTCGCATGGTCTTAATCTTCATGCATCGATGTTGGAATAAAGAAATATATAGGAAGACGAATATGATCATCAACAAGGTGTACTTCCTCCTTTTGTATAAGAACATGCTGAATGCGCTCCTACGCAGATAATGATAAAAGCCTACTCCCTCCCAAATTATTAGTCGTTTTAGCTTTTCTAGATTCATAGACTATACACCTAGACATAATATATATGTAGATGCATAGAAAAAATATGAATATAGAAAAGTCAAAAAGACTAATAATTTAGGACGGATGGAGTATCTGTTAAATTCTCCAAACTGTTCCCGTTCTTTAGGTCATCATCGATCTCTGCCTCTCCAGAGGTTTCCAATCCAAACTGATTTCCTGTTTATGGTTGTACAACTGATCTGCCTTTGGTTAGCAAGACAGATCCTTCAGCAGTCAGGAAATGACAGTAGTCCAATTAAATTCAGGTGGCACATTTTTGCTCTAAGATATGATGCTCTGCCTGATTGGTGATTGTCTGGATAGCTTTACAGTCTTACAGATAAGCTTGTCATCCATAAGGTACACAGGATGCAGAAATTCTAGATCGAGAGGCTGAGTAGCATGATGCTAACAGGAAATAGATAAACACTGACTAAGTCTCCATAGGATGATGCGAAGATGACACCGACCAGTCGCACGTTGATAAAGCACAACAAAGGCAGCTGAAAGGTCTCTATATAGATTACCGTCAGTCCGGTTGACAAGCAGGGTCTGTATCCTAGGGTTTTTGTTTGTATTGATTTCAAATATGAACTAAAAAATCCCCAAATCAGAACAGTCCATTAGGACCACATAATTTCTGAATTCCTAATTTTCTGAGTATTAATTGTTCAATAATCAACACTATTCCTTAGATGTACTTTTTAAATTCCATTCCAATATATTTTCCCCTCATTATCCATTATCAGCAACTGAGCATCATAATGCGCCAATTGTATGCAGTAGCACACATGTATCTGCATATACAAACAAAGCTGGATTCCGGTTTGCAATTTTTTTGTAGATGATCAGTCAATCAGTCCATCACGGAAGAACAGACACATGCACCTTTTTTTATGATATGTTTCCTTTGTTTGGACGCTCATGATGGCAGCCAAGAGTACTCGAGAATTGAGAGATAGGCACTTGATATGCAGCACTGTTTGGCTCCCTTCAGACTGGCATTCTGAGATGAAATGTTGCATAGGATTGAAGCACCTCCCTACTCTCGGTTAGATTTCAGTGTTCCACTTTCACTTGTGGTGCAGTGCAGGTGCAGCCTGAGCATATGCAGTCTCTCTTGACCAGCCCACACTTCTGCATGCCTATAAAGCGTGCACTCACATAAACACACCAATACTTAAAGCCCTCGATTTTCTCTCTCTATCCTCTCTCTAGTTCTCTCCCTCTCCTCTCCGATGTGGATGCAGGACATGGGAGGAGGAAAAGAAAGATTGTTCTGTGCATGACAAGATGTTTGGATTGGGGGAGGTCCGGGTTTTGATCATAGTTCCTCGTGATATGTCAAGGAAGATCTTGTGGACCATGCACATCGATCACACATGCATGCATGCAGCTGCAGTGCAGTAGCAGCAGCACAAGGCTGGCTTTGCAATGCTGCCCCAGCAGCAAGGCCTGCAGCCATGCACTGATGCCATGGAAAGACACATCACTGGTGAATCTTTGTGAACCAACCAACCAGCTCAAAACCGCTAAACCAAACCAGGGTCCGGCCGGTCCTCTCCTCTGTGTTTCAGTGTCACCTTTAAGTGTTTTGTTCTCTACTTTCCTTTGTCTCTAGCTGTCTCTGAAAAAAGGCTCTTGCAATACAGTGGTGCTCATTGCTGACTACCTCACTTGGCAGGCCACCACAAGCTTATAATGGCAGTAGGAACAGCCTTCTGCCTTCAGCCTGGGGAGAGGGTATCTTGCTGTTCATGTTCTGCTCTTTTTACTGTTTTTGTATGCTTCTTTGGTAGGCTAGGGGTAGGATGCTACTTCCACTGCACCTAAAGCTACAGTGATCCTAGTACAGGGCCACTGAAATACTGCATAAGTGCATATGCATGCATGCACGTCTCTGGAAAAAGAGCCAGTAAGCTGGCATGCATGTAAAAAGCATATGCACGCACACGTATGTGCTTAACAGCTATAATTAACTCTGCAACTCAGATCCTATAGTGTAAAATCATTTGTAGCTCTAAATCTATAGCTTGCTCCCTGGCTTGCAGACCAGGAGACAGGCCTCAGTTACTGGGTAATCTCCATAAAGCCAGAATGAATTAAGAAATTAAGTTACTAGTATGGAATCAGCAGCAACAAAAGGAGTTCAGGGATGGCCAGGGAATCACCTGTGAGGTCCAACAGAAATCTGTTCAAGCTTGCATCAAATTACTTATTCCAAATCCCTGAACAATAGCCCCAACTCAATCCAATCCAATCCAAACCAATCTGAAGTTTGGCCGCTATTGATGCTTCTCTGCTTCTGCATGCACCAGATAGGTAGGAGGAGCTGTCTGCTGCTTCACATCAAAGATCATAGCACTTGGCACTTGCCACTGTTCTTATGCTACAGTGCTGCTCCTGGATTGAGTCTTTTTCCATTGCCTAGCTATATATAGTACAGCTACAGCAACATATGTAGTCTGAAACTCTGAATCCCTGATGCATCCAATGACCCAAGAGAAAATCCACCTAGCAAGCTTCCTTTATGAAAAGAACCACATCACAGACATCTCACTCATCCCCGTCAAGGCAAAGTGCTGAATCCATCCACCTGCATATTTATATAGTACCAGGACTATACAGTTTTGTACTGCTGCAGACTGCTGTTTGACTAGACAGAGAGATATCGAGGCCCTTTTGTGCATGCAAAGCAGGGAGCAGTACACTGCATCAGACATTTTGCATCATAACAGGCATGACCATACAAGCCTCTCAGCTCATGCTCTGGCCCCTAGACATGCTTCAGCTTCACACTCACACACCACATCTCTCTTCTTTTTTTCTTCTGATCATAATGCTACCAACCAAGACATAACAAGACAAACAGAAGCACATTAAACCAGGAAGACCGTGCTGCTCCAGTTCAATTCAGTCTCATGCTTGTGCACTCCTAGACCATGTCACAGCAACTTCTATCTCCAGCTGCCTCCTCATGATAGTAACACTCCAGTGACTGGTTTGGCCCACCCTATCCTCTCCTGGCAATCCTGCTAGAGAATATCAGCACTTTCACATTCACATTCAGTCAAGGGCCCAAGGCCCATCTCGTAATAGTTGCTGCCAAAAGGTTAGCTTCCATTGATCACCAAGTCACCATGAAAATCTATCACCATCTCCATGTCCCTTGCAGTTGCAGTGAAGCAACTGAATAACTGCACCTTATGGGACTCTGGTGAGACCATTCACTCAGATGAATCAACACTAAACACTCACGAGAAGATTCAGATTCAACTCTGCTGCTTTTGCATTTCTGTACTCTGGGTTTATTACTTGGTTACACAAACTTGGAGCCATCATTATCCAATTCAAAGCAAACTGAATTTATCGATAATAAAACTGCATATAGCTACATGGTTTCACTCATAGTCTCACCTCTCAAGGTTTCAGAGCTCTAAAAATTGATTTTTCTAAATTTGATAAAACAATGTCTATCTGTGTGTTATGTGCCAAACTACGGTGGATGATACATACTGTACAAAATCATCTAAATTTCTTCAGAAACAAAAGGGCAAGAAAAAGGACCCAGAGGTGCACAGACCACAGAGGGGCCAAACAAAGGCATACGGGTGCACACCCGGATGGCCCAGTAAACTAGCACTGTAGCAGCATATTGTTTGCACCTGGCACTGTTCATTGGATCTTCTTCAGTTTCTCAGCAACTGCAGTCTTTTCTTGCTCAACCGGGAAGTATTTGATACCCACGAGATCACCAACTTTGCTGATCACCTGACAAATTGGGATGAAATTTAGTTCTGTAACTTGCATAGCAATCAGTACAACAACAGAATACATGGCCTGTTCGATACAACAAAAAGAGTCAGATCAACAATCATGGTTTGCAACTAAAGCACCATTTTTGCACCAACCACCATCAAGTTAGTAAAACAGATAGGATTGTGTGCTTTACCTCTAATCCTTTAATGAGATCTTCCCTGGAGTGGGAAGCTGAGATACATATCCTAGCTCTAGCAAGTAGAAGTGGTGTGGCAGGAAATGCAACAGTAACAACAGCAACCTAGCAATATGGAGTAGGTCACATTAGTAAACTATCAAAAAACCTTTCATATGGAAAAATCTCTGTAACTAGTTCAGACATAAGAGATGAATTGCTTTGAGACAGTGTCTTAAGAAGTGTCAGCATTGTATACTAGGTGGCTAACAGATGTCGTGTATACTCACATTTTGCCTCAGGCACTCCCTTGAAAATGCAGGAATTTTAGCAGGATTGTAAAGCATGATAGGCATGACGGGTGAGTCATTATCCCCAAGAACCTCAAATCCCATTTTCTGAAGCTCTGACCGGAAGAAATTGCTGTTCTCTCGAATCTGAGCAAGTTTCTTGGCCCCTATTAGAACACTTGATACATTAGGACTTCCCGCAAGACTGGAGATGAACTGGTAAGATGTCAGAATGTTGATATTCTTTATGATATACCTCTGTTAGTTCCATCTTCTCCCAAGATAACCTTTATAGCTGAAATGACTTGCTGGACCGCTGGAGGTGACATTGATGTTGCATAAATGTGAGCTGGGCATGTATGCTTTAGATGATGAATAATCTCCTGAGAAGAATATATACAGAGAGAGAACGTTTGGCGGGTCAGATTTGTCAACTTCAAAGTTTGTTCAGTCAAGACCAGCTACCAGACTATATACTTCGTACCTTTGATGCTGCGATGTAACCTCCACATGATCCAAATGATTTCGTAAATGTACCCATCATAATGTCAACATCAGCTGGATCCACTCCCAGTAGCTCGCATACACCTCTCCCTGTTTTCCCAACTGCTCCAATACTGTGTGCCTCGTCTAAATATGTGTAAGCCTGTTCAGATGCGAAAGTACTTTAGTCTACCCAGTACAACACTGCCGGTATAAATCACTAGTAAAAGCTCTAATGATAGCTATGAGGGTAGTCGCATGCCAGCTCACATCCAATATGCAGGAAATTATTTGTCGCCATTACCAAGATGCACAAGTATCCTAATACAAAGCAAAATTCATCACGCAAAATCCTCGAACCTTGTATTTCTTGCATACGGAAATAACCTCTGGGAGTTTGCATAGCTCCCCCTCCATGCTATAAATTCCCTCAACAATCACAATGATCTTCTTCCATGGTCTGTGTGTACGAGGCTGCCCTCCCGCAATCTGCTCTCTCAATACCTCTTCCAAATGAGCAGGATCTGGAAGAGAAATATGGAAAGCATTAAACTTTACAGTGAGCAATGGGTCCCAGTACTTATGATGCAACTGCTAGTTGCTTACTGTTATGTTGAAAAACACGAACGGTGGCCCCTGAACCCCTAGCTCCATTGACTATAGAATTATGGTTCAATGAATCACTTATTATCAGGCCTCCCTGCAATTATTACAGTAGTCTTAGCTGCAGCTCATAAAAAGGAAATAGCTGAGAGAGCATGAGTATATCTTCGCAACGAACCTTCCCAATTAGAGCAGGAATGATAGCAGAGTTTGTCACATAGCCCATGCCAAAAAGAATTGCTGCAGGCTTGCCAACAAATCTCGCAACCAGTTCTTCAAGCTCAGTGTGCAACTTAGTGTTACCTAATGTCGTATAATCATCAAATAAGCTTACAATTTTTGATATATTATTTAATGCACCCAACCAAGGCAAACTATGGCATAGTTTGATAAAACATAACGACCAACCTCCATCAACTCGAACACTGCACGTGCTTGCAGAGTACTTCTTCAGTGACTCAATAACACGAGGGGTGCAGTACTCATCAGCCGCAGCAAAACCAAGGTAATTGTAGGAACCCAAATTAAGGCATTTGGATGTTTTTGCGGTACGACTGCATCAAAGATACACTGAATCAGATGTTGACACCCATGCCAAGACAATGTGTGAATAGTATTCACTTATGGGACGGAATGTAAGTAACATACTGGAGTGTCTTGTTGCAGTCATTTGAGTAACGCTCAACCACATCAAACCAAGCATCTGGCGCACTGGCAATTGGCCGGCCAAAGCAGTCCTGCCATGACAATTGAGACTAGAAGTCAGCAAGAGTATGCTGTTCTAGTCGGTGAATGGTGAAATATGATCCCTCACACCCCGGCCATAAAAAAAGAGTTAGGTTTTATGTAGCAGAAGTGATATATACTGTATATTGTTCATACACACCTACTCGGATGAAAGATCAGTTCCTACTAATGAAACTCTGTGATTGGAGTATTGGAAATTTGGAATAGCACGCAAAATGAGGCAGTATGTTTCAGTTCATTCAGCCACAACCCATCAATTGAAAAGAGGACCTTCCCTTTCTCTGGCTCTTCAACTTTTTTCGTTTTAAAGTTCCAGTTCAATAGTTTCTGAGCTTGAAGATCTTCAACAACAGTTTATCAGACAGACTATCAGTAATAACAATCTATACAAGTTTTACTGGAAGCAGTAATCTATCTACCAAGGGAGTCAAAATACTTGTTATCTATTGCTTGGTCGGTCTAATCAGAAAAACAACAGTAAGAAATAATTGAGCCACCGTTAGATGCTCACATGCCCGTGAGCATTGCAGCCAGCGGTGGGGGGAACGATTATTGTTATGGAAACCGCGACAATCGCCTCACCTGGATGCGGAGATAGAGACGGCGCGTGTAGAAATCCTCGAGGCCCAAGCAAATCGGCGCGTAACCCTGCGACGAAATTAGCAGTAAGACACTGCCGCCGCGAGACGGAGCAGCAAATCCGAAGCGTAGCTCCCCGCGCGGCCGTCCACCGGCGCGGAGGGCGAGGGCGAGGGCAGCGCACCTTGAGGTTGCTGGGCTTGCGGGCGTCGAGGATCCTGCGGAAGAAGTCGCGGAGCTGGCCGAAGGCGAAGAGGAGGCCGTAGCTGAAGAGCGTGGTGAGCGCGGTCACGTACGGGAGCCGCACCATCGTTCCCCCTTCCCTCGGTCCGTCGACAGCGCGAGCAGCACACGGCGGTGGGCGGTGGCGGATGCCCCGGCGGCGGGGCGGGATTTGTAGCCGCGAATCCACGCGGTGGCGGGCGGGAAGGGAGCGGGGGGGAGTGGAAGCGGTCGTTAATGGCGACGAGAGAGAGGAGGGCGGGTGGCGGCCGACTATATTAGTTAATTAATCAAATTAGTGTACTAGGACTAGTAACGAATCCGAGGCGCTGATCGGGATCAAGGGCAGCGGTCGTGGGTTTGAACGTGGACGATGGCGACGCCGAGGACGACGAAGAGGGGAGGGATGCCTCGCCGCCGCGGTGCCCTCACCGGCGGAGCACCGCATCGCCGGATCAGCTACGCTCGCATTCGCATTAACCCCTGTTCATCTTTTTTCCCTTTTTATTTATTTCCCCTTCGATCTCGAGCTTTTTTTTCCTACGAAACACAGTACACCCTTGGAGAAATCTCAAGTTATTACCTCCGGCTCGGACATAGCACGTGAACGCAAAATTTATATTATTTTTCTTGGGACCAAAATGTATATTCGCAAATATATATTCGGGAGAAAATATGGCCTTGACTGATGACTGAAGAGTGAATGTGCGGATCTAGGATTGCTCTGCGCATGCATCTTCAAGGTTGCCTTCTCATCAGTCCATGGCCGTTACCTCGCTGTTGCAGTTCTTGCGGTGACTTGGTCAGGATTGGAATTCGATTGACCATGAGGATCTCCGCTCATTCAGTGCGCGCGCGACCTGATCATTCAGATATTGGCCTTCACAGCATGGCGACAAAATGGTCCAGCTGCTCTTTGTGGAAAATGTTTATGTTCCTTTCTGGTTCAGACCTTTTCCGGAACCGTGGGCAGTGTTGCCTCCTCAAAATGAAGCATTTGCATTGACAAATGACAACAACGTTAGTCTTCTGATTACGATGGCAACTTCAAGGAAAGTCCAGCTTCCTTAAGAGAGCGGTTAACTACATCGCCTGACTTTTCAGAAGAAACCAACGGGACACAAGAGTGAAAGCTGACCTCAAAAATCACGTGCTCTTGAGGATGGCCTCAGCTTGATCCACCCGATTCTGAGCTGAAAACGGCTCAAAATAAACCACACCACTCCAATTCGTGATGGGTGCAGTATTTTTAGGTCAAATAACAATTCTTCTGGCATGATGGTGGAAACCAACTAGCAAGTACTATTGCTCTGTCAGGTCACCGCAACTATGGTTAACACACGAAGGTTGCAATACTGCACATGCTTTGTTTATTCCGGAGAGAATATGAAAATGAAAAGGGCTAATGCGGTTCATTTTTGGCCCATCATACAATACATCGTACTAGGCCATCTGGCCCACAGTCAATTTCCAGGAGCTCGGCCCAACAATGCTTCTCTTCTTGTCTTGTTCTACTACAACAGTCAACAAGACAAGGTTTTGATTTTTGAATATGCTAAATACGCTTTCTTGCTGGGCAGGCGTACTATCCATTTGAGCTTGCTTTCGTCGTAGTGTCGTACCGCCGGCTGGAGGAAGACGACACAAACACAGTGTGGATCTGTAACCGTAGTGCGTTTCCACTTCCTTCCCAGCTCATCCGCGGCAGAGCAATTAATCAATTGCGCGCCTGCAATCCTCACCCCTCGTCTACCGTTGCAAACTGCATTTTCTCCTCTGCGTCTTCAAGAAGGGATCTTGAGGACTTGAAGGGGCGGAAGGAACCCGGGGTGTCGAACCTCGGTGAATAGGTAGGGAGAGGCAATGGCGAAGGCAAAGGCGGGGAAGGAGAAGGATGTGGTGCGGCTGGAGCGCGAGTCCGTGATCCCCATCATGAAGCCCAAGCTCATCATGAAGCTCGCTTACCTCATTGGTATCTCCTCCTCTCCGTTCCTCTACTTTTGTCTGTTCCGTCTAGGCACACCATTATTAGAAAGGAAGGTTAGGCATACCATAGGTGATGAGCGTTTCTTGGGCTCTTAAAGGGAGGCTATGGTATCGTGTTTATCCTATTTCTACTGCGAAGTTGTTATCTTGTGAGATTCTTGTCTCTTTCGAGGGAAATGCTAGAATCTTGCTTTGATTGATTCGCCTGGATCATGTAAAGTGGAGTCTGTATAGAGAAGTTTGTGTAGGCATTGCGACTGGAATACATTATTCAGACCAGATCACTAGTGCCTTTAGCTGTGCGCTTCTTGTCATGTGGCCATCAAATATTTCCTTGTCTTGTTTTCGACAAGCTGAAGCAAAGATGTTGCTTTGGATACAAGACCATGCAATGCAAGTAACGCTACTGTGTATTTCTTGAAGAACATCAATCTGACAGAGACGAATTCTTGAAACTCTGCAAGAGGGTTGAATACACCATAAGGGCTTGGTACCATCTCCAGTTTGATGATATGATGGTGAGGAAAGTTCATTAATTATACATACGCAGCGTTGTTGGTTTGAATTGATGCAACCATCTCTAGGGTCTTCAGTGTTTAAATGATATTTGACCTATTCAGGCTGGTACTTTTGCAGGAACTGTTCGCTCTCTTCGATCCTGTGCACGGTGCTAAAAAACTGCAGCAGCAGAACTTCTCACCTGAGGAAATCGACATGCTTGAGCAGAACTTCCTCTCCTATTTCTTTCAGGTAAATGACCTATTCAGGGAGAAATAACAATTGATAGGTTTAGTCTCCAAGTGAAGGGTGGAGGTGTGGAGCAGTTTCTTAGTGTTGCAATAAATCGAAACATGTTCTGTAAATGTGCTCTT
Organism: Panicum hallii; assembly: GCF_002211085.1. NCBI lineage: Eukaryota > Viridiplantae > Streptophyta > Magnoliopsida > Poales > Poaceae > Panicum > Panicum hallii. The sequence goes on along the minus strand of NC_038046.1, from coordinate 1,996,825 downwards.
TAACGTGTCTTTATTTAAAGTGCAGGTGATGGAAAAAAGCAATTTTAACATAGTAAATGACGATGAGGTTGAACTTGCTCATTCCGGACAATATCTGTTGAATCTTCCCATTAAAGTTGATGAATCAAAGGTTAATGCGCTTTACCTGCAAACTATGTCTCCTTATCTAAATTTCACTAAATTCCAATGTGAAATTCCAATTTTATTGTTACATTGTACAGTTAGATAACAAGCTTTTGTCGAAGTATTTTGAGGAGCACTGTCATGAAAACCTCCCTGACTTCTCTGATAAGGTGATGTTTTTTATATGCGACGTAGATGGACTTCTCTTTTTTCATGAAAACCTACCTAAATTCATTTAGTAAATCGTTCCATTTTCCTTTCAGTTACATCAGGTCAATGTTATTTCATAAGCAATAATTTCTAGTTTTCTGTAACCAACCAAGCAGGCAAAGATGCAAATTTGGGAACTCAAATTTAGCTATCAGCTTGTCCTTAAACTTTCATGTGTTATGTATTGTATAATTATCTTTTTGTTTAGTGTAGCTCTCCAGAGTCCAGACCTCTTCTCTCCTAGTGGCATTGACCTGTTTTTTAGTGTTACTCATATATGTTCATGAACAACGACTTGTTTAGCTAACATAATCCTCTTATTTGCCAGTATGTTATATTTCGTAGGGGCATTGGATTGGACCGCACTAGCAACTTTTTCTTCATGGAGAAAGTCGACACAATCATAGCTCGTGCATGGCGAAGGTTCCTTGAAAAGACGAGGTACGTTATCTGCTTCACATTTTAATGCCCTGTGCATTTTATCTTGCTCATCGAAAAGGTTACCTTTTTTTCATCCTGGAATTTCAGATTGCAAAAGCTCTTTTCAAGAAAGAAAAATGGTAAACAAAAGATGGATTCCAAGAAGAATGATGATCTAGCAAGTGAAGTAGACGAAAAGGATTTATATGTTGAACGTATACGGCTTGAAACAATGGATTTGAGGTTTGCTTTCTTCTTTGACATGTTAAGCTGTCGCAATCCCTATCGCTATCTCTCATGGTCTCACAGTTTCCACTTTGCAGCTTGCCAAATTTAATTGGCAAGGTCACAATTCAGGAGCCTACATTTGAAGAGGTGATTGTCTTGTACAGGTAAAAGTTATAAAACGATCTGAGGCTGCAGACAAAATTTTCTTGTCCTGTTTCTGAAATGGTTGTTTGTATGATTTTTTTTAAAATCGCAGCGTGAACTGATTTTTGATGTATTCCTTCAGGAGGAGAAGTCCAAAGGGCCAGGATGATAGAGCAATTCATGTCAAACATTTCAAAAATATTCCAATGGCAGATATGGAGTTGGTTCTGGTTAGCACTGGGAGTTGCCTTTTCACATTCATATTTATTTCTTTAACTGGATTTAAGCTGAAGAAAAATTTGTACTCATTGCAGCCTGAGAAGAAAAACCCAAGCCTTACACCAATGGACTGGGTTCAATTTATTGTTTCTGTTGTCATTGGACTCGTAAGTGGACTGGAATCGATTTCATTTGATTCTTTTTTGAATTGTGGTACCTCCACCTTCTAATTTACTTATGTCACAACACATAGGTTACACTCATCAGTTCACTCGAAATGCCTAAGGCTGATTTCTGGGTTGTAATCGCCATCCTGTCTGCTCTGGCTGGATATTGTGCTAAGATCTATTTCTCGTGAGTACCTTAGTCTATTTGTTTTTCCTCTGTTCATTCTATCAGTAATTTTTATTACGAAGACAATGGAAAATGGTGGAACTTTTTGTGCAGGTTTCAACAGAACATGGCAACCTACCAAAACCTAATCACTCAATCCATGTATGATAAACAGCTAGATAGTGGGAAAGGCACACTACTGCACCTCTGTGATGATGTGATTCAACAGGAGGTAGGTTTAGACTCTAGCCAATGTATTCTCTTGAGAATCAACCCCCAAAAAAGAGACAAGTGATAGTTCAGACATTGGAATTCAAAGCTTAGCTAACAATTCACTTCCATCCTTGTGGTTTTGAATGTTCAGGTCAAGGAGGTCATAATAGCCTACTATATTTTGATGGAAAATGGAAAGGCTACCAGTGATGTATATATATTATTCTTCCCTTTCAAAAATTTATACTTTATTCCTGCACTTATTCTTGTGGAGGAATGATTAAAATTAAATATTCGTGTGTTCTCAATGTGATAGGATCTTGACTTGCAATGCGAGGAGTTAATCCAGGAAGAGTTTGGCTTGCAATGTAATTTTGAGGTGATGGATGCTGTTCAAAAGCTGGAGAGGCTTGGTATCATTACAAGAGTGAGTTCTCACATTTTTTTTTCTCGAACACGTAGGAGAGCTGCATATCAATATATTAAGAAGATATGAGTTCTCACATCTTTTTCTCTTATTTCCACTTTGTCAAAGTATATGGGTGGTTTCTCTACTCCCTACCCACCCTAATGATGAAGTCTGCTTTCCATCCAGGATTCTATTGGAAGAATTTGTTGTGTTCCTCTAAAGCGTGCCAATGAGATCATCGGTGCTACCACGGAAGAGCTGGTTATGAAAGCAAGGCAAAGCTAGCGAGCTTGATTCGAACAAGGTATCCTGTTGTAAATTCTTGCCTCACTACAACTTTTATGGTACTCCAGGAAGGCCTAACACTAAACTCTTGCATATCAGGTGGGGTAAATACATTCTGGCCATCTCCAGAATGGCAGAATAGTTCTCCAGTGGAAGTTACGAGAAATTGGGTTGTATTTTTTTGTCTTTTGTAGGATCTGCTGTATTGTGGAATGTCTGAAGTGTGTTGTAAGCATGTAGCATTGTTTTTATAGCAAACGAGGCAGTAGGATGTTAAAGAACTAATAAAGAAAATAATTGTTCTGCTAACGCAAATTTCTGCAACACATGGTACAAGGGCGGTGAATAATGTTGTGAACTGCGCATTAATGTTCATGCGAGCTGATCACAGTACAGGTAATGCTGACGGTTTACTGCATCCTGCAGTCTGCACACTGAGCCACTGACATTGGCAGCTTGATCTGTATTGCTGTTCCTTACCTGTGAACGGGAAGCTCCGCGTTCCGTGAAAGTAGGATGCTAGGATGTAAACAAATTGTAGGTTAATCACAGATTAACCAGAGTACCAGCATCATATTGAGTTCTTGTGAGTCGATTACTATTAATTCGATACCCGAATTATTTCCAGACATGAAAATTGGATAAGGAAAAGGTAGCAAAATTCCTGGACGCTACATGTCCAATACCATTATCCAGTGTGCAATTTTTTTATTCGGAAAAAAAGTGTGTTTTTGTCTCTTTGCAGCGAGATAAGTGCAGAGCCAGTGGGGTGGAGGTGGAGCAGACAGCCGAGAGCCAAGCTCATCGCTTGGAGTGAGATAATGAGCAGCAGCACCGTGGTGTCCGGCGTCTCCACGTCACCCTCTGCAGGCGCTGGTGCTCGCCATCGCCATGGCGCAGCGAAGCAGATGAGGATAAAGGTAGCGCAGCCACAGCAGCTGCTGCACGGCCGCCGCCGGCAAAGCAGCGGCAGGGGCAGCGCCGTGGTGGCGAGGGCCGGGCCCGGGGCGCTCTCGGAGATCGAGCCGGACCTGAACGAGGACCCCATCGACAGGTGGCGCACCCCCGGCATCAGCCCGGTCGGTTCCTTCTCTCAATTCCTTCGCTTTTGAACGCTGGCTGTACTATCTGAACTCTCTGAAGAAATGGATAGCGTTTGTTCATGGATGACACTGGACAGTAATCTGTGTGTTGCAGGAGGACTTTGAGTTCGGAGTGTACGATGGACACCACACCTATCATGAAGGCCAAGGTCTTATCCTAAACACTTCATTGTCATTTTATCCCTGTATTGGTATCCTTGCAAGAAGGAACACTGATTGTTATGTGACGTGGTGAAACAAACCCTGCAAACAACTGCGATGCCGATGCCCTTTCTGAAGACAAGAAGGGATTCTGGGAGGATGTCTCCGAATGGTACCAAGAAGCTGAGCCTCCTCAGGGCTTTCAAGGTACTGTACTCTTAGCCCCTCAGATCTTTCTCCTTCAGTGACAGTGAAAAAACCTTTGTTCATCAGCATGAATGGCAATCTCTTTGCAGCACTCATCTCCTGGGCATTTCCTCCTGCCATCATCCTTGGCATGACTTTCAATGTACCGGTATGGACTGAATACTTCTACTGTGCCCTGATAGAACACGAGAAATCTTTTTCCAGTTTTCTATGTGAATTGAATTGTTTCATGTGAAATTCCTGGGTTGCAGACATTGGCCTAACTTTTCACCCTACTTTTATGTAATATTTACTGACTGGAGATGTGCCTGCTTGTGCCACCAGGGCGAGTACCTCTACATCGGGGCAGGTCTCTGGATCATCGTGTTCTGCATCATCGAGATGCAGAAGCCGGACAAGCCGCACAACTTCGAGCCGGAGATCTACATGATGGAGAGGTCGGCTCGCGACAAGCTCATCGCCGACTACAACTCCATGGACATCTGGGACTTCAACGAGAAGTACGGCGAGCTCTGGGACTTCACCGTCAACACCAGGGAAGACATTGTCAAATCAAGCTAGATCGTCATGTGTGGCACAAGCCATGAAAGCAAATCAAGCATAGCATAGCTGCTAGGAAAAAAAAGCTCTCGAATGGAAGGAATAACAATGTGTGTATCTTCATGACTGAGGTTCTCAGCCATGTAAAAACAGAGGACCTGAAAATCTGTTCTATCTCCTCACATAATGCATCTATGTCAGGCGTCTCGCAGAACATGCTCTGCAGAATAGCGAGCAGCTGTTGCTTCGACTTCCTGCATGGTTTCTTATGTTTCTCCAATGTTTTGAGAAAACAGAAGCAGGACTGGTTCACTGAACATTTAGAGCTTCTGGTTTGCCACCACCCACACAATCTTTTTATAGGAGTATCCAACAAACAGGAAAAGTCATTCTTCCTTAAAATCTTTTCAGAAAAAAAGGAAGAAAAAAAAGGAAAAGTCCGGTTTGCACCCTTGATCTATCATAAAAGTCCGATTTTCAACCTTCAACTATGAAACTGGATAACATAGGCCATCCACAGTCGAAACTGGGCAAATTTGGCCCTTCGGGTGGTTTCAGAGGTGGATTTTTATTTTATAAAAATTAAAAATATTCAAATTTAAACTAAAAAATTCATAAGTAATTCATTTTAAATCAAAAAATAGGAAATGGGTATCAATATTTTTTAAAAAATATAACCTAACTATTGACACTCTACTTTTCAGTTATTCGAATCCAATTTTTTTATATTCATAATATTTAGTTGCTTGTAGTTATGACTATTATTTTTTAATAAATAAGATTCAAATAGAGAAATAATAGATAAGTGACATTTTAGAAAAAAATTTGATACTAGTTTCATATTTTTATGATTTACAATGAATTAGTTTTGATTTTTAGATCTAATTAGAATTTTTTAACTTTAAAAAAAATACAAAACCACATTTGAAACCACCCAAATAGCCAAATTTGCACGGTTTCGATAGTTAGATGGCTTATGTTACCCGGTTTTGTAGTTGAAGATTGAAAATCAGACTTTTATGATAGTTTGAGGGTGTAAACCGGATTTTTCCAAAAAAAATACTAGGGTAAGAAAATCCAAAAGGAAGGGTAAGCCTCGCAGCTGTTCCTTTTTTGTACACTTGGGATGCAGCTTACTCGAGATTCGCTATGAAGATGAGAAATCTTTTGGAAGAGAACAAGGCTAATCTACTGCCCTGATGAAAGAACCAGTTTTGCTACAAGATGCTAGGCATTCCGTTCTTCACCTTGATGTTCTGAAGAGCTGACTGCCAAGAGTCACGGTTGGGGAATGTCCTGTCATGACTGTCGTCAAGCTGATCTCCTGCTCGTGAATCCGGTGTATTTCAGCCTCCACCAAGCTCATCGATGGACGCTGCTCGCTCATTGGGCTCACGCACCATGACGTCAAGCGCAGCAATTCTTTCATGCTTTCTGAGGTGAAACCACTGGTCATTCTGTTGTCTGCAATTGCAGAGATATCACTTGATTCCTGGAAGTTCTGCACCTGCATATCCACAGATACAAAATGTACGGTACTTTAGTGCAGATATGAAAATTAAGAGAAGAGTTAAAGATGTCACTAGAGAAAGGGAAAATTTGGTGTGTTATTCAAAAAAAGAGGTGGACAAAGCATCAGCAGTGTTGGTATTTACCCATTGAATGATGCGTTGATCAGACACAGCTCTCCGTCCGCTAACCAACTCCACAAGAAACACACCAAAACTGTAGACATCGCTTTGTATGGAAAAGTTCAAGTTCATGGATTCCCTCATTCTGATCATGCAACAGGAAGTTCCATCAAACTCAAGTAATGAATTGGTACCGGTGGACACAACACATTGAAAGCAGATGATTTGTATCCATCTGATGTGATCAATGAATGTAAGAAATACAACGAATATGTGTGCCTTTGTTACCGAGGATCAACAAAAGGATCATTAGGTGTTCTGGAAGACAGTCCTGTAACACCGAGTCGATCAAGCAAGCCTGGAATCCCAGTATCCGCAACTTTTGGTACGAAATCCTCATCCACTAGTACATTAGAAGTTTTGAAGTTCATATGGATTGCAGGGGGGGTCAGAGAATGCAGGTGGCTCAGGCCTGAGTAACAAGAAAAGATTATTGATGTAGTTGCCAGAATATCATTGATACAGAGAATGAGTCTTAATGGATATGAAGTTATGAGCTTCTGGATTATATTTCGAACAATAAGGGAAAGTGTAGAGCTGGTTTAAATGTTAGACTTACCTTTAGCAGTTCCATGAGCAATAGAAAGTCTATGCTTGAATTCTAGCCTTACACCTGGAGCATGGCTGTTACCTACGAAAGGGCGGCAGAAGAATTACCAACCTACGACACCATTATCATACATTAGAGTAATATAATAGAAAATACAATGAAAATTACCATGCAAATGTGTTGAGACGCTGCCATTGGGGATATATTCATAAACAAGCATCTGCATGCCATTCTCCTGGCAGTACCCCAAAAGTTTTACAAGGTTCCGATGCTGGAGAGATGATAGGTAATTAACCTGAGAAGAAAACAGCACCGATGCTTGAGCTTGAAACAATCTAAGAAGGGTGTAGAGCAAGGTGTGCTATACTTCAAATTATATCAGCAAATAGGGGTTAATCCTTTGCTAGAAAACAGGATTTTTTTCTTCAGGAGGAAAAACATAGTGTTAATACACAACACATTTGACAAATTCAGGACCAGAAATTACTGAAGAGAACATTTGGATAATTAAAATTATGTTACCTCCTGAACGAATTCCTGGCTAGGAGGAGAATGCCGTCTTTTAACAGCTACAATTGTGCCATCCTGGAGTAAACCCTTGTATACCTCTCCAAACATTCCGTGTCCAATAAAATTCGCATTGCTGAAATTCCTTGTAGCCAAATTTAGTTCCTCCAAAGTCAGACATCTTGCTCCCTGTGACTCTGACAGATGGAAGGCGAAGCTGTTACTTGAAGAAAAATTGGAACTTTCGATGAATTATTTGAAGTTTTAAGGTCTAATGAGAAGTAACTTAAGCAGTACCTGGTAGAGCTTGACCTGATGAACTACTTTCTGAAGAGTCTGAAGTTCTTCTGCGATGCCGCAGGCAAAGTACAATTGCAACTATGACAATACCTAGTACTATCAAGCCTCCTACAGCACCTCCTAGAGCTGCTGCAAGAAATCTTGACATCTAGTACGGGATATCTTCTCTCAGGATATGGCAATAATCTTTGTAGCCACAGCGATGAAGTCTGCAGATTTAAAACCTAAAGAGTAGTACATTAAAGTTGTCTGAGTTTATATTTTGAATTCATAAGGAAGAACATCAATGTGCAGATTGCTGGTTATGCCAACCAGTGAAGTAGTGAACTACAAAAGTAATTCAGATAGTGAATTGACAAATGCAAGCGTGCCGCATGGATTGATTGATCAATAGATAAAGTTAAATCACTAAAAATATATTGACTCGGAAACCATGGATAAAGTTAAATCGGCAAATGCATCACTTTCTCGTCAACTTTAATTTTTTGTCTCAGTATGACATGTCTGTCTCTCAGATTTGTCGCCGTGCAGTGGCAAAATTAGGGAAGCACACTTTAATCCTGGTATTAGCGGTACAGAAGAAGCTACTAGTAACGTATAAGTCTAGAGAGTAACATATTATCAAACAGAAAAATGGAATTGTCAGATATCCAGAATTGGATATTATGTGGCAACGTGCAGTGGCAAAATTAGGAAAGCACATGACATTGGCGCCACGCATGAGGCTACTAGTAACGCATAAATTTGACGAAAAAGATGATTGTATTATCAAACGGGAAAACAGGGATTTGTCGGATATCTGAAATTGGACATTATGTGGAAACATGCAGTGGCAAAATTAGGAAAGCACATTTTGATCATGACATGAGTGGTACGAACGAATCAACTAGTAACGCATAAATTTGGCAGAATAGGCAACTAAATTATCAAACAGAAAACAGGGAATTGTCGGATATCCACAATTGGGCATTATGTGGCGACACGGCTTGAGCTTTGAACTTTTTTCCATTTCTTTTCCTGGTATAATGCTTGCAGACCATCATTCAAATTTTTCGCGCCATAAACGGATCAGAAGAAATTTTGTCACGATAACTAAAATGAAATGTTACAGACAGTGACTCCAAAATGCGCAACAAAATATCTTTTTCTATGACATTCTGCACTTATAAGTATGGTCTTACTACTGAAACAAATGTGAGTAAGCTACAGTGTACATCAAAACATGAATGCATTCTTGCTTGAACTGCTTGCCTCTTGAAGCTGTGCACATACGTGTTTGGTTGATGTTATTTATAAACAGTAACAATTTGCAATCGAACAATGTGGCATTGGCTGCTATCTGAATTCTGAAGTCAGTAACAGAAACCGTTTGAAGTATTCATCAACAAGGACTGCTGATTTTCCTTATGATCAACAAAAAACTCATCACTTCTGAACAAAGCACAAATTAAGGTATCTCAAAAAATCCACATGTTTCACACTCTATCCCAAAAAATACAGTGTTTCCACCCGATTCCACCCTCGTATGCAAAATTGCAAATTTTAGTTGAAGGCTACACCATACCTGCAGATTGCCCAGGCCTCCTGGCATCATTTCCGTCCAAGCGCAGCAGTAGCATCAAATGCTGAATCCATTCTGCAGACAGCAAAACTTGTTCCCACCGATTCTTGACTCTGCTCGTCTTCTTCCTCCTGTCACCACAAGAAAAGAAACCGAGCTAATCAAGAAATGCAAAAATAAGGCAAATTACGGAAGAAATATCTAGTGTGCATAGGTTCTCCAAAGCTAGAGAGAATCCATGAAAAAAGGGGGAAAGTGTGAGACGCAGCAAGCAGGCAAGAAACCTCTGCGTCCTCCTCCTACTCTCCTCAGGTGGGTCTATCGCTGTACTGGCATGTGATTGTGGGCGAGATGAGCTGGGAGGTTTTGGGGAGGGAGGAATGGGGGCAGGGGAGCGCCCACAAGAAAAGTGAAGAAGAATACACTCACCGGTGGGGTGGATTGGAATTGTAAACCAGCAGCAAACAAACATGCCTGTATATATACAAACTGGCCGGGTTGAGCTGTAGGCATCAGCGGAAAGCGGAGCGGAGGATGCTAAAAAACGCGGGCTTGGCGCGGCCGTTGCAGGTGAAAACAAAACAGCCAAGAAAATCCCCAGCTTTATCCGGCGCCTTTGCGCTGCATCCTTGAGTGTGAGCTTGTGTAACCCCAGAACTCGAACTGGATGGATCTCCCAATGATTGAACCAGAGGCGACAATTCGTTGGGATAGCGACACTGCGCCGACGCAGCAGATTTCCCCCCTTTTGTTTCTTATTAGTTCTTCGATTCTTCCCTTTCACCTACATTCATGAATCTATCTTTGCCGCAATGCATGGCCGTTCGATCAAAGCGAGCAACAAAAACAAAGGAATTGAATAGTGAAACCGGTGGGATTGAAAATGGGGACGGACCGAGGGGAGCCAAGCCAATGATTGCCGGGGGAGAGAAGAACATGATGGGGGCTCAGCGAGCTGGAAAACAGACAGACGGACAGACAGACAGACACAGGCAGGAGCTGCTGTGCTTGCTCATCAGATAAAAAGGACTCGTCTTTCTCCTCTTCTTTTTCCCCCCTGCTTGTGTTGGATTTTTCACTTTATGATGGGGCTGTGAAGTGGCAGAGGTTTGTCTGCTAGTCCCAAATTAGCATATGGTTTCGAAGAATTTAATCAGATTAATCGTCATCATATCGTTTCTACTATTGTTCTTCCAGCATGCACAGACAAGCTAGCGTCCAAGGAAGAGGCGAGCCCTACAGAGTACAGAGTGGCCATGAGCTGTGCATCATTCTCCTGCATCTGCACGCGTTACCTCGCTTGGCCTGCTGCTGCTTGCATCCGTTACGAGCTCCTGCAGTCCTGCTTGCCGACTCCAAAACGCCATTGTTGAAGTGGAAAGCGTTTCCTTCAGAAAAGCGGCAAGCGTCAGTTACCGGCCCTGTTTACGATTGATGAGCACAAAGACAATCTTCGACTCTGTATTTACTGAATAATCAGTCACCAGCACCACAGTAAGAAATGGAATGGAAGATGCTGCTACGTGAAGGATGAGAATAGATTGAACAGAAGAAATGGGTGGCTGGCTGGCAGCACTGATTTCTCACGTCCCGTCAGGATCAGAAAGCTACTGTGTTTGTTTTGCTTGGTCCTCTGAACTTTCTGTCTCGCTCATTAGGGCGATGATTAATAGACTGTCTGACCGCCTGATGTGATGTTTAATTCGTTCTTTTCATCTCTGAGAACAATGACACACTCTATCCGCATCTCACTAGCCCTGAGCTCTTTGACTCATTGTTGGGGGTGGTTGGCCAGTTGCTGGCGGCAATGGTTTGGGCCGCCTGCGTGTCCGGGACTCCTGCTCCCTCTCCCGCAGCTTCTTCAGGCACGTCAGGGGCAGGGGAAACATATCCGCAATCCTGCGTGGCCGCATGAGCAGCGGCGACTGCAGACGCTGATGAGTGCAGCACAGCTGTGGTGGCCTGTGTGGCTCGACGCCTTGACCATAGACGATGACGATGCCTCCAGCGGAGGCTGCAGGTTATCTCCTGGCTACCGCCGGCCGCGGCGTCCATGTGGCTGCCCCGGCTGCTGCCTCGTGCCCTCGTCGCCGGCGCTGACACGTCAGCCGCGCGCCGCCGTTTGCTGAATGCTGAGACGGTCTTCAGTCGCTGAAACACGTCGCGATTGCGCCGGCGGGGCTCGATTACCTGACCTGGCAGCCATCAGGAGATGTGATTCCGGCCGGTGATGCTAATGATTGTTGCAGGACGCTGATGGATCCGATCCATGGCTTCGCTTACGTTGTTTCATTCTCTTTTTACGTCACTGGCAGGCTGGGGTTCCATTCCATGATCGATCGTCGGGGGGCTTTTGTTCTATCAAAAGGCATCGAACATGGCTCGGGTTGGGGCCCCAGAAACAAATGTGTTTGTTTCCTTTTTGAGGGCAAGCGAAACTAATGTGTTTGAGCAGTACAAAATACCAAACATTGTAAAATAGACTCAAGGCTAGTACCTAGGAACAGCAAAATCTCCATGCAATAAGCTGGAAGGAAAAAAAATCGAAGCAACGGGAAAAAGGGGGAAAAAACACAATGTTGAGAGTGGGATTTGAACCCACGCCCTTTCGGACCAGAACCTTAATCTGGCGCCTTAGACCAACTCGGCCATCTCAACTTGATTCCCTCAACGGTTCTGTTGTGCTAATAATAGATTTATATATCCCTGAGGCGCTCGATCCAAACACCCAACCTGCTACGTGCAATAAATTTTTGTTTAGCAACCGACCATTGGGCAGCTACGGTACACCAACTATGCCGCCATTGCATTCAACACAAACAAGAGAAAGGAAACAAACAGACAGTGGCTCAGTTCTGACAGCTCCGGATCAAGGGCGCGCAGCTCTACATCCATTCAATCTATAAGCAGATTACTGCGAACTTCTAGGCCCTAAAAGTCATTGTGGGCCATCTTTAATTTTAATTTGATTAATAGTACTGTTTTTTTTCTAAAATGTGACTGCTATTCATTCGAACTATATTAAACTCTAAAAGAGTTGGTAATGCCTCTTTTAGACTCCAATTTGCACCTATATATAAATTCGTGATCTATATGGCCCCCCTACACCTGGCAGGCTGGCGCTATTGGGCCAGCATTCTGGTGCTAATCTCTCGGCGCATCTCTCGTCGCCTGCCAATTTGGCCCACGTTGACTATCTACACCGAACAGCTCACAACAATGATTGGCTAAACACATGACGCATGCATTAACTGGAGGCTTAACGTTTGGCCAAAAGAAGAAAAGAGGAGGCGTAACGCTCCCTAAATGAAGTGCAGGATCATTTCTGCTTGCCACACACATCAGTGTGCTTGGTCGACAGAATTTACAGGTCATCATCACACACGTCTTGCAGGCCAACCGCAGTACGGCAACGGAGGGACCGCCATGCTACGCTAGTGAGATGAGATCCCTGGTGGCTGATTGATGGAGATGACGAAGGAAATAAACGAAACCTCCATCCTTTTCCAGGTCAAGAAGCAAGGGAAACCATCGACTGTTTGCCTGTTGATGGCGCAACCACTTGCACCAGAACTGCGTAATGGCATGATACCTTTCAAAAACCATGCAGAGTACGTAGAAATCTCCCACAACCCGACCCCATATGGAATGGAGTGCAATATGATTTAGGATCGTAGCCGCACGGACCGTACGGTAGATTACGTGAGTGCCTCTCCTCTAAGCTATCGCTTCAACCCCTTTGATGATCTCTAAGGAAGGGACCGTAGTACGGCATGTTATATGGGTACTCCTCTTTAGGTCATCACTTCACCTCTTTTCACCCTCTGATGGTCTAAGGGAAAGGCCGTGCAGTATGTTAACGTTACGTGGGTACCCCTCCTTTAGGCCATCACTTCATCCTCTGATGGTCTAATGGAGAGGCACTCATATAACACATTGCAGTTACAATACTAATCTACCATACCGTGTTTCCTTTCGTATGGAGTCGAGTTGCAGGAGATTTCTACGTGTTCTGCGTAGTTTTTGAAAGGCATTCTACCGTTATTTATGGTAATCAGAGCAGCTCGATCTTAAGCGCCGTTATTCTGCCTAGTATCCATCCAACTGACCGTACTTTGCATAGGAAAAGGAAGGCATGCTTGTCAGATCAACAGGCGCTAGATAGCCGGTGACAACTCCAGCTTACACCGCGAGTGAGGAAAAGGAAGGCATGCTTCTCAGTATGCACGCTTTATTTATGCTTGCATGAGTGAACAAGTTGAGGTCAGCTACACCTCCATTGGAGGATGCAAATCGCAAGGTCCAGGCAGGCAAGTAGAGGTAGAGGTGCCCCAGAAACCCGAGCACCACATGTGCAGGCAGTGGCTGGCTGATGCCGAATTAAACTGATATCGTTGACGCCTGCCTACTACTAGTTTCTACTTTCTACCCCCACGACCACAAACCGATGGCGCCCACAGGACGATGAGGATGACCCTCTGAAGACCAGCTATGCAGCAGCAGCATGTTGTCTTGTTTTCCGGCCGGCATGGCCTTGCCCTGGATTTTTCAGGCTCAGATGGTTGGAAGCACGATGGGTATATGCATGGCTCTGTGCTTCTTTATCTGTAAGGGATAAGCTTGATTGACCGCCGCTGATTTCAGTGTGGCATCTTCAGCGAGCACACACAACCAATCTGCCGTCCACATTTATCTGCAACCCTTGGTGTGATGTGCACTTCAATACAGGTCATTCTTGTAGGCATGTAGCACAAGTTGCAAGCAGCCAGCTGGTCATACTTCCCCATTGCCATACTGGTGGTCCTGATGAACATTCCGCTTTTATCACACTTCATTCATGACCAAGAAACATTTAGTGGATCAACTTAATTAACAAATTAGAGGTCATGGGCTTTCCATTAATGGGACATAGTGGTACCCATCAATGATCTTGACTATCTGCTTGCCATATGATTGCTCTTTATCGTGCCAGTCTTCATGAGTCGCCTATATAGATTGCACGCGAATGGTACCAAATTAGAAACCGTAAAAGAAACCATTTTGATAAGTAAAGTGGTTACAGCACTAAGTAACCGTCAAAGAGCACTCTCCACGATCTTGCTTGGTAACTTCTGTCTGTAGCTTTTATGGCTCATAAACCTTAATAGTTCCACATATCAGTAAGTGAACAGAGATCAAAGCAGTTTTGGACGTATGGGTTGAAAGATCTTTTGTCCTAAAGTTTCCTACTTGCACCTGGAAGCAAGAATATGAATAAGGTAGTCACCTTAGAAGCTTATCTCACGTCTCTCGGCAAAGAACTTCCCATTTGTACCTTGTTCACAGGGTAACAAGGCTAGCCATACTCCTGTATCAGCACCTTCTTCAGCAGAATTATTCCCCTCCCAACCAGTCATGGCAGTTTTTACCCAGCCAGGGCAGAAACAGTTAATGTAGATCTTTTGGCCTTCAGGCCGATCCGAGAGCTTCCTTGACATGAGTCGTGTATAAGCATTAACAGCAAGCTTCGAGACTGAATAGTCCGTGTACATCTGAGGCCACTGATTGGAGGACCAAGTACCTTGCCTTACTTGCTCCAGAAATTTCTTGATCATGTCATCAATTAACTGTTCTGATAAACAATCATCATTCAATAGCTGATCTCTTAGGCTGGCATCACCAATTCTCTGATAGCATATAAAATAAAAACAAGATGAATAAATTGTAGAGTAATGATCAACGCAAGGGCGCCTCATGTTAAAGGTCACACTAGATCACATTGGAAACATAGGAATCTGTCAACCATACTTACATTTCGTCTGCCATTGACTCTTCCAAGCCTTGAGCTGACATTAACTATCCGAGCACCATAAGGAGAGGGTTTCATTAGTGATATCATGGCATCAATCATGCGTTTCGTGCCATAATAATTTGTCTCGATGACTTGCTCAGCGAACTCGACAGAATTATCTGGTCCTTTGTTGAAGTTCACACCTGCATTGTTAACCTGTAGCCGGGTTACAAAGACATATAATGTATGCAAGCATCTGTCAGTAAATAACACTGACATAGGCCCTGTTTGGATCCATGGACTTAACTTTAGGCCTAAAGTTTAGTCCATTAGGTGATCCAAACAGGTTGACTAAACTTTGGACTAAAGTTTAGTTTCATCCCAACTAAAGTTTAGTCCATTAGTCCATAAAACCCACCCAATCCGGACTAAAGTTTTATTTCACCCATTTATGTGTCTCAAATGGTTTCCCACCTAAACTTTAGTCCATGGATCCAAACGGGCATGGACTAAAGTTTAATTAACTAATGTTTAGTCACCTAAAGTTCAGTCCGGACTAAACTTTAGTTATAGGTGATCCAAACGGGGTCATATTAAGGTTTATGGACTTGGCTTCCTACCCGCTTGGCTATGCTCAGAACAGTACAGAGAATCTTATTTCATCTTTTCTTCAAACAATTCTAATTTCATGTCATTTCACGTGTAAGGAATTGAAAACGCAATTCACATATCGTATTGGCAATGTCTTTACTGTTTGTTTCTAACTTGGCCGTGGCTCCACTGCCCTAGTCCTTTTCTCTCTTCTATCAATCAATCAATTAGATTGCAGCATCCAGGAACAAGTGCTAGGACGAGTATTGCAGTCTTGTATTGCTGGTTAATTGAATTGGTTTCTAAAGGCGATGAGAATGCGCTTACAAGGACATGGATGCCGCCGTGGGTTTCCAGCGCCCAGGTTGCGAAGGCCTCCACCGACGCGACGTCCGCAACGTTGAGCTGCCGCCACTCCACGCTCACGCCCGCCTCGTCGGGAGCCTCCCCCCGAATCCTCTCGGCCGCGTCCTGGCCCTTGGCGGCGTCGCGGGAGGTGAGCACGACGTGGAGGCCGTGGAGCGCGAGCTGGCGGGCGGCCTCGAACCCTATCCCGCGGTTGGCGCCTGTGACCACCGCCACGGCCCGCGGCTGCAGGCGATCCCACCACCGCTGGTGGGGCTCGTAGGGGAGGGCGCGGAGGAGGGTGACCTCGCGGCGGCGCTGCTCGCGCCGCTCCCGCGCCGCCTCCTTCCCTTTCTTCCCCATCTCTCTCGTTAGTCGCTACCCGCAACTGCGGTGTGTGATATGGAAGTACGTGGGCCTCTTTTTAGTGGGCCTCGCCAACTTTACAGCTCACTATGGGCCTCGGTGCGTTTCGGCCCAACTTCGGACTGGGGAGAACCCTTTTAAAAAACGGCCATAATTAGAAGAGTAGCCATAATTCAAAGTCGGTCACACCAGAAATTGATGTTTATCTTTACCTATTTTTAAAATAAAATTATTTTTTTTCCATCGTAGACTACCCTCCATCTTAGTATGTTGAGCTAAGGATCTAAAATCCTATAGAATTAGCGTTTGACGAGTAAAATAAAAAAATTGAAGTCCGCGACCGACACATACTACATTATTATTCCTTTAATTATAATATAAAAATATTATTATAATATATATTATGGGATATTGAATGGTAATCAACATATTTATATGATTTCTGTTTTTAGCTACGTATGGACATATTTGCTAGTAGAGTTCAATAAGAAAAAAAATTATTCATAGATCATACGCAGAAAAGTTAAGACACAAACAGAAGTTTCCAACATAGAGTATGTCATACTTTGCTCTCCACTTTAAATTAGGAGCTTGTTTACAGAACCATTTTTTTGCGAAATACAGAGCCATTTTTTTCCTAAACGAACTGCTTTACATAGCTAAGAACATGAGCGAAAAGCATTAAGACCTACTTGCCCGGCCCTCCTAACTTCCCCCTCTGATTATTCGACCGCACTCTCCTCGAGCTTGACAGGCTTCGGGGTGATGCTGGTGCGAGATCTCTGGAACTTAGCATCCTGCGGCTTGGTTGAAGAACCATGCTCAATGGCATGGAGCTTCGTCACCTGAATCTCCACCTGCTGGGTGGTGGCAAGGATCTTCCCGCTCTCGGGGAGGGAGACGACGCCCTCGACGTCGATGGCGGTCTCCCGGGTCAGGGTGGCGGCGAAGCGCACGGTCTGCGTGGTCACCCCCTCGTGGGCGCCGGCGGCGACGACGCACCGCACCGTGCAGGAGGTTAAGGAGTTGAAAAGCACCACTACGGCCTTGGTGCTGCCCAGCGGCCGGACCGAGAGCACCCTGCCGAAGAGCAGCACGTGCTTGCCCACCGTGGCCTCGCCGAGGTCGCGGGTGGACGTCCACGGCCGCCCGCGGAACATCTTGAGGGGGCCGATGCCGTAGGTGGACGCGTATGGGTCCGCCGCCTTCTTGGACCTCCCCCTGCTCCTGGTGTGCTTCTTGCTGGTGCCGCCGGAGGGGGCGGCGCAGTTGTCTGATCCTCCATCGACGTTACGAGGAGGTTCTAGGGTTCGAGAATTGAAGCAATCGATGCTGGTGATCCGTGTCTCCCGCTCCCGCCGCCGCCTCCGGGGGAGTTCGAGATTTGTAAAGGAAGAAGATTTTGCGAGCACACAGATTCGGAGCGGAAACGGCCATCAAAAAGCCCAATAGTAGGGACGGAAGTTTATGGGCCTCTTTTTCGCGGGCCGGAACGCGGGACGCCACTCAAACTATCAGGAAATTTGTAAATTTCAAGTGCTATGATAATTTCTTATTCATCTTTGTTCATACCATTTTTCTTTCATACGCGAAGACTTCACATCAGGTGTACGAGACAATTTTCCGGTCAAAATGTGAGCACCATCTCACTGCAGGCATGCAGTAATGAAGTTCGTTTCGTTCCCTCAAAAAAACAAGGAGCCTTATTTACCATCAGGTATATATATAATATAAGTAGCCATTGCATTATTCATGATGAGCACGACGAGTTCGCAAGCCATTGGTAGTACGCATGGAATGCATCAAGTACAGTCTCTGGTGTGGGAGGGGCATTTTCGCATGGCGTGGCATTCGATCGTTTCCTTTACTTAGCTAAGTGGTGGCGGGATTATGTAATATTTGTGTGCGATCGATAGATGGGATGGCTGGATAGCAAGCTAGAGGTTGGTGGAGCAGCTGGAGCCGCAGATCATGGCGTCGTTGGTGCACTTGAGGAGGCAGACGGGCAGCTGCACGGGGTCCAGCCCCAGCGACGGCTTGTAGCAGTCGAGCATGCACCCCGTCACCCCCGACCCGCAGACGGTGACGCACTCCGTCAGCCCCGCCAGGGGGGACCGGCTGCCGCGGTGGTAGTGGTCGCGCCAGCGGGGGCCGTGGCGGTGGTGGGCGCCGACGGTGTTCTTCGCCACCGCCGCGGCGGATGGCGACGGGGCCACGGCGGCGGCCGCGACCACCAGCGCCAGCACAAGCGTCGCCGCGGCGGCCTTCATGGTGCGCGCTCGCGCACGTTCTTCCAAGTCCGATCGATCGCTGAGGAGTGTGAGGTGTGAAGACGATGATGCAGAGCTGCTGCTGCTGCTGCGTTGGGTTGAGCTATATATAGATATAGGTTGAGCTCTGGAGAAGGTGCGAGCACGAGAGATATGTGAACAAACAAGCACCACACCGAGACGGAACGTGCTCACTTGCCGATCAACAACATGATTCGTGTGAGCAAAACAGAAACAGGCCTGCGGCCGAACTGCACTGCATGCCGTTCTCGCAATCTCGCCGTATATTTCCCAATTGCCACCTATGTATCGGCCGTGGAAGAATTGTTTCGGCCAGAACCGCACGTGGCGCGCATCTATCAGCTAGCTGCTGAATAAGCCGCCGATCGATCGCGCTCTGACAGTGTCACAACTCGACACCCAATATGGATGCGTAGAACCATCCATCCAGCATCAAGTTGAGATGGCCGAGTTGGTCTAAGGCGCCAGATTAAGGTTCATTCCAGACTCAATCATGTTACGGCACAGATTGTTATCCTTCTCTAAACAAACATGCAAGTGCACGAGGCATCAAAAATGGCAGGAGGATCGAAGAAGAGGATCATCTAGCGCTAGCAGACATCGATGCAGCCAAGGTACTCGTTCTCGCACCCTCTGCCGCACGCCCCGCTCCCTTCTCCACCTCGCCGCGACGCGGTCGTGGTCGCCCTCACGCTGGCGCACCCTGACGCCGCCGCGCACGCCACCATGTCCCTCACGCACCTGCGCGCGCACTGCTCCGCCTCCCCGCCGCGGCGACCGGGCGGAAGCTCGCACCGGGCGCTGACAGCGGCCACCGCCAGCCTTGCCGGCGGCCATTAATCCGCAAGAACCAACATGCATCTACTGACTGCGACTGGTTGGAAACGAGCTGGGTATAAAGAAGGGAGGGGGTGCGAGCGGCGCGGCAGTACTACTGTGCATGTTGTGTTTGGTCAGTGGTCGGTTAGTTGAGGCGTTCAAGCATTCATTAATCGGCAGTGTTTGTGCCTGGGTGACAGACTGACAGTGTGACATGAACGATGCACCACCGCAACCACCAGATTCTCACCTGCTAATTTGTGCCGTCACTCACGCAAGCGATCGACTGGCAGAGTATCTTTCTCGTGCAGTTTTACTACTTGTAAACGTTTTGCACTGAGCTACCCTCTTCAGTCCCAATTCTCAATTCTAGCAGTAACATCACCAATTCATCATTGTTGGTTGAATATTTCCAAAGTCCAGACCCTTTGTGTTGCGTGAAAAAGGCCAGGCAATTCGCCATTCCATATGGGCCTCCAGCCCACACTGCACAAGGTACAAGTGATGGTGGGCAGCCCATCCATAGTCATAGATCCAACAGCAGCCTGCTTAACGCACAGGCCAACGCCTGAGAAGCCAGCAACGACCACCAGTCAGGAGACTAGCTATAGCTGAGGTTAGGTTAGGTTACTAAGGTTAGGTCAGGCTCAACCTCAAGCAATGATAAACCAGCACAGCTCACTCGCATGGTCCGGTCACATACTCACATGGGCGTCTCGTGCGCGGGCGGCTTGCTTACGGAAACAGGAAAGTGAAAAGGGGGGAAAAGTGGCAGCCTTCCATTCAATTCCCGGATGGGCCTCCGGCCCACACGCTTCGTACCGGAGCCGCGGTGGCACGCCTCCCAACCACCACCGCAGCACGAGATGGAGACCATCCACCGCCGATCCGACGGCCAAGGCCGTCTACGGCGGCAAGCCGGCAGGGCGTATTCATACGTAGCTGTAGACGAGGTCGGCTTGGGCGGGGTCAAGCACTCAACCTGACGGGCGGGTGGCAGTTTGGTCATTTTGCCTGGGAGGAGAAAAATCTGGCTTGTGCAAGTGCAGAGAGGGAGGGAGGGGACAGGACATGGTCGGTGCGTCGTGCGTGTCAGGACGGTGCTGGCCAAGATCTGGCTCCGCATCGCTGGGCGTGAGATCCAAGGTGCCCGCCTCGGGAACAAAGCTGCCATTTTTCAATTGCCCCTACAACCGGCAGATCTTTTAGTAAGGTAATTAAACGCTTGTTTTTCATTTCTGAACCGTTTTTCCACTCGCTGATAAGTCCTTTTGCGTTTTAAGGATTTTAAACAGATTCCCCCCACTTTTTGCTACAGTTTGCTCTGTCAAGAATTTTATCAGGATGATTCTCCACCTAAATGGAAATAATTATATTCTTAGATGAACAATCAAAATACAGGCTGCTCTGCATGTGAGCAACAAAAGGCATGAAATTTGTGGTCCGAGGTGAGTTTCGTTAATGTGGACAACAATTAGGTAGGAATATTATCCTTCTTATTTGTTGTTTACGCATGTTTACCATTGAGAATCAGATGCTTCTGTGACAAACTTATCAACAGGAGGCTCAAATAGTCAAATTGATAGCCACGGATTGGCGTTGCGATTCTTGCTTGGTTCTCATCTCCGGATGAGTTTTCATGGCAATTAAGGAAGATTGAGTAGCTCATATGACGTAAGGGACGATGAACACCTTTGATGGCTTGATCCAAGCTCAAACGAGGGTAATGGACTATCACAAAAAAGAAAAAAATTGGAAGTTGCTCGGTTATAGGGATAGTGGTAGCACAAGGCTACACCACCACCCGTGGCTTCAGATTATACTAGGATGGCGAATTTGCCATTGGTGGCTAAGGATTAGGGAAGCATAGGTGAAATCGAAACACAAGAACGTGAAAATGAAAAGTGAGCCACGCTGGATTTAAAAATGGAGATACTTATGCAATAGAGAAAGAGGGGCCAGATATTTCAAAGCTCTCCTCGTACTCTCTCTATTTTTATTTACATATAATATTAGATTTGTTCTAAATTAAATTTAATTAACTTTAACTAAATTTATAAAAATAATAATATTTACACTATCAAATTTGTTTATTTATTTTATTAAATTTATTATGAAATATATGTTGATAGTGCATATATTGATAGTATTTATGTATTTAATTAAAATTAGCTAACAATAAAACCAATCCGATATGGAGGGGGTAGTTGCTCATCACCCGTCGACCATCTCCAGGCTACGAAGGCGGATACGAGTGGTGCACGCATCACAAGCAACGATGGAGTCGTGACGGCCCACCCGATGATATTTTTCCTCGCTCCGGTACACATTTTTCCATTTGTTTAGCGAAGAGGCGGTGGACAGGGAGGAAAATATAAAAAAGCAAAAACGGCAGGGGGAAAAAGCGGCAGCTAAAAAAAGAGGGGCACGAGAGACGTGGTCCACCTGCCCACCCGGCGCCAACTCGGCGGTTGGTTGGTATATTTGTGGTGCCCCGGGGCGGTCAGCACCGCATTGCCGCCGCCTTCTCACCAGCCTCAAGAAAAGGGCAGGCGAGGCGAAGGCCAAGCCGTCCCCTCCCTCCTCCTCCGCCCGTTGCTTCAGTTCGTCCGCTGCGTTCCATTTCCTTGCCCCCATATCTAATCCTGGACCGACCTGCAAGCAGCAGCGAGAGGAGAGGAGGAGACGTAGATATATAGATAGCTAGGGAGACTCGTCGGAGCTCCTCCGGGAAAGAAATTTCTCCGTGGGAGAAGGGGTCAGATCTTTGAGAGGACCAGGAGGAGGATGCCTTCCAGAGCGATGAACCGGCTGTTCGTCGAGTCGTCGTCCTCGTCCGGCGGCGGCGGCTGCAGGGAGGCCGAGCCGGCCGCGGCGGTGCTCTGCGCCCCGAGGCCGCGCAGGGCCCATGTCCACCCCTGCAGCGCCGACCTCATCCTCGGCCCGCCGCCCTTCCTTCTCAGCAACAACAAGGTACTGGGTCAAATCCGCACCAACCCTTGTTCAAAAATCCCTCCTTTTGCCCCTTCATGTCCGTGTTCGTGTTCTCTGACAAAGATCTCCTTTTTCTCTGTCATCACAGAGCAAGGAGGGCGGCAAGACCAAGGCGCCGGAAGCGGACGGCGACAAGGACGGGGGCTGGGCGCTGTTCGGCGGATCGCCACCGGCGCGCGCGGACAACCCGCTCGTGCACGACCCCCACTTCCTGCTCAACCAGCGCCACCCCGCCGACTCGTCGCCATTGGAGCTCGGGATTTTTGACCACCAGAGCCGCAGCAACTACAGCCACCGCCCCACGTATATTAGCAGTAACAGCAGCAGCAGCAGCAACAGTTTTGCCCCGTCGTTCGCGCCGGCCGTGAGGATCCAGGGGTTCGACGTCGCCGCGTGCCGGAGCGCCCACCCCAACGGCGGCGGCCGCGTTCTGTCCGCCCGCGCGTGAGCGCGAGAGGCGGATGGCGGAGCTCCGGCAGCCGGGGCGCCGCCGAACCCAGGGGGAAGACCTCGAATCTTGTACAGTTTTCGCCGGCCGGCCGGCCGTCTTAGCTTACTACTACGCGTACGTGTGTTTTGTGGTATATACAGCAACGGTTTTTATTAACAGCAGATCAGATCAGAATAGGGAGGCGAGAGAGAGCGAGCGAGATCTCGTTAAGAAGAAGAGTAGATTGATGATCACCGATACACAGCAGGGGATGGTCAAAGGGAGAGAGGAATTTTTTTTCTTATAATTTTTCTCAGCAAGGTTTTCTCGTCTTGTGTTGTAAACTAGCATATCTTGTTCGTTGTTCGGGCGTCCGTCTTGTAGATATCAATCAATGTTCTAGTTGAGGAGTCCGTCCTGGGATGGTGATGAAAAAAAGAAGATGGCTTTTGCTTGCTTAAGCAAGCCGTGAAGCTACCGCCTCCATGTAACCATGGTTGTATGTATAAAGAACTGTGTACATAACATGATATGTAATCAAGAAGTCAAATCATTTATGAGCTGTTCATGTCTTCTTTCCTTTTTTTTTGTTGTTGTCTAAAAAAAAATCAGCTCGTGTTCATGCCATGCTAGCTTAATGATGGGCATCACGGGAAAGAATGGTGGGTGGCTGAACTGGCCGCCCCTCCCACGGGAAATTCGGAATCCGGCTGGTTGGTGCCGGAGCAAGCAAGTCGTTCCGTCCTGGACAGGCTGAGCTGTTCCGGCCTCCAAACCAACTAGATCTCCCTGTACCCCGCAGTACGAGTAGTAGTCATAGACAGTGGGATGGAATGGGATGGGACGGAAATCAGCGAGCGGCATGCCGGCAACCCCACCCCCGTCGCCGGTCGCCGCTGCCCGCACGCGCCGTTGACTGACCGCCTCCTCGCCGTTCCGATCCGAGCAGGCACGCCGCGCACACGACCGCGAGGAGAGAGTGGCGTGGTGGCCTCGGCTTCGACGGAGCTCCATCCATCCACCGCCGGACGGCGACCCGCCCTCGGCCTGCGACGCGCACGCCACCACGTCGCGCCGGCCGCGTCGCCGTCGGGTGGCGCGGCGCGCACACGCGGACGGCCAGACAGGCACTGGGAACCCCGGCCCAGCCGCAACCGCCTTTTCCCCGCGCTACGCCATGATTCACCGCGGGCGATCACGTGCCGGCCCACCCAAGGGTCGCTGTCGGCGGGGGGTCCCGCCCTCCGGATGCGCGACGATTCGCGGGATCCGAGGGTCGCATCCGCCGCGGCCGCGGACGAAGCTTCCCAGGAAGAAAGCTGCCTCGTGCCCAAACGGGAAGGGAAGCAAGGCAAAGGCAGAGGAGGCGACGCCCGGGTGACGGCGACGGCCGTCTCTCCGGCGACAGAATCAACCAAGCAAGCAAGTCGTGCGCGCTTGTCTCTGCCTGGTCGCCTTGTTCTTCTTGTTGGTTTTACCATCATGTTAGTGTCATGTCTGTCTGGAGCGCTTGGTTTTTTCTACTGCTCCAACCCAGTGTTTTGTTTAGTTTATTTAGTTTAGTTAAGTCCACCTGGTGAGTTTCTAAAGTCCTGATTCTACCTCGTTCTTGCCTCTACTATGTCAGCTGTATATGTGTTTGCCTTTCCTTTTCATTTCTTTAAGAAGAGACAAATCTGAATTACGGACAAACAAGGACAAATCTTGTTGTCAACTTAATCTGATGCAGAATCTAACACAGTGGTAGTATTGAACTGTTCAAGTATTGAAAGGTTGGGCCGGGTGTCAACAGCTACGATTATCCCCATTAGTCTGACCAGGCCATGATGGGCTTGACTATGCAGCTTTGTCGCTGGTGATTCAAAAGGCAGGAAATTAAAGGCGAGTTTGTGCTCGCGTGCACACTTGGGCCTTGTCCCACTAGTGTCCTGGACGGATGCATCCCCTGCTTCCGCTCCCCCCGATTCCTGTCGCCATCGCCTTCCATTTCCTGATTTCTTTTCTCTATTCGGCAGGCGAGAAACGAGGGCGTTCGTCCAGGGAGATAGGTTATCCATCGCCATTAAGTGTGGTGTGGCTGATAAATGATTGATGCTATCCACCAGACCTAATGTTACTGTACCATGATCTCGGCAATGATTTCCCTTTTTGTGAAAGCAGTTGAGTTCATGCACTGTAAATTTTATCCTAGACAAGGTCACTAAAGACTCTGCTGAATCTGTTTGGAAAGAAAAAAGAGAAGAGATTGTACTCCTAACTCTGCTAATAAGCCCCTTGTTATTAACCCCAAAATACTGTAGATGATAAATTCACTTCCTATTCGACTGCAAATCTACGCAGGCAAATATGCGATTAAGTATTTTAGAAATAATGCTAGCTCAATTGGAATTTAAAAATTTAAGTGTTCTCTTTGTTGTGTCTGTCCACCAAGTTAAAGCTTGAATTCGATTTATGCAGGTAAAGCTCAAATACCGTTACCCAGGATTTGGACTTTGACATGTCGCTGGGGCGTTCTCAACTTCCACATAACTGCTCCGTCATCATCACTCTCAGAATTGAACTGCTACCTGTATCATCATATAAGCAAAGCATTTTCAAATAATATGTGATCCTGCAAGAAATTGTTGGAGGTATCGCGTTAGCAATGCCGAGAAACTGTTTGTGTCCCAACGTCACACATATGATCTTTCTACCTTGACTATGACATGCTTATATATAAAGCAAACCAGAAACACTAAGCTTATCCCTTTGGATTGGAACTTCACATAGAAATTGCCTGCTTATCCAAGGAGCGTATATAATAAATAGAGGATACATGCAAAATAAGGTAGAATCGGCACTAAGCTACAGAGTACATGCACATCTGGCAATGGCAGGTGGAGTTTCATGTGGGATTAGTCAAATGCAGTCAAGCACAGCTCAGATGATCTGGTTGCCATCACCTTTAGCAGTTCAGCGTGCTTGGAATTGCCACGTGGGTGACCTAAGGAAGAGCGATTCACCTAAAGCGAAAACGAAATGGAATTGCTTTGTACAGGGGGAAAGAACAAAGCAGGAAACGAGCCCACTTGTAAAAGACAAGAGGCACCCTTCGGAAATTCCACTACAATTGCAGCATAATTCCTGAGGGGCCACTTGTGTACAACTAGTATTTAAATTCCATTTGTGACACCGAGAACGACATCCATAGACAACAAGGATATCAAGTGAAAGGTTGATCCAAATACTACACTCAAGGGAGTTCAATCACAAAATGACCAAATTCAGATCTGGAAAAGTCAAGATCATTATGAGCGGAAAAAAAGTTGAAATGTAACTTTTGCTATTGTCAAGTATTTTACAGGATTAAAACTGACCTTTTGCAGTCAGTCAGCTGGGAGTTTATCAAGAAGATGCCCACCAGAGCTGTCCTTACTCCTAACATCATACAGAATTCATATGATATGTTGTGTTTTTTTTTCCTTAAGAGAAACAAAAATTTCACAGCGTGTTAAAATTCTATGAGTGAAGACGTGAAAAGTTGGAGTTTTACAGTAAAGATTGCAATCACTGAGCAATGGAAAAAAGGAGAAGTTTATGTGCTATTGAAAAGCAAGGGTGTTGGCCACAAGTCAAAGGAAGCAAAAGCTACCCGCAAAAAAAAATGGAAGCAAAACCTGAAGGCCCAGTAAACTCCTCAGAAAATGGGCTTTCTAGCCCAGTAGTCCACTGGATTTGTTAAATCACCTAGCTGGCTACCATGTGCGCTTCCCTAGCAACAAGCCCACAACTGCTAATAGTCTTCATACCAAAACAGATACGGGATTAACCTTGGAATCCAACATTCAAATCCCAGCATGTGTTAATATGAGGTTAATTGGAAGAGCACATCTGACAAGAAAAACCTACTTTTCACTAGAGGAAGTAAAACTCCTGTCTCCACATACATGTTGCAGCCATGCCGCTGCTCTTTAAAGGAGAAGACGAACGGAAATTGGTCAAGGTTCAAGAAGGATGGCTGCAACTGGATCCAAAAGGAGACTGGATAACGGAGAGCATTTATGGCATCACTCGTACACACGACCAGCAGAAGGAACAACCCGTCAAAAGCAGGCGCCGAGCATGTCTAGCTAGCCTACGTACCGCTTCTTGATTTGTGCCAACCAAAGTAGATATCTTAGTCGGCAAGCAAGGAACTCCCCAGTTTGTCCAATCGTAGTTTTATTCCAGAGCAACATTGGGAAAATAAGGAGAAAGATGCCAAGGCATTCTCATCACCACAGCAAAGCCTTGTAACAGAATGCTGCATAGGCTGCCCTACCAAGTCATCTCTAATTCGTCAGTATAAGTTTTGCCAGAGCTCATCCAAGTACATCCTTTCTAAGCCCTGATTTTTTTAGAATGACAGCTAACACTAATCAGGAAAATTTCCACAGTAGAGCTCACAAAGGAATTATAGAAAGTAGACTGACAGCGTTAACATTATGGCGTTTACTAGTTCTTAATCCACTGGCCATGCCACATGTACTAAGAAAAGACTAAACTTGGAAAGTTCAACCGACACTAGAAGCAGCTTAGTTGGCAAGACTTACCTTCCAAATTGCGCACATGGTCAAAGATCTTGTCCCATCAGTCGCTGAGGCTGTCAATCCTTTCGAGGAATTCACATACATGGTTGTGGGTGGTATATTCCACATGCCACCAACACAAAGAGCTTTCCCTCAAACGGATCCTGCTCGAGAAAGGATAGTCAAGACCACGGTGCAGCCCAGCACGAAAGTGAGTTAAAACTACCAAGTTGCAAAGGAACACTAGGGCTCTGATATTTTCCAACTATAGCTGCTCATAGTATTGAAGATTCGAAGTCAATACTGTTGGCAGCCCCTTTTGGGCCGTTACACACTGTTCAAAGATCCCCTCTTCTTACGTATTGGTAATGAAAATACAAACTTGCATAAATGAATCTCTAAGTGCAAACAATAGGAAAGCGAAGTTCAGAATATATGATAGGCAGCTGTGAAGGGTTTTTGTGACAATTAGAATTTCAATTTCAGAGTTGTACTAAATATGTCTATATTCTATATGCGTTGAAAAACAATCATTATCGAAATTTTGAAATAGGCTTTGGACTTCTACAAAATTGATCCACATATCACTCAACATGATTTATTTATTTTTCTTTTAGTCTTATCGTCTAGCTAGCTACATAAGATTTTTTTTATTGTCAGTGAGTATATGTGTAAAACTGGACTGAAGTGCCTTGTTGCCGATGCTTATGGAAACTTTTAGTGCAACTCCACACATACTCGCGAGTGACAACAACTGCTGATGAAGAAAAGTCACCATGCCCTCCCACGCAGCCACGTTCCAGGCTTATGTAAACGCACATCACAAGTTTCATGGCTGCAGCATTGAATGAAGACTTTGGCAAGTGAAGCGAATGATAACAGCATCTGACTTCAACAGCACACAATGAGAAATCTGTTTGTTGCACGAGCATCCTGTCTATCCCAGAAGATGTTCATACTGGTCTTTGAAAAAGGAGAGAAAGCGCACGTTCATACTCTAGCATTGCAAGCCAGCACCTACGGGTGCAAGAAAGTAACTGCTTGGTATCATGTTTGGCCCCTCCCAGTACGCCTATAAAAGCCAACTTATGGAACATAGAACAAAAGGTCGGCCAGAGCAAGACTCCATACCTTGGAGATGGCTGAACCTCAGCACACAAGCAGCAATGGAGCTGCTCATGGTGATGCGGACCCACAATATGCATCAGAGAAAATGCCACCAAAGAGGTTACAGAGATTGGATTCACTGCATATGGAGGCTGGAAAGATCCCTGGTGGATCAACACATGCAGCCAAGGTATGTCCTCCAGTTACTCTTATTCAATTAGACAGCAAACCTTCTATTGCTTGAAGTTGCATAACTGCAAGGACATTTTTTTTTATTCTCATCAGTTTAAGAAAATTTTCTAAGTATATTTTCATATAAAGATACCATTTTGCACAAAACCGTGTAGATGATATAAGTTTAGTTTTGTAAAGCATGGTTCTGCTAACACCTGAAGTAATTATTGAACTATCATGTCCATCACCATCTTATGTATCACTTTAGCAGCTACTTAGTCATCTAAGGATTACATGATTAAAAGCGCGTGGTCTGCTTCTTCTTTTTTTTTTTTGAGGCAAACACATTCTGATTTGAAGTTTGCACTTTAATACCAAAGGCTGGCTGGGCAACCACACTACATTTGGCATTCCAGAGCATAGGTGTGGTTTATGGCGACATGGGGACTTCTCCTCTCTACGTTTTCTCCAGCACCTTTACAAACGGGATCAACAACACAGATGACCTCCTTGGAGTCATGTCTCTAATTATCTACACTGTGATTCTCCTTCCATTGATAAAATATTGTTTTATTGTCCTGCGAGCTAATGACAACGGTGATGGTAAGTAAATAAGCTCCATATGCCAATAAATCTTCTCAACGCAACTTCTAGTATGGCTACAGACAAGCATTTCTAAGAACTGGAGAAAAAATCCTTTTTTTTACCACTTACGAGCAATGTTTTTCTTAAAGAGAATGTTAAAAAAATATAGAAATGAATGGTCATGAAGGGCCAGAGGAGTGAAAATTTGATGAATCAACTAGACTTGAAGTATCTATCATAGTATCTTTTTGTTTCTTTTATTTTTTTTAAAAAACATAGTACGGTTACCCTTAATAGGGATATTAAACATAAGGATATATAAGTATGTCCGCGAGCATTAAGCAAAACAATTTGCTAAGAAAAATTTAAAAGCACCAAAGTCAAACATCATTATTTGTTTCATGGGAAAGGTTGACATGTATTATCAATTAATAATATTGCAGGAGGAACATTTGCACTTTATTCATTGATATCACGGTATGCTAGGATTAGCTTGATACCTAATCAGCAGGCTGAAGATGCCATGGTCTCTCGCTACAAGTTAGAGTCCCCCACAAATCGTATCAAGAGGGCTCATTGGATCAAGAACAAGATGGAAAACAGTCCAAAATTTAAGGTCATGCTTTTCCTAGTAACAATCCTGGCAACATCCATGGTAATTGGTGATGGCGTTCTAACCCCATGTATCTCAGGTGAGTTCAGTCTCCTTTCTGGTTTTGCTCATATCTTGTAAGAAATGTTGCATAAAACCGATAGTTGAATACAAGTGGACTCTTCAAATAAATAAATCATGATATCACTCTTATGAACTACTTCCCCACATGCACTAATGCTCAAAATGTCCTCTGAGTTCAAATATGAAAGAGGAAAACTGTCAATCAGAGAGCTATTATCCTGCTACTCTGACAGGCGATGCATGTTCATTGGCCAATATAATATATTCATAAGGATGATTGTTTTTCAAAAAGAAACCCATAAGTATTTCTTTTGCAGTGCTTAGTGCAGTTGGGGGGATCAAGCAAAAAGCAACAACCCTGACTCAAGGTACACCAATCTATGCATCATGCCAACGAGAGATACAACAGTTTATAACTTTACAATTTATGATGACAACTTAATCTGACATTTTTGACCAATCAACAGGACAGATTGCTGGCATTGCAATAGCCATTTTGATTGTCCTCTTTCTTGTTCAGCGCTTTGGCACAGACAAAGTTGGCTACACATTTGCCCCTATAATCTTGATATGGTTCATGTTAATTGCTGGTATTGGAGTTTATAATTTGACCAAACATGATACCAGTGTTCTGAAAGCATTCAATCCAAAATATATTGTAGAATATTTCAAAAGAAATGGAAAACAGGGATGGATTTCTCTTGGAGGGGTTATTTTATGCATTACAGGTACTTTTGCTCCCAGAGTCCATGACAGAGCTCTGCAACATACCCTGATCTCTACGAGATCACCTTAATATTTTGCTAGCAACAAAACATGTACAAATTTTATCAAAAGTTTTGTAATGAGCATTACATTTTTATAAAACAGGAACGGAAGCAATGTTTGCCGACCTTGGTCACTTCAATGTTAGAGCCGTTCAGGTAATAGAGCACTTCTCCCAAGTCTGAGCCATTGATTTTCTGAGTGCATGCACACAAAAACTGAGCCATGGAGGAAACGGATTCCCGCAAGCTGTTCTTGTGGAGAAAATACTCCTAAAAAGCAAAATACTATTTATCTTCTAAAAGAAATAGTTTGAAGCTTGAAATTCAAAATTGCTTTCTGTGTTGCTTCAGCTAGAACATTTATGACAAAGTTTAATTGCTCTGCAGATTGGCTTTTCAGCAGTTCTGTTCCCTTCAGTACTGCTGGCATACATTGGACAAGCAGCATATCTTCGTGTCTACCCGGAAAATGTTGCAAATACATTCTACAAATCAATTCCAGGTAAGAACGTATAATAATTAACTAAGGAATGGAATGGATTAGGGATTGAAGACTAAATCTAATATGAACTCATGAATTTTGTTGCCAGGTCCATTATATTGGCCAACATTTGTGGTGGCTGTAGCAGCTGCTATAATTGCAAGCCAAGCTATGATATCTGGTGCCTTTGCAATTATTGC
Organism: Panicum hallii; assembly: GCF_002211085.1. Taxonomy (NCBI): domain Eukaryota; kingdom Viridiplantae; phylum Streptophyta; class Magnoliopsida; order Poales; family Poaceae; genus Panicum; species Panicum hallii. Next base: position 1,965,498 of record NC_038046.1, on the reverse strand, counting down.
TCAGTCCCAAGTTCTAGGTTGCTTTCCACGTGTTCGTGTGACCCACACGTCAACAAAGTATGAAGGACAAGTCTACATCCCAGAAATCAACTATGCATTGATGATTTTATGTGTAGCTGTTACAGCTATTTTCCAAACAACAGAAAAGATTGGCAATGCATATGGTAAATTCTCAACTCTAGACAAGTATCCCTCCCAACCCAACATATAAAGTAGGAAAATAATGAGATTAAATTACTGGGTTTCTATTTTTTCTTTGATAATTCTATTAATCGTCCATAACATGTATCAGTTGCTTGAAGTTATTTAACATCAAATGGACTTCAATCCTAAAAAGATGCTCTAAAGTTGCTCTCAACTTGATAGGCGCTCTCATATATCTGCCTTAGATTCTAAAAAAGTTTGTGAGCACTGATAGGTTATCATTCTATCAGTACTGAACGGCAAAAGCAGAACAAATGAAACCATTTAGCAAACATTATGGAGATTGCTAGCGATCTAGTATAGCGCCTAAGTAAGATGTGGTAGTGTGCGAATGAAGACAAATTGATTATATAAAAGAATAGTGCAATTTTCAATGGCATGGTGATCTGTCAGATTTTTGTTAGAGCAAGTAGGGGCATGATCTGCTAGCTTATCCTGATAATATAAGATAGCATACAAGAATGATGCATATTCCTAATGTCTTATTCAATCCACGAATTATCAGTTACACCTTATGTTTTCAGATATTCATACCATCATCATATTATGCAGGTATTGCTGTCGTTTTTGTGATGTTTATAACAACACTTCTAGTCACTTTAGTAATGGTTATGATATGGAAGACAAGTCTGCTATGGATTGCACTCTTTCCAGTAATATTTGGTGGAGCAGAGCTCATATACTTATCCTCAGCATTCTACAAGTTTACTCAAGGTGGCTACTTGCCGCTAGTTTTTGCAGCGATCTTAATGTTTATAATGGCCACGTGGCACTATGTCCATGTTCATCGGTACAACTATGAGCTCCAAAACAAAGTCTCAAGTAACTATGTGGCAGAATTGGCCTCAAGGCGAAATCTGGCCAGGTTGCCAGGAATAGGCTTTTTGTACTCCGAGCTTGTGCAAGGCATCCCACCCATACTTCCTCACTTGGTAGAAAAAGTACCTTCTATCCATTCAGTTCTTGTGGTTATCTCAATAAAGTACTTACCGATCAGCAAGATAGAAAAAAGCGAACGATTCCTGTTCCGATATGTGGAGCCAACAGATTACAGGGTATTCCGATGTGTGGTGCGCTATGGATACAATGATAAAGTAGAAGATCCAAGAGAATTCGAGGGCTTACTAATTGAACACTTGAAACAATTCATACATGAAGAATCATTCTACAGCCAAGGAGGAGATCATCTAACAGAAGAATTAGGAGACACAATAGAGCCTTCTGTCGGAGTTCAAGAGGCAAGATTGTCCAAAAGTTTTTCAGATAGAATCACAACTTCTCCACCAAATGGAAGCATTGATGAGATCCAAACAATACAGAAAGAGATGGAGGATGGTGTTGTGCATATGCTAGGAGAAACTAATGTGGTGGCAGAGCCAAATGCAGATTTCTTTAAGAAGATAATAGTTGACTACGCCTATAATTTCATGAGGAAGAACTTCAGGCAACCAGAGAAGATAACCTGTGTCCCTCATAACAGACTGTTACGGGTGGGAATGACATACGAGATCTAGAGCAATGCTAGACTTGGTAAAATACCATAATTTGGTAAAAAAAAAACACCCAGGCAGTTAGATACTTGACAACAGAGTAGATCTTTTTTCAGTATCAAGCAAGGAAAGGCAAATGCTAAATGGTACAGGCAAGTAACCAGCGTACCAGAGTGCACTTGAAAGGGGTTGAAGGTTATGCTTACAAATGGAGAAACTAGAAGAAAGCATGCATTGAACATTGTAATTGTGCTCCTAGTGGTATTGATCAATTGTTTTCTTTTGAAAACTAGTCTAAAGTGCATACTGCCACATGGCAAAATGGAGAATAACTAGTTCTTTTTTTGAAGTTAAATAATCGATTTAAGTATACTCTTACAGATTGTATGTGGTGTTATATTGTTACTTCGTTAGTCCTAAAAACAGATGCGGGCATATTCTTGCTAAAAACAGACGGGCCCAACTCTGTTTCTAAAAGCAGATGCGGACAAAACACGCATCAATATTGGCACTGATTCGAGGCTCCAAGTTGGCAGGCGATGGAACTAACTCGACCAACAGGATCAAACCATCTCACAAGTCCCGATCGAAAACAAACAAACATTAGCACGGTGACAAAACAGAGCGTCGAGACTCGACACGGGCATTTCATCAAACAGTTGAAGGGGAACAGATCGTACCTTGGCATCCCACCCCTCGGCTGATTCACTTGCTCGAGCGAACCATTGCTGCCTCGAATGGTACCCGATCCGCCACTTCGTTTCTGCGATTCAGCAGAGTGCGTGGCCAGCAGATCGTGTCAGAGTTCGGGTGCAAAAAAAAAGGAAGTAGAACAGGGGAAAACCGCGCTGAGAGAGACGAGCTGACCAGCGATGATCAGAGAAAGCTGCCGCCCGCGAAGGCGTGATCGAGAGACCGAAGCGATCGCCGCCGATTGCCGGGGAAGCGCGGTGGAGAGAGAAATTTGAAACTCGCGCCGCGCCTGCGAAAAGGCACCCTTAACCGCGGCGCAGGCCGCGGGCCGCGGGGGTCACGAAACGAAAATCTCGAAGTGCATTGATGATGTGGGCTTGGCCCGGAGGAGGTCCACGGGGCATGGGCGTCCTCTCTCCTTATCGGACTTCCGAGTCCGCTGCGCTGCGTGGTGCCGAGTTGCTGCTGCTGCTCGCCCGCTGCCATGGCGCCCGCGTAGAACAGGCCGGAAGCTGCAGCGGGAGGGCGGGACGAGGAGGGGTGGCGGTCTGCCGGATCGACTCGTCGGCGGATCCACTCGCTGTCCTCGTGGCCCAGCAGGGACGAAGGGCGGGAAGGACGGCGTTGGCGGGCGGGCGGTGGAGCCGACGAGAGACACAGAAACGAGCCGCCGGTCCAAACCAGGGTTATTTTTCAAAACAGGGGCCTATATGTAAAATATCGGATCGCGATTATCAACCGCGATCTAAAACAGGGGGTGTATGTAAAATACAGGGAGTTATATGTAAATATAAATCCAATAAAGGGTGTTATATAAATAATACCGGATCGCGACTATTAATCATGATCAAATTTAGGGGGCTCTTTGCAAAGATCCGGACCAATTTCCGGGGGGTACGCCATGGCCGCCGGCGATCTCCCATTGCTCCGCCGCCATACCTTCACGCGCGAGCCTCCGTCGAATTCACGCGAACCAAAGCATCCTCCGGCCCCGCGCACGCCTCCGCGTCCACTCACGGGGCTAGCCTGACCCCGCACAGATCCTCCCGAAGTCAACGGCGGTGCATCGAGGCGGCGGCGGCACCCGGCGCAGCATGTGAGATCCTCAGCTCCCGCCTCGTACTGCTCCAACCACACATCCGTAAGCTCCTGACGCGGAGCAGAGTGAGACGAAGAAGACGCGCGACATGCTCGGCGAGGGCTGCTGTGCTGGGTTCCGCTCCAGGCCATTCCGGCCGGCGCGCATTCGCAACGCAAAACCAAAGACCTCATCCGTCCCCGGAAGCCCACCCGTGGATGCCACCATCCAGGGTCGTTCTCGCTCGCTCGCGAGTGGGTGGGTGGCGTCGCCGGCCGCTGGCGAGAGTCCGCCGCGGCGGCAGCACGCCCATGCGAGGAGCAAGAGCAATGGAGCACAGAAGCGGCTGGGGCGGGGGCCGACGAGCTTCTCTACAGTTGTTCACGAGCCCTTGCTTGGGCCGTAAGCCCGTAACCGTCACACGACGGGCCTTTGCTTGAAGGAAATATGGCCCAATTCATCGTAATGCCCTGACGGTGATCGACGGTAGTAGCGGTTATCCCGACAGTGCTCTGCAGCCAGATTAGTAGCGGTGATCGATGTTTTATTATTTTTGCAGAATTCTTTGCATTACTAAGTAGAAATGTAGTCGTTTCGTGCAAATTCTGCTTTACCTTCCCTGAAAAGAAAAAAAAAATGCTCTATATACGGTCTGGACCTAGACGAGAAAGTGAACAGCGCAGCATTGACTCGGACAGTCAATCGACGTACGGGAGCAGATTTGGTTCGGGACGTACCAGCCGTCGTATCATCGTACGTCTATATGCGATGGTACAGCGGCTACGTATAATGAATTGACGTGCCAGCACGTTCAGAGTTTCATACCGACGAGAGAGGGGATGCATCGCCTGCTGCTCGTGGCGAGTCAGTCAGACTATTCCACGTCTCTTGTTTGTTTCGGAGGACCGGGAGACCATGGAGCCACGTCGGGCAGGCAGCCGCATCTAGCTACGCACAGCGTGCATGCCTACGGATACAATACTCTTCCTGCAGAGTCGGGCAGCTAATGCATTCGGACGTGTTGGCCAGCTTTGTTTAACACTGCAATTTTTTGTGTCCACTAACTAATTCATGACTCCGGACTCGATAGTTTGTTCTGTACACGAGTGTGGATTAGGTTGAGCTGCTGCTGCTATCAGCTATCATGGTGCACATAATTAGCAGCAGAGTAAAGTCGCATTAAGATTTAAGGCAGGCAGGCGTGCAGTGGCCACAGCTGGTGATCGAGGGGTTTGTATATTTATATACTAGTGCATGCAATAGCTGCTAGAACTAGAGCCGATCATTGCCCAGCTCCAGCCCGGCGCTGCTGCCGTGCACCAAACGACAGCGCTGCGGCTGTCAGGTGGCCCGGTTTTGCTTTCCGGTTTCTTTAGGTGCCACCCGGTTGGAGAAGGCCTGAAGGTGTGTGTAAAGCAAACACGGCGAAGTGTCGGGGAAGGACTCGCGCGCCAACGACGGCACTAGCTAGCCGCTGCGTCGGTCGGCCTCAATTATCCGATTTGAACCGTTCGTCTCTCTAATAATTGCCTGCCCCGCATGGATGGATCGAGTGATTAAGGAGAGGATTATCCGTTATCCACATCATCGATGAGCACACGTCTTCCGTGGTTGGCGATTCCATGGAAATGATACAGCTAGACTCTGTTGGACTCCATACAAACTCCACTTGCAGTAGCAAAATGCATGCAGGCCATGGCACACTTCACTTGCAATTGCTAGGGAAGTATTCAGAGACGAGGTGTCAGATGGATCGGAGCTCTGAACTCTGAAGACCACTTAATCAGGCTCTCTTTTCTTTTTGTTGAAGGCGAAGACTACTAGTCACCGGTACTTAACTGAGCTATTTATTACCTGTCAACATGAACATGCCAAATCCCGACGTTTGTTTCTTGCATTTCCGCGGTAATACCATGTGAGGAGCTCGATCTCTCGATTCATCGGTGGGTCGTCGATCTGCTAATAATGCAAGTTGATGCGTGTTATGCATGTATGCCCCCAGGAACGCAGCAGCCCCTGCAGCTGTTGCCTTCAGTGCTTATCTCAACGACTAACAAAGGTAGTACTGCTTCACCTCAAAAAATAAAAACAAAAGATAGTACTTTCGTTTCAGAAAGCAAGGGATAGTTTTCCGATCCAGCACTCCATACAAAATCATGCGTTTTCCGGATGATGATGAACAAGACATTTCAAAACTTAAAGGTGGCAAGCCACTGTACTTGACATACTTTATTCCCGGATCTGCAAACCCATATGTTACATCCATGGATATGATCTTATATATGGCATATGTACTATATAACTTTACAAACTAAAGAACACACATAAAAGATGGAGGGGGAAAAAAAGGGTATGCAATATGTGTTATGCAACTAACTGAAATATGTCCAGCAGCTTGCATCTGCGGTCGTCCAGCAACCAAAACCAGCATGGGGGCTGATCAACATATTTCCTTTTCTTCACATTATTACAATATATGCATGCACATACATATATACATGCAAAAATATTGGCACGTACTCCCTCCGTTCCAAATTGCAGGTCGTTTTTGCAAATCTAGATATGTAGCTTTTGCTATGTATATAGATACAGGGTTTATCTAGATGCATGGTAAAATCTATGTATTTAGATCTGCCAAAACGACGAACAGTTTGGTATAGTATATGTATACACATGCATGCATTATTGCACTAGCTGTACATTGATTCCTTGCATGCACGCCAAGCAATCCATCCAAACTTGTTCATGCCCCGCGCGAGATGATCACCAAAAACTAATCAAGATCAACCCGACCGATCGATGACATGCCCATCTACTTGCACGCGCGCGATCACGCGGCGGACTCCTGCATGTAGGGGAGCAGCGCGACGGTGTTCTGTCGGCGGAGCTGCTCGTAGAAGCGGCGGATGAACTCCTCCGCCTCGTCGTCCACGGCCTGCCCGCCCGCGCTCCCTTCGTCCTCCGACGAGTAGTTGGACACCCGCACCGAGAATGCGCCGTCGCCGCCGCCCAGCAGCGCGGGCGACGCGCAGCAGTAGGACTCCTCGGCTGGCTCCCCCGGCGCGAGCTCCCGCAGCAGGAGCCCCGGCGACGACGGCGCGGGGGATGCGGCCGCGGCGGCGTAGTACTCGATCCTGCCGACGGGCGCGGGCGAGGAGGAGCCGTACCGGCCGTCCTCCTCCTCGGCCACCGCGCCGAGGCAGGGGAAGTAGGCGAGGTGGCGCCTGGATGCCGAGAACCCGGCGGCGGCGGGGTCCGGGCTGTTGCTGCAGGAGAACTCGTAGTGGCGGCGGCGCAGCGGGTTACTGATGCCGTGGTGGCCGTGCCCGCCGTGGTGGGAGAGAAGGGCGGCGACGGTGCGCGACACGGCCTTATTGCGGCGCTTCATGAGGAGGTGCATGCCGAGGAGGAGCTTGCGCTTGTTGGAGAGCAGGCCCTTGCGCGCCATGAAGAAGACCGCGCGCAGGTAGCTCCACATCCGCTTCCCCACCGCCGGCGCCGCGTGCACCTCCATTCTATGGCAGCTGTAGGAATAACAGGAGAGGAGGAGTGGTCGGACAGGAGGATGTACGAGCAGGAGCAGCAGGGCGTGGGATCGGAGCCGGAGGTAGCCGATGCGCGCGCGCCTTGTTGAGGATGTGGTGGTGGTAGGGTCGTGTTGTTTGGCAATGGGTGTTGCCGTGGTGGGTGGTGGAGGTATATATAAACTCCAGCGGGCACGGCAGGGAGGAAGGTGTAGCTCGCTTAGCCTGGAAGGCAGGGCGGCCGACGGACGGTGAGGTGGCGGTGGTGGTGGGCCGCCGGGGAGCGGGCGACATATGGATATATGGATGCTGGAGATGGATATTTCCGTCGCGTTATCGGTTGGTAGGTGGTGGCGCTTTTGATTGGATGACCATGGCCTGGCTGCCTTTTTCTCTCCTGCTGCTGCTGCTACTGCTTTGCGTGCGCCGCCGGTTCCGACGCTTGCTTGCTGCCCTCCCGCCGGCCACCCTCCCAACCGCCGCTCGCGTTGCACGGGCCAAAGCACGGCCGGGGATTGGGACGGATCATGCATGGATCCCGAGAGGGATCGGAGGTCACACGCCGTTCGCGTGCTCTGATCGGCCGGCTAGCTCGCCGGACGATTGGGATTTGGGAAGCTCACTCGCGCTCCGGCCTCCTCTTCTTTTCTTTGCAACCGGGCTGCCTGCCCGTGCCTGATTCGTTCGCGGTTGTTAGTTTCGGGTCACGATTCGAGATGAAAGGCTGCGCACTTGCACGGCAGCGATGTACTTGTGCTATCGACTCTTCTGCCGTATCCACATGATCGCCATCACGCGTCCTGGCGATTGGAGTCGTAGTAGCGTACGTGTCGGTCATGTGGAAGGGATCAAGGGATTGCTTTAGGATCGCAGGCAGCATGCAGATCAAGATCAGTGCTTGTGGCGGCAGCCACGTACGTGTCGCCCACATCCTGTTTCCTTAATCCGGTGACCTTTGACGACGATGCCTGCCGGTCGACCTGATCAAAGTGCGAGCGGCGACGAGCCGTCCCGCCACATTTCATCTCACTACGGCGAGCACGATAGACAGATCCTTTTTAGACACGAGATCAGACCGGGAGGAAGAAAAGCGTTGGGCACGGAAAACGATGTGAAGCCGACGGCGCCGCCACGGTTTGGACAGGACGCTCAAGCTCGTGACTTGGACTTGCGACCAAAGTATTACATGATGTGCCCCTCATTTTAGCATCACTGTACCAGGGTCAAGGCCAACCAATCCACACTTACGAAACTGATCATCTATAATTGTTGTTAAAAAAAACTCTCCTTTCTAGCTACTTAAGAAGGAAAAAAGGTTACAGGGAAACCGATAACCTTGGCCTCCCATGCCGGTGGCAGTTTTGGTTTTGCCGATTAATTAATCAAAGTAGCGATACTCCATCCAGCTAGCTTCTTGGTTCAAAGGGCCGGGAAGAATAATTCCATGAGTAGTAGTATCCTACAATATTCCTACTAGCTGTCGATTCTGCCCTGGAGGTGTCAAGACTCACGAATGGAATTCCGTGTTTGCCAACCTTGCTGCTGCAAAAGTCCAATAAGCCAAGGGCTTGCTCTGCACGTACTGGCTTGGCGGTGTCAAGACTCAACAACACGGGCTGAATCACCGACATCGACTGATATTACCTCGTCTACCAGGAAATCTCTATATACGAAAGCTGCATCAAAAGAGGTCCAGGCAGCGTGGCCACGTCGCAGCCCGTTCCCGGCCGTCGGATCAGCCGGACGGATGGGCCGGAGCGGCTCTTGCGAATTCAGATCATTTTGCAAAAAAGTACTCGATATTTATTGAAGTTAACCCGTAGTCTGGCCTCCTCTACTCTCTTAGATAATTTTGCGTAAAAGTTAACAATTTTTCTCAAAATCAACCCGCAGTCCATCCTTCCCGGTTCAAGAACATTTGCAAGAAAATCTTAAGCTTTCAGAAAATCAAGCCGCTGTCCTGTTCCTCTCTTAAAAATAACTTTTAGAAAAAACTCTCGAATTTTAATCAAACCACGACCCCTCACATCCGTTACTTCTACACGAGCAACATTATACGTACGATTTAAACATCAAAACACGTTCAAATCAAAAGTTATTCAATATAGAATTTGTTCAAAAATTCAAAAACTAAAAAATCATTATAGAGAAAATTTTAAAACCCAAAACGCTTTCGCAATCCGTCGTACCTACAATATGGACACCAAAATATCTTCAAATTTAAAAGTGTTCAATACAAAAGTTGCTCAAAATTTAAAATCAACAGATTTATTATATAGTACAATTTTAAATTCAAAGCGCTTTTACAATTCATCTACATAAGTATTTACGTAAGATCCATTCTACCAACGATTCGGACACCGAAACATATTTACGTCAAAAAGGTTTTGAATAAAAAATGCTCAAACTTGCTACAAAACAAAATTTTAAAATAAATGATAACAAAAAAATACTATAACCAAAAATACTGAATATAATAAAAAAAGATAGTTCCAAAATAATATCCTACTAAAATGGACAGTCCAAAATATAAACCAATAACAACAACGAGCTGAAGACTATGACACCTATACATACAATAATTACTACTCTGTACATGAATTGAAGTCTATATCAACTACAAGACATGAAATACGGGCCTTTTTAGTGAATAAGAAGAGTAAAATATTTCCTTCATGTGCCAATGAGCCAATGCTGCATCAATCTTGAGAGAGAGAGAGAGAGAGAGAGAGAGAGATCCTTTTCACCGTGTTCTACAGCCATGCCTGCACTTTTTGTTCCTTCTTCCACAAACGGGACGCCCGTTTGCTACCGGCTGTCAGTCGACACATATGAATGGCACACTAAAAAAATGCACCCTTTATCAGGAAATAGCAGCTCTAGGGAGCGGTGGACAAGTGCCCTGATCCCTTTCTCTGAATGTTTGGGACCATTCAGAATTCAGAGACAAATAGGCAGCTCCACGCGACCATGCATCAAGCTGCAGGGAAATCATACCAAGCAATCGGATGAATGGATGATCCAAGGTCAGCGTGATGTTTTCTCTCGGGTTGGCGGCAGCCACGTGTCGCTCGCGTCTTGTTTCCTTAACCTGGTGACCTTTTGACAACACCGGCCGGATCAGCCTCAAAGCGGCAGCCGTGAGCCATCTCCCCGGATTTCATCTCACACCAGAACACGTCCTTTTCACAGGACTCCGAGGGAAAAGCAGGCACGGAGAACAACGTGAGGGCCTTCTTTTTGGCAAACAATAATGTGAACCACACATGGGTTGGTTGTTCTTCACTTGTTGAGATAACCAACCCCGAGCCACAAACTGAAGGAGGCGCTCACGCCCGGGACTCTGACAGTTGGACATGTCACAGATCAGTGGATCAGCTAAGTCCCAAGGGCTTTATAAAAGACGTGAAATTTGACCAGATTAAAGCCCGCATAATTCTTATAGATACTTTGTGTACTGCAGGTAACCATCACCCTCTAATCTATGGTGCCACTACAAAAGATTTTCATGAAAAAAAAACTCTCAGGCTTGGTCGTGCGGCGCCAATGTCGGCCGGTCCAGTTAGCTTCGTCCATTGGTGGAAGTATGCGACACTTGAGCAATTCCAGTCAAGAATTTTTCATGCAGGCAGCTCTGTCAGTGGTGCCGCAACAAGTTCGTTCCAGAAAAACAAACAAACAAAAAAGCTGCAACAATTTTCTCTCACGGAGTTCGTTTTATTAGCAGGGAACGGGTCGACGCCCAATATCCATCGTCGTGAGACGGCAAACCAGTCCACTCGCGGCGCCCTTTCGAGTTTTTCTGTTCTGGAAAGCTTGGGGAAAAGAGGATTATTCTGAACCCCGGAAAGTCCATGCGTGCCAAAAGAGAAGATCGCAGCGCATACACGCAAGTAGCATTGTTGTTTTCTCAGGCGGTGCCGTGGGCACTGGCGATGCTACCGCGCCTTTTGGTCCCTTTCGCCACTCTCTTCGGCTGGTCAGGTAGTGCGAGGCCGGCATGGTTTTCTGACGAGCGACTACGTCCATCAGGCAGATCGTAGCTTGTATCTGTGCCGTCACGATGCCATGGCCCATGCCAATCTTAATCTTCAGCACTTGAATTCCATCTCGGCTAGGTTTTGGCTAGATCGAGGGATCGACGATAGTTGTTGCTTACATACTCCAAAGTCCAAAGTAGGAGAGGGAGGCGAGAACAGTCGAAGAATTTTGGGTTCCGAGGTACGAGAGGAAAAAATGGGCCGTTCGTGGAGCCCAACATAGTCATCTACTGACCCGTTTAGTTTGAGCCCGTGGGCCTCGTCATAGCAGGCTAGCAGTAACGGGCTTTCTTCTATTATAGCCCATTGGTCTTCGTTCAGGAACGCCATCGAGTACACGTCTCATGTTGCTTCTAAGCAGGTGGGGCATAATAAATAGATCTTTTTAATTGCGCGCAAACTTAATTTATACTGCACGAAATAAATCCATAATTCTTCACCTGGAAAAACTAATAAATACGCAATTATCTGATATTATTTTTTGTAAAAAAAATTACATTACATCACATTATTTGTGATATAGTTTATCAAGACGATAGAGTCGAAACCTTTCATACAATCCGGTCGATGTAGTACGTTGTTGCCGAAAGTAAACTTGCTTAACACCAGATGATACTTCTTTTTTTTTTCAGCGCGTAACACGTGTGGTTATCCTCTGCAGAGACCACCAAGACAGGACACGAAGAACTCCACCAAGTCCATCTCGTACGGCACATACCTATGGTACCATCTATCAATGAACTGGCGCGGGGAGCAGTCCATGATCTTCTCCATCACCCCCTTCCCGAGGTCGACGACGAAGGTGCCGCCGCCCCTGTACAGCACGAGCATCGATCCCCTGTTGAACTCGAACCACTCCTCTACGCGCTGGAGGCCGTTCGGGTCCAGTGCCGGCGTTGGCATCCGGATCACCCGAGTGCGGAGCCACGCGTCGCCTCCGTCCCCGTCTTGCTGGGTCCAGACGGTCACGTGCACGGGGTACACGCAGGCGATCGAGAGCTTGCCGTCTCCGCCGACGCAGAGGTGCGGCTTGCCTCCGGCGCGGAGGTGGAGCTTCGTCAGGGAGACGCGCGCCGTGCCGCCCAGCTCCGCGCTGAGCATGTACAGGAAATGATCATCCCGTGGCGCGAGCGTTCTAGCCGCGCGATCGATGCACTGCCAGTGCGCCGAGCCCCGGTGAACGGCGGCGGATCCCTCCCCCGCCAGATCGAAGCCGTGGCCGTCCAGGCACACGGTGGGCGCGCTCCAGGTGCCCGCGGCGGCGGAGCACGAGTGGAGGTACCGCTTGGAGCCGGAGTCACCGCGTCGATAGGCGATGAGGAGCAACCGCAAGAACGTGGAGCGCCCTGACGACGACGGCGACGGCCGCCGCTGCTCCCCGTCGAAGTCGCCGTCGGCGGCCGTGACGATGGCGTAACCGCACACCCCGTAGCGGCCGAAGCAGATAGGCGGCCAGGCGGGGGAACCTGGCGTTCGCCGGTGATAGGGTTGCAGAGGCCGAGGAGGAGTTGGCTGTGTCGAGTTGTGTTCCAAATTTAGTTGCACATAAAATGCTGACCTGTGGCGGAGCGTAGAGGAGGTCCATCGCCGGAGGCTTGGGCTGGAGCGTACACATTATATACCCGATTAGGGTTTCCTCTTGATGATAATCTTCTTGTAAGCCGCTGCACGGCGTTGTAACTCGATTCTTGATATATTGAATATATTGAAGTTCTTGCTGGCTGGCGCCCGTGGTTTTTTCCCTTCCGCATTGGTTGGGTTTTCCACGTTAAATCTCGTGTCCCCTTCCGGTTTGATCTATTTACTTTCATCGTTTATTCGTCATCGTTTATAACAGGCTGCTGCTGGTGTGGGTCATCGGATGGAGGTCGAAGGTCCGGGGCACGAGCTGCATCAGGATGACGCCGCGGCGCGCCGCGAGGGGCTCGGCGTAGTTGAAGGTGCCGTCATCGTCGGCGACCAAGGAGGTGAGGGCACGATACGTGGGGCCAAGCGGTGACCCCGGCGCCGGCCGGAACGTGGGTGCGGAGACGGAGGTGCGCTGGGTCATCCGCATCTTCATCATCCTGACACTGCGCACGAATCTCGTCGACTGGAAGAAGAAGCCGAGGAGGCGCGAGCGGTGCCCCTGGCCCGGGTCCGGACAGAGCCCGCGGAGGAAGGCCGGGTCGGTGAAGCGGCGCAGCCACCGCCGGCATGTCACGGCGAAGAGGAAGAGGTCTTTGACGCTGCCCACGCGGGAGAAGATCTCGAAGAGGAGTTCCTCCGGTAAGGCCCCGATGCCGTCTACGCCTGTCGGTTTCTTGGTAGCCGGAGCCGCGGCCACCATGATCGATCGTCCCGGTAAGCCCTGGCTGCGTGAGAGCATCTCCATGAGTCCTATATTTGGATCCTATAATTTATATTAGGAACATATTTGATGTGTTTAGGATAAAAAAAAGCTTATACTCCAATAGCGAGATCTCAGATCACGTCATTTACAACTAATTGGGGAAAGATTGGAGCGGAGGCATTGGGGAAAGAAGTCTCTGTCAGTTAGATTTCGTGGCAAAAGGGTGATAGGACCCAATTAATTGAGTCCTATATCTAGGATCCGGGAGACTGAGTCCTAAATTGATTTGCCAATTTTTTATAAAATAGGACTCCTATTGGAGGCTATTTTTTCTCTTAAGCCCTGTATTTCAAGATAACATCCAATTTAGAACTCCTATTGGGGATGCTTTGAGTGCAGGGATGCAGAACAATTTGCATCTAGGGATTTGGGCGATGGGCGTGTGTTGTCTAAATATATATATCCCCACGAAGTTTGAGGAACAAAACGCCGTCTGAATATCGCGCAGAAAAAGGGTTCCGAATCGAAGATGGGATCGGCAGGACTGTATGTACACGGCGTAGGAGAAGAAAAGGGCAGCGACTATTTCCGCACCATCAACTGAGCAATTTTCTTTCTTGCTCAACAGATGTAGATACTAGTCATCTCATTTAAGAACGAAGATGCAGACTTTCTCTTAATGAAAAACGGTTAGGATCGTCATAGCCCACCCTGGGACGAGCATTGCTGAATTAAATTTGTATGTAGTTTGGCTTCAAAGAAATTAAAGCCACCCAATTTTACAGCATTGATCATGTATACTAATAAATTGTAAATACTAATAATAAACCTCTGCCTCTAATTACGACCAAGCTGTAACAGGAAGAAACCGGGCAAATCCATCTCGTACGGCACGCAGCTGTAATATCCAAGGTGTGGGGAGCAGTCCATGACCTTCTCACCTTCCTCTCGATGTCGACGACGAACACCGCACCATCGCCATTGTGAAACAACGAGGAGTAGCCCACCAACCGCTGTGCAGGTGGTATCCGGATCGAATGAGTTCGGAGCCACGCCGCTGGCGGATCAGCGTCGTCGTCGTCGTCTCCGTGTCGCTGGGTCCAAACTTCCACGCGCGTGGCATGCACGCTAGCAATGGAAAGCCTGGCGTCTCGGCTGACGCACAGGAACGGCGACCAGCCGGCAATGGCGGGGAGCTTTGTCATAGAGACGCGCGCCGTGCTCACCTCCGCGCGGAGCACGTACAGGTCGTACCTAGCGTCTTGGGGTCTGCGAACGTCGAAGTACAGCCCGTGCGCCGCGCCCCGGTGGACGACGGCGGCGTCCGCCCCCGCCATGCGGAATTGGTCGCTGTGGAGGCACGTGGCGCGCGTGCTCCAGCTGCGCGTGGCGCCGGAGTACGAGTGGAGGTGGAGGTGACGGTCGTCCTGGTGGTGGCCGGTGAGGAGCAGCCGCGAGAACGCGAAGCGTCCCGATGACGATGGCCGCTCGTCGACGTTGCAGTCCGCGGCGGTGAGGATGGCGTAGCCGTTCACATGCCGGCCGAGGCAGGTGCAGCACTCTAGCGGCGGGGCGACGTGGCGCTCGCCGGTCAATGGGTTGCAGAGGCCGACGACGAGGCCGCCGGTGGTCTCCGTCCTCTCGAAGCAGTCGCGGGGCCGCGGGGGACGAGGCGCATGAGGACGATGCCGCGGCGCGCCGCCAGGGGCTGGGCGTAGTGGAAGGTGCCGTCGTCGTCCTCGACGAGGGCGGTGAGGGCGCGCTCCCCGGGGCCGAGCGGCGATCTCGGCGCCGCCAGGAAGGCGGGCGCGAAGGCGGAGGAGTGCTGCTTCCCCCGTGCCTTCATCATCTTCTTCCTGCCGAAACCCCTCCGCTGGAAAAAGATGCCGAGGAGGCGTGACCGGTGCCCCTGGCCCTCGAAACCCCAACCCTAGTCGACCCGGCCACAAACCCTTCAACCTCTCGGCTCTCACAATCCGGATCTGTGGATCTCGATGGGGCGGAAAGGCAGGAAGCGTCAAGGGCGTTCTTCTGATGCTGCTCCGGCTAGCCCTCCCAAGTCGGAGATCACCCGTATAGGTGAGCCTCTCACCCGTCGCCATCCTCCTCCCAAGTCGCGCCGCATCCCTCTCGTAGCTCTCTCGGTCTCTCCGTTCCTCCCCCTCCAGCTCACAGATGCGCTCCAATCTCCTGCTCTGGTGCACGGCAACGCCATGTCGGCCGGCCCGCTCCCTCTTTGTCCCTAGCTGCTCACGGTTTCCTCTCCGATGGTGACGTCTGGGCGCGCTGCCGTCTCCCATCTTGGTGAGCCGCGCTCTTGGCCTTGCCCCGCCCCCCCCCCCCCCCCCCCACCCCCCAGATGCTGTGAGTCCGTTCCTGCGGTGGCCGGTGAGGAAGCTCCGGCGACGGCGGCGACGATACAAGGACTCGATCTTTGTAACTATTCTATTTGTGCTGATATGTGTGCAATTTGTGCCGATTTGTCCCTGATCTTTATCGATTTGTGTTCATTTGGCCATTAAATCGGTGATTTTCGATTTTTTTTCTTTGACGTGTCACCGACAGTTCGGTTGGTTCGGTCATGACTCGTGACCGAGACCGAACCGAACTAACCGAGACCGAATTTGCATGGCCTTGTTAATTTGTAGAAACCGATTGGTTCCAAGATCTAGATAACCGAAAACCGAGAAATCGATCAGTTCGGTTAGACCGAATGTCCGCAGTCCCAACCCCAACCACGCCGGAAGGCAAAACTCGATGGCGTAGCGAAGACAACGGACGATACCCTACAGCGGAGCCTTGCTTTTAGTAGTGCACGGGGCCTTGGGTCATAACTAGAATCCTAGGTTACAGTTTGAGGTGGGGGTGGGGTTTATTGTACGGGATCATGGGGCTTCCGCGGGTTGGCAGGAGGGCTCTGGTGCGGCTGTCCGGGATCATGGGGATTCCGTGGTGTTTCTTGAACTGTGGATCGGCTGTAGGGCTGTGGCGCCCCTGGAAGAGTGGAAGGGGCTGATCTATGGCTGATTTCACGCTATCTGAACGGGTGATTCTTTTAAGTTAGTTATTTCTTGGTAATTATCGTTGCATTTGTGACTAATGTGTTTGCAGTTGCCCAGTTGAGGCATAGTGGTCTGATCTCACTGCTGTTTTGATATGATGCAAACTGTACAAGGCCTTAGCCTCCAACTGTTCCTACCAAAGGCCGGGGAGGGGTTCTGCGGAAGTCGAGGGGTGTTGTCTGGGATTAGGAAATTCCATTGTGTTTCTAGAGCTGTGTCGGTCGTCAGGAAGGTTGTGGTTAGGTTGTATGGGGCCTCCGATATATGGCTTACTTCACGCTTGATGTTTGAATGGGCAGTTATTTTTTCCTTGGTAAACCCTGATTGCCTAAGTTGATTGACTTCTGTGCTTGCAGTTCACCGGTTGGGGAATCGTGGTTTGATCTTACTGTTGTTTGAAACGCCCTCTGGCTTTGCCATTTTCAGATTTGATGGCGTTCAGCTGTTCCTACCCAACGCCAAGGAGGTACTTGCTTATTCTTTCTTCGTTCTACTGATGTACTTGCTTGCTCAGTTGATATTCCCTTGTCATTGGCCTAATTTTCTTGATTTGTTGTGTCTCCTACAGAACATCTAGGCAAACTTTGTCAAGGATCATATGGCACATGATGTCAGTACACCTTTCTTTCCTTCTGATCTATGCCTTTATGTTGCCATTTTAACAGAGATGTTACCTGCATCATAATGATTGCCATTTTCTTTTGTATTATTTTTTATTGAACACAGTGGTTTTTGGTTGTTTGCTACTACTTAAAAAAAAACTCCAAATTATTTACCATAATTCTGTCTGCAAAGCATATGACTGTGATGGTGTTGCAGTCGTGCCCAAAAATAACATTTTTGTGAAAGCGCAACATGTGAGCAACGTGATTTATTAATTTATGCTAGCTAGGTATGTTTTAGACCAGAAACGGTAATACTACCAAAAAAACACTATAATCCAGATCTTAGCGCATGAACTTATTTTAATTGCACTGCAAGGAAACAAGGCTATATCTTAGACATACCTACATAATTGACCGGCTACTTGTGATTTAGAGATATTGCATGATGTTTGAATAATTTTTTTCGCCTTAACATGCTCATCCCTTTTCATATATTGATCAGGTCATTTGGCTGAAAGAATTCAAGACTTTCAAGAACAAAGCCCATGTGTTTGGTCATGCTGGAGTTGATAAGAAACTTGCTGAGATGATCCACAGGTGGCATGTCCCTGGCCAACTGCTAGCAGTTGGAAAGCTTGAGCACAAAATCATCATTGAATCACAGCTGGTGAGTTTAAAAAACAAACTCCCATCTTTACTTGTGCCTGTGAATAATTTTAGCAATTTATGCTGTTTATTTTAGCAGAATATACCCTGCCTGTATGATGATACTGTGATGGAAGTCATCTGGGGCATAAAAAATCTCATGAAGAGTTTAGTGCCTGATGAAGATTCTGAGCTTAGCGAAGAGGAACGCCTTCAGATGAGTTTGGGGATGGAAACAGTCCTCACGCGTCATGGTATTGTTGCCACACCAGAGATGGTGAGATCACCTTCTCCGATCCTTTCCCATGATATATTGCTTTGAGCTTTCCATCCACTGTTATGATTTCCAGTAGTTTGTGTCGTGAGCCCTTTAATTGCCACTGTTATGATTTGCATGTTTCTGTTAATGATAATGTGATGCTCCTTATATCCAGGTTAACGAACAGATCATTGAGTACGCTTGTATCTTGTATGATTGTGAGTTTATACGAGACCAAGCATTCTGGATTCTTGACTAATTGTGGTGACTGGCTTGAGGAAATATCTGGCATTGAATGTAAGGGATGGAGTCCAATGAAACTTGCAACATCTTTGAAGATTTTATGTATTCCTGAAGATGATATACCACATGATGATCGGGAGCTGGTAAATAGTAATTGTTCTCTGGTTCTCACTATGTGTGTATCTGATGGAAGCTCAATGGAGTATAACTGGCCAGTGGCTTGTTTATTTCAGGACTTTTCAGAAGATGAGCTATTAAAGTTGAAGATCTTTTTTTCCAAACACACAGGACAGCTGTGTATCTTTGTATTAAGAGGAAAAGAGGTTAGTCCAATTTACAATCCAGCACCTCTCCTTGGACCAGGGGGAGGGCTGTAAAAACCGATACAAAACTGTTACAAAAAAAAAACTGAAACTAGGACCTGACCAAACAGCGCCTTCCGCAATCTACTAAAGTTGAAGACTCATGGATCAGATTATGACGCTATACTTCTGAAGCGAACTTCCGTGGCCATCTACATGGAGATGGTGACGGCCCGTGAAGTTCTGGCTGATACAGTAGAAAAATTGAAGTTGTTGACCACGGAAGCTAATGGGGCCCGTGAAGCCCGTGACGGCCCTGAGAATTCTAAGGTTTCGTGAAGCCAGAAACGTCGTAAGCGGTGAGTTCAGCTGTGAAAGAGCATGAAGTTGAGTGGAACAAATAGAATTTAACAGTTTTGTGCTTTCAGTGGTAGGCGATATTCCTGTCGACAGTGAGACGCCTGTGGTGATTTCGTCAATCTCGAGAATTTTCTTTGAAGATGCTCATAGGGATAGAATTTGCGTACGTGTGTTCATATGAGTGAGTGAGTGTGCGTGCGTTGTGAGTGTCTGAGTTTTACTGTGTAATTAAAAAAGTTGGTGAGTTCAAGATGCTTATAGGGATAGGGTTTGCGTATGTACGTTTCTATGGATGAGTGTTGCGTGCGTTGTGAGTGTCTGAGTTGTACTGTGTTATTAAAAAAATTGGTGAGTTCAGACTTGAACCAGCTTAGAAGATTCTATTAGTTAAGCTGTTGATTCATCGCCGTGGAATATTGTGGTGGCAGTATGTGATTGCTGCAAACATTGATGTAAGATAAATTGCGGCTGTTACTTTAGCATTTTCGTTGAAGTGTTTCATTCAATCCAGTGCCATCGCCCCCATAGCACGGCCAGGTGAAAGGTCTACGCCTTCATCAGCGTTCGTCCCCGGAGCCTCTAGGACCACCTCTGCTCTCGCCGGCGCCTCACCTCCCCGCCTTGTTTGCACGCGGCCACCTTGTTTGCCGGCAGCGACTCCGCGGCGCTGCGCGGAGTCCATTGTTCCCGAGCCTCGCCGTCTCCTAGCAGCCGCGTGCATCCAGCTTCGTGTACCCGTGGTGCCTCTGCTGGCTGATAAGCCAATGGGGGGCCTTTTTATTATGGTGACCGCGCCGCCGCTGTGGCCTCTGCCGCATCGTCCGGAATAGGTGGACAGTATCACCTGTAAATGTTTGATGGGCAAAGCGTCTCAGCACGTGGTGGACGTACATTGTTCTTTTTTGTAATCATCAGTTTGTTAAAATCTTTGTGTATCAGTCAACTTGGTGATGATCTCATGCCAGTACAATGATTTGCTCAAATGTAAAACCTGACGGACTCGATGCTATCAGATCGCATAAAAAACTTGAGAGCACTCTGATTCTCTGAATTTCAAGTTCTGGTTTGTGCTGTAGAATTGGGCTCTTCCGATTTCAGTCTGTCAGGCAACCTGTATAAGCTTTGTCAGAGTCCACAAGCTGCAACTGCAAGAACATGTCATGATTTAGGCACCTTTAATCGGCAAAGACAGCTCCATCTATCCAGTTAGGAAGTTATCACTGTAGGAACCAGAAAAATTGTTTGAACGTTATCTGACAGTGCGCTCCTGCATGCTAACATCTGACAGTGAAGAAACTGAAACTTGTTCGCTGTTTGTTGCCTACCAGCCTGTATTGTGATCGGTAGGCTGCATAAGGGCTTACCACGGTTGCATAGTACAGGTTTGGATGTTTGGTAGCTTGAATAGTTAGTTAGTCAGGTTCCGGTTGTGCAAATTGCAGATATGCACATTGGGAAACATAAACGAGGCTCGTTCCCGGTTGTGCAGGCTGCACAGCGCTCCGGCTGACCAAATTTTGGTTCCAACCTAGTTACAACACTGCAGTCTAAGAAGCAATGCAGCCATCCAAATAAAATCTTACGTGGACCAAGATAAAATATGCATTCAACTGAATAAATCCACAAAATACCACGGAAGGCTGGCTTTAGGCTGGTCCTGCGTAACTCCACGCCAGGGCCACAAATAGCCAAGTAACCGATCACTCGTCACTTGTCCGCTCTGCCTCCTGTATAAGCTCAATTCACTTGTCCGCTTTCGCATTCCGCAGCGTCTCCTCGCCACCACCGCTTGCTCATGGAACGTCCATCCCCTTGCATCGCGCGCAGCTTCTCCTGCAACTCTGCAAGCGAGCGGCGTCCAGCTGCAACGCCCGCCTGCGCCAAGTCATCGAATCACCGAGTGAAATGTGGAGCCGCAGGGCCTCAGCCATACGCGCGGCAACTGGACCGGAGCTCGCGGGCAAGGAGTTCCATGGCCGCCGCCGCGGCCCTCCATCTATCATCTATCTCGTCTCCTTCCTTGTTTTCGTTCGAATCGGACCAGAATTGGGTGCTTGCAGTGGCGGCGGCGTGAGCACCAGGCTTGAACAAGCGGAGAAGGAAGATGCTGCCGCCGCAGCTTCAAGATTACAAGTCCTGATCATGAATGTATTCATGTATGAAATTGCAAGGCAGCACTTGACCAGCTCGAATGCCTTGACGCCGTACGAAGCACGGAAGGAATCAAACCGTCAGGTCGCATCGTGGCCGCACTCTCTATATCCAACGGCCGCCGCCCATCGCTTCCACCCCCTGCGCTGCGCTCCGGCTGCTCTCCTGTCCTGGTCCGCCGCGCGCCTCCGCCAGCGCGTGCGAGCGAGAGCTCCCGCTGAAGCTGCGAGCTCCAGCAGGCTCGAAAGCTAGGTGTGTCTTGTTTTCCTGCTCCCACCCTGATCCAGGGAGTCCACGACAAAACAATGAGCGGAAGGGTCAATGCCTAGCAGGTAGCCATCCACACGCGTCCCGCGTGAGTGCGCTTGGATACAATACAATAATCCAGGGAGGTCAGTACAAGCCACGGAACAAGGCATCTGCGCATCCTACGGCGGAGAATCCAACGCATGCGGTGGGATTGCCTCCATCATGCGCACTTGATGACCGCTCACGAATGCGATATATACCCGCCGGGACCGCGACTGCCCTGGAGACAACGATCCATTCATCTTCTGCGGCCTCAGACCGTAGCTATGGCGGCGAGCGGCCGGAGCAGGGAGGAGCGGTGGAGCCTGGCCGGCAAGACGGCGCTCGTCACCGGAGGAAGCAAGGGGATCGGGTGAGTTCATATACTTGCGTCGTTGCGTGTTCGCCGATCGCCGGAATATAGTGATGATGACGCTTCGCCCTGCCGTCCTGCAGGCGCGCGATCGTGGAGGAGCTCGCGGGGTTCGGGGTGCGCGTCCACACCTGCGCCCGCGGCGACGCCGACCTGCAGGAGTGCCTGCGCCGGTGGGGCGCGGACGGCCGCCTCGCGCGCGTCACGGGGACCGCCTGCGACGTCGCGGCGCGCGCCGACCGGGAGCGCCTCGTGGCCGCGGCGCGGGAGGAGCTGGGCGGCCGCCTGGACATCCTCGTCAACAACGCCGGGCAGACCATGTTCCGGCCCGCCACGGAGACCACGGCGGAGGACTACGCGCGCCTCATGGCCACCAACCTCGACTCCTGCTTCCACCTCGCGCAGCTCGCGCACCCGCTCCTCGTCGCCGCGGCGTCAGGCGGCGGCGAGGCCAGCAGCGTGGTCAACGTCTCCTCCATCGCGGGGTTCGTCTCCTACCCGGCGCTGTCCGTGTACTCGGCCACCAAGGCCGCAATGAACCAGCTAACCCGGAGCCTCGCCGTTGAGTGGGCCAACGACAACGTGCGCGTCAACTGCGTCGCGCCGGGTGGCGTCCGGACCGACATCGCCAGCAGCAGCGGCCTGAAGCTGGACCCGGAGGTGGCGCGGAAGATGGGCGAGGCGGAGATGGCGCGGGCCCCCCTGCGCCGCATCGGCGAGCCGGAGGACATCGCGTCGATTGTCGCTTTCCTCTGCATGCCCGCTGCCTCCTACATCACCGGGCAGGTCATCTGCGCCGACGGTGGCCGCACCATTGCCGCCTAGTAGGCCTTTCTAGCTGTTAGCTGCGTCGCCGGCGCTTGAATTGGCTAGCATGATTAAACTCCTCGTCTCGTACTTTCATTTTCTAATAATAAATTAATTATTATGGCCGGGTTCAGTCAAACCGTTTTTCGATCTCGGAATCGGAGTCCGATCACGATCTTGGATGATTTATCTCAATCTATATATAGCAGCCGTGAAGCCGCATCCCCTACAGGCAAATTCACTGCGGCCCGAAGGTGCAAGCGATGGCTGTGGCGGCGCCCAGGCCGAACGGGCACGACATCACGGCCGAGACGACGGGGCTGGACCTGGTGGCCTTGCCGGGAGACGGCCAGCGGAGCGAACTGGTCCTGCACCTGGCGGTGACGGAGACCCACGAGTGGTTCGGGATCGGAGGCGCGAGCGGGCGGCTCCGCCGTCCCAGGCTCCTGACCAGAGACAAACGGCTGCCCCTGGCCAGCTCCGGCCCCGACTACCTGCGGAGCGCCGACGACTGCCGCCGCCTCATCGTCCGGGGGCTGATGCACGTGTTCCGCGACGAAGGGTTCCGCGGGCTGTCCGCGGCGGACTGGGACGCGGCCGTGCCCCAGGGCGTCGAGGCGCGCGTCGCGGAGAGCTCCCGCGCCCTGCCGGCCGGCCGCGCCTGCAGGTGCGAGGTTTCCATCCGCGTCGGCGTCGAGTTCGTGTACAGCGAGCCGGCGGCGCTGCTGCGGGCGTGCACCGATGCCGGTGACCTGATGAGCTCGGGGACGGCGAGCGGCGACGGCGCCGCGCCGCCGTGCTCCATCTGCTTGGAGGAGATGGCGCGGGACGCGGGGGCGACGTGCCTGCCGGGGTGCGCGCACGGCTTCCACAGCAGGTGCATCGGCAGGTGGTTCCAGAAGGCGTCGACGTGCCCGGTGTGCCGGCGCGACAAGCTTCAGTACCTGCCGCCGGGCTACATGGCCGTGCATGACATGATGCACTCTGACCCTGAGGGCTCATGCTAGCTTCTCAGCTTGCAGGGTGGCATCAGCACTAACCAGCTAGTGTCAAATTCAGGACCTGCGAGCTGCAATTCATATCTGATTCGCAAAATTCTGAACAAATGGAAGCACAATGTCTGTACAGTAAAACTGTTTGATCCTCGCTAGAGCTTCCAGTAGAGGCCAGCGCGGTGGAGGACGCCGGAGACGAGAGCCCAGAAGAGGATCTGCGCGAAGAGGACGTAGAGGAGGATGCCGACCCTGGTGGAGTGCCACACCTTCACGAACACGTGCTTCCTCACCCAGTAAACCTGCAGGCGTGTGTTGCTCTCATCAACCGAGCTGAAGAAACAGAAGCGAAGGCTCGTCGCAATCTTAGCTTTACCAGCGTGTTGTTGGTGCCCTCGTAGTACCACCCGTTGAGGAACCCCTCGAAGATGCCCTCCGCGGCCATCACATACACCAGCATCGCGTTCATGCCGATCCATTGCAGGGGTGCGAAGGCGTAGCGCAGGTTCAGGATGTCGACCTGCAAAGAGCATTTTTCAGGACTCGAGAATGCTATTCACGGGATGATTTGAATGATTTGTTTGTTTTTCTGAACAATTTTCAGATCCCAAATGCAACACATTGTGCGCATGAGACTTTTACCAGGAAGTAGAGTAAGGAGAACACGATTCCAGCAGCGCCGGCGGTGACGCAGATGTAACTGAATGTGTAGAGCTGCTTGTTAAGCTGAATTGCTGCAACAAATTGTGTAGAGCTGCTTGTCAAGCAAGATTAAGATGTAACTCATAGGAAGACGAAATCATACGAGTTATTTGTATGCTTTTTACCATGTGAAAAATGTAGAATGATCCCAAGAACAAGAAGAGCTATGCCCATTGTAACCCACTGCCTCAGCCTGTCTGTATGACTCTGAAGTTTTAGAAATAAGATAAGAACACATGTCAGTGTGTTGCAATCTGGCTTTGTGACACCACAAATGAGGGATAATATCACCTTCATATGGACAAGCACATGCCCATAGTGCACGCCGATGATCGTACTCAGCACCGCAGAAAATGAGCTGCAAAATTGACGAAACAAATATGTTAACCTGAATCAGTAGATGAGAATTCCCATTCAGCAGGCCAATACAGGCAGGTTTATTTTTCAAATTCAGTTACTACTTAATATAGTCATTTTAAGAAGTTTCACTTTGAACATGCTACAACAACAGATGTAGCCTAAAATCTGACATAGTGGCAGGTACCTTAGTATCCCTTCAGGTTCGAATGGCGCAGCACACCATGCCGGGGCGTCGTTCTTAAAAGGTCCCTCATGTGGGGAATTATCAGTACAGGCCTGCATGGACCAAGACAGCAGTTGATAGACACTGAAAATAACATTAGTAAAGCGTTTTGGCAGAGAACACAAACCCAGTGCCTTCTCCATGCTGGTTTCTGGTACATGTGATTGATGCCAAGGATTTTGCGGTCAATGTAACCCACAGAATTGCAAGGGGGATTTAATTTCCCCCTTGTACCACACGTCACCTAAATATTAGCGAACATTGCAGATGAGTTGTAGATTTCACAAAAAAAATATTGGCAATTAGCTAATGTTCAAAGCACAAGAAATACATTCCACCATCAAAAGTATGTAGAAATCCCATACCGTTAAAACTTTGCCATAGTCTGGGCTGTCAGCATTTTGCACTCTGAATTCCCAGTCAGGAACATAAATCCCATAAATAAGGGACAGGTAGATCACTAGAATGCAGCATGCAACAATCCTTGTAAATGCACAGAGCACTCAATTAGCATGTAGAAATAAAACCTTCAGTGTCAGAACTAAAAAGAAATCAAACCTTGCATACCATTGGGAAAAGTACATTCTGAAGATAGAGAAGCCCGAACTTGACCGATCCTGAATCTTTGCATCTTTTGTAACAATCTCTAGAACTGCAACTACCAAGTATGCAAGAGCAATCCTCTGGAAGAGCAAGAACCGGATTACTCTCGATTCGTACACAGCCTCCTTCTAATTCAGACTTTCAGAGATTAGGAAATTTTACTGGGTTTCATACCTGGAGAATACCACCCCATCTTACGTGCTTTATGTCAACTCCATATGTCAGTTTATCCGGAGCATGAGAGTAACCGCCTGAATATATTCATGGATTGCTAATCAGCTTTGTTGCTAGAGCCTATAGACTTGGCAATTCTGAAGGGCATATACAGAAATAACCTTGCAACAGGATCCCCCAAAAGAGCAGCTTCAGTGTCCTGATAACTACTCTCCTCACAGCTCGACCACGGTCAGGAATTCTCTGCATGTTTGTGGCAATAAAAGGTTATGCCAACGAATACTGTCTGAAACAGCATTAGGGAGGAGCAAATTTTATATGCGTCTCTTGATCAGTGTTGAATTCAAACTTGACTGATGGCGTCGTGGCGTCTAAGCAAAGCGTGGAAAGGGACATCGCTTGATGGAGACAGGGCATGTACAGTAATAACGTGAGACAAGAAGAACGGACCTTGAGGGAGAGGGGAATGGCCATGCCGACGATGAAGAGGAAGAAGGGCATGACGAAGTCGGCGAGGTTGCAGCCGTTCCATGGCGCGTGCCCGATGACCGGCCACTCGCCACCGGCGCCGTCCACCAGTATCATCAGCTGCACACAGACGAACGCACATGCTGACATGACATGCAGAAACACTGAACACTGCCAACTCGTCACTCTCTACTTCTCTAGTCTGTAAAAGTACAGTCATGACTGATTCTATTCCTACATCCAAGCCATCCATGCCACAGATTTCCAATACGAATTCTCGATTGTCAGTTAGAGACCACAACCAGGGGGGAAAGAATCGAACATTTTGGACACCACCGCTCAAATTCTGACTTGCAGTTGTCAGTAAGTTCAGAAAACTTGGCCACCATCAGATAGCCCGAAAGAGGGGTCGAGGGAAAGCAGTCACTTACAGCGACGGTGAGGCCGCGGAACACGTCGAGGGAAGCAACCCGCTTGCTCCGGCGAGGCGCCTTCTCGTCGCCGTCGGCTTCATCCACCATAGAACGCTGCCGGCGGCCAGGATCCTCCTCGGCGACATCGCCGTGCAGCTGCTCAACCTTCTGGCCTCCGTCCATGGATCCCCGCGTCCAACAGGGCCTGGCAGCGGCCCCCGTGCAAGTAGTAGAAGTGGCCGAAAGCTCCGTGACGCAGACGGGGGCCCGGATATGTTGGATAAGAGGAGGAGGATCCCGATTCCTTGAAGCAATCGCTCACTCGCTCATCAGCTGCTGAGCGTGTTCGCAGCGAGTGGCGCCGAGGCACCAGCCAAAGCCAAACACATCCCTCTCATCACACGGCGAAATTATTGAACCACTGGGCAGTGGCACACGCTGACATGGTGGGGGCATACACGTGCCTCGGATGAGATAGTTTTCTTCCGACCACGACGATCTCGGCGGAGGACGACGATTATGGCGTCGTTTTCCGATGGATGCGACAGGCTTGCTGGATGAGCCCAGTGAAGTGAACACTGCAGGTTTTAGGAGAATTATTATGTTGTTGTTTATTTCTGAACCTGAATGTTTTGCACCTGTTCAGCTCATTTGCTACTCTCCACAATATAGTAGGTGTGCCTGTGACAACTTCTGTATCAATCGTCCTGTTCAAACTTGAAACTTTTCTGAACATAACTACATAAGCCATATGAACTCAACTGATATGTTATTACTTGCAGCAACACCAAAGGGGATAAACAGAACAAATCATGCGAGATAGCATGTATAAACAAATGAAACATTAAGCAACGGGAAAAAAAACTAGTAGTAAACGCATTGGGTTCTGAACTGAACCAGCCGAGCCCAAACTAGCAACGCAGCGCACGCGTGTGGCTACTGCGGGGCGGCGATCTTGGCGACGGCCTGCGCGGAGATGGGCGGCAGGCTGAGCGAGCAGAGGCTCTCCCAGGAGGCGGCCACGGAGGGTGCGTCCTCCTCCTCCTTCCCCTTCGCTGCGGCCTCCTTGGCGAAGGCGCCGTGCATCGACCCCACCACGCTGCGGGCGGCCTCCCTGGCCTCCGGCAGCCGGTCGTTCAGCAGCTCCGCCGCCACCTGGAGGAGCGCCGACATCCCGAACTCCTTCATCGCCTCGATATCCTGCGCGAGCCGCAAAGGAAAAATTTGGATCTTTCTGGAATCGTGTTGTTCACATCGCATTGCTCAGACAGGCAAATTACTAGTTGAATTTTTGGCGTACCATCCTGGCGGCGCAGTGGGAGATGGCGACGGCGGCCTTGGCCCTGACCCTGAGGTTGCCGTGGTGGACGTACGCCTTGAGCTTCTTCAGCAGGGGCAGCGGAGGCATCGACGCCGCCATCGCGCGCATCGCCTTCTCGGCCTCCTCGCACACGAACCGCTTGTCCTGGGACGCCTTCAGCAGGAGCTGGAGCAGCTGCAGGCAGAGATGAATTCAGCTGCTGAGCACCTGCAAACAGAGCCCAAGGTTCTGTTCCCTGTAGGGGGTGCGAGAGGATACCAGCTTGTCGAAGGCGTCGTCGGAGACGGAGGAGAGGAGGTTGCCGAAGGAGTTGAAGATGTCGGTGCAGGCCATGATGGATGTCTTGAGCACCGCGCTGCGCGGGTTCTTCATCGTCTTCACGATCGCCAGCATCACCTTCCCCCTGCCAGATTAGCACCCACGGATCAAGTCAGGGTCTTGTCAAAAAAAATTCCCAAATCAATCGAGAAATGCTACGACTTACAGGATCGGGTTCAGGAGCGCGGAGTGGTGGATCGCGAGGCGGCGCGCGTCGTTGAGCGCCTCGCACGCCCGGATCCAGTCCTTGGAGTCCAGCTCCGCGACCAGCCCCGCGGCCTTGGCCTTTGGGTGCGCCGCCGCCTCCAGCTCCTCCGACGGGATGTACTCCACGGCCTGCTCGCCCGCCGCGGCCGTGGCCCTGGGCGCCGAGTTCTCGTCGTTCTTCTTCTTCTTCTTGCCGCTCCCGGGGGAGGCGTCCTTGACGGCGGCGGCCGCGGCGGGGGCGGCCACCTTAGCGACCTTCTTGGGCCGCTCCTCGACGGCGGCGGGCATCGTGTTGTCGAGCGCGCGGAGGGCCATGGGTTGCTGTCGCCGGTTAAGCTCGCCGGATGCGGCTGCTATTCTTGGAATGGTGCTCGAGGATGGAGATGGAGATGGGGCGGCGGCGGCGAGTTGTGCTGGTGGAGAGTGAGTGGCGGCGGAATGGAAAGGTCGAAGAGGCGGATTGGAAATTTTAAATGCGGAGGGTGGGGGAGGGGAATGGAATGGACGGCCGAGTCCAACGGCTATAAAATGTTCAAAGTCGCGGATGAACGTTGGGAGCCTTGTGATGCTGCTTTTCTTTAACGTTGGCAAAAAGTTTTGTAAACGATTTTTCGTTTCAAAACCGAAGCAAAATCACAAGATGAGTTATGGCCAGTCTTTGATTTATTTTTATTTTTTTGAAACGAAGCAGTCTTTGATCTATCTGTTCAGTAATTTTGAACTCATGCCTAGCGTGGAAGAGAAAAAATCGGAGTGAGTGGATATGTGGCGTAACTGAACTCCTGAAAAAGTGAACGACATGAACAGCTGCTTGCAGGAATCATGGATGGTCACGAGATAACTGGGGGAAACTGCTTCCCGGAAACCTGCGGTAAAAAGTACTAGCCGAGAGAACCCTGGCATTTGCTAGTGGAGTTTCCAACCGCTTGGCCCACAAGACCGTTCAGAGCAGAAAAAGTAATCTCGGAGATGGCCCTGTTCGTTTCCTACCCTCTAAATTTTAGACCCATCACAACAAAGAGAATCTTATCATTTAGAAATATTAAATAAAGTCTAATTACAAAACTTTTTGCACAGATGGGTGCTAATTCGCGAGACAAATTTAATGGGCCTAATTAATCCATAATTTGCCACAGTGATGCTACAGTAATCATCCGCTAATCATGAACTAATATACCTCATTAGATCCGTCTCGTGAATTAGCCCTAGGGTTCTGCAATTAGTTTTGTAATTAGACTTTATTTAATACTTCTAAATGATAAGATTCTCTTTGATTTGATGTGATCTCTCTAAACTTTAGACCCCAGGAAACGAACACAACCAAAGTTCAAAATTTTGGCAACAACCACATGGTGCGTTTGAGTTTCCGGTAAATGATCAGAAATGTAATATTGAAACTTGAGATTCCATAGCTGTGCATTTGAACCATTTTCATCGAGTAGATGGAAGATGGCATTCACATTACATAAAAAAGTATAGTCTGCCCAAAACCCAAATAACACCTACAACCTCTGTAAGACATTGTATTGTATGGAGCCGACAGTCATCACCCAAGCCCCAACTTTCAGAATTCTATGAAGGAGAGAAAATGGAATCTGTCAAAATTGTCTGAGATTTATGTACAAAGGGAGGGGGAGTGCGGTCTGAGTCAGGCAGTGCTCCATCTTGGCACAGCATTGCAAGCCTGAGACCGCCACCAGCTGTTCAGTGTAGCTGGTTCTTGGAGTTCCCTGTAACATTCCTCTAAGAATTTCCCATTCTTGATCAGGCCACGCGCAGCAAACCCCATGAGCTCAGAAGGATCCACGTGACGCTGGAACCAGTGTGGAACATTGAATGAGATCGCTGCACTTGGGGCTGGAGAAAGGCTCTGTTCCACTTCCAGGGGTGGTTCGGGCTCAGCTTCCTTTGATTGCTTCTGGACAAATGAAGGTTCTGATGGTAACATGGAACTCCCTATGCCAAATCCTTCCCAATCAACCTGCTGCCACAGCCTGAATCCATCATCGCTCACATTTTGTATGTGATGATTTTGGAGCTCAGATTGCTGCTCTGATGCAAGTCTGTCAACTTCAACCTTCAGTTCCTGCAACCGCTGCCCAATTCTTTGTGTTGCTTTATCATACAAGATACCTCTAGAGAGATGTTGAGTGTCATCGCTGTTGTCAATAATCAGGTCATCGAAGTTGATTGGGTCACCCACAATCACAATCACCTAGAAAATCAAATAAATAATGTAGAGTTCCATAAATATTGTTTGATAGCATCCAATAATATAGGGGCACTCACCTGTTTCCCTGCTCTTGGGATACGTTTTCCAACAGGCATTATATCCTGCATCCCAGTATGGACAAAGGGTATTACAACTGGAAGGCTGTCAGCATCCATAACCAATCTGGCAAAACAAGAGGAAATTAAATTAAGTAAAAACTCAACATCGATAAAGAAGTAAGAACCTTATTGCAAAAAATGTATATGCATAAGCAGGAATGCAGGATGCAGGTTTTGCTACGAAAACAGAAGCAAATCAACGGTGGTCAAGTATCCTTTAAAAAAAAGGACAGTATTGAAAGGAACAAATTTTCTAACCTTCCAACACCTCTCTTTGAGGGAGCAATAGTTTTCCCTCCATCCCTTGAACGACTTCCTTCTGGAAATATATGAACCCATCCACCACTGTTCAGCTTTGAAAGAGCCATATCCATTCCCTGAACAAAGGAAAAAAAAGAGAGGCCATGAGCGAAGAGCAAGCCCAGAGATGCATCTGACTCAATACATCCAAACACACTCAACCATACCTCCATGATCTTGGATCAGAAAGAGATGACTTATGATGGTAATGCATGAAGCCATTAACATTATATAAGATAAGAGGGCAAAAAGAAGTGCATTACCAACCCATTCAGGGAAATGTACCAGCACATAACTTAGGGTTCAGCGTAGTACTTCATTATGGAAAGCTAACTACCAGAAACTTTTATTCCCCTCATCTTATAATTCCTACTATTCAATCAAGGAACTCCCTAGTCCCTATAATAATCTGCAAATCCACATCTGCTAATTGTTCTTTAATATCTCCCGTACCTGTCGCAATCTCCCAATTCTGAAATGCTGCAAAGACTGGGGTTTAATTTCATTATGTACTCCCACCATCATTTTCCAGAAGTATAGCACGTTACTAGAAGCAATGACATTACAAATTGCAAAATCATCGACAGGAACCATGAGTTGAAGTAAAGTGATACACTCCCAAGATAACACCACATACTAAATTAAATACAAATGCTTTCACAGTATAAACCACATGGATAATTGGTTCATCAATATTTAAAAGACTTTAGACCATGCAATGAATACTTGAAAACCACAAGATGGATACCTTTTGGTAGATACCATCACCGCGAGAAACAGGTAACACCTTAACAGACCTGAAGAATGTAGACAGAACTGGATTTGTAAAGCAACGATCAGTCGCACATAGTGTCCATCTCAGCTTTTGCGCTTCCAACATAACAGATGGTGGGAGAAGGGAGGCAATTACAAATGGGTCATCCATTGCTGCCACATGATTGCTGACCTGTAAATGAAAATTACAAATAAGATAGAAGAACACACAAATAGAAGAATGCATAGTTGAGAAATATACAGTGAAGAAGATGTCAGGAAGATCTCAAATGGAGAGTTATTGCATAATCTGGTACCAAAAGTCATCTTAAAGAGAACATATGCTACAATCTAAGAGCATTCAGATTTTCTGAGTATTAGCTACATCCCAGCTATACACAACAGACATATTGCAATTAAGCTCCATACCGTTAGAAGCGGTTTGCCTTTAGGTCTCTCTTGTAATGCCTGATGAAGCTTCTCTGCACCATAAATCTGCACACCCTCATAAATTAGACAAATGAGAAAACTAGACTAAAGTACTCAAGTGTTCTATTGTCAACTAGGATACCTGGACGGAATTAAGGCCATGCATAAAAACATAGCAGGCATTGCCAATAAGAGGAACAGCCAATGCTTGGAATGAACGGAAAATAACAGAGTCTTCAATACCATCAACCTCTTTGCCCACTGATAAACAAAAAATAATTCATCAGTAGGATCTCTTTTTATTTTTGTCATATGAGAAATAAACTTGAAACTATTAAAAAACAAGGCTTCCCTTAGTTGCAGCTCCAAATTTCCAATAGCCAAAAACGATACTTAAATATTGCCAAAAATGATTCCAAATATTGTTCGAAGCTGTAAACATTTACACGCACCGACCACAACAATACTGAAGTGAATACACTAGCTTCAAAATCAACGAACCAATAGCTAAATATCAACTCACAGGCATCACTGTGACGCGTTTGAACCAAAATGGAGCAAAAGTCGCCGCTATATACCTTTCTTCCTGTAGAATCTCAAAGCACTGGACGAGGGCTTCGCCGCCGCCCCAATAGTCGTCTCCGTCGAGGTGGAGCTCTGATCCGCGGCCCGGTCTCTCTGCAGCAGGGTCCGAACGCGATCCGACCAGCGCCGGACCGCCTCGGTGGCGACGCGGCCGTCAGGCCGGCGCCACAGCCACCGGCGATCCACGGGCGCCACGCGGAACCTGTTGCGGATCTGTGTCCCCACCACCCGGGCCCGCTCCGCCCACGGGGCCCCGCCGCCGGCCGCCATTAGGGGCTAGGGCTAGGGTTAGGGTTTGCGTTCGGACCGAACAGTGGATGCTGCCTGGGTTTAGCAGCTAGCCTTCCAGAGGCGTCGAGAAGAGATTATTTTAGAGTTCCAAGCTTTTTGCGATTGCTGCTGCATCAAATCAAACACGGAAAATTACTCGCGGTCCTGTGGAGGAAGAAAGCGAGGGAGCGGAAGGTGGCGGGACCCAGGTGCAGAGGAAGAGAGTCCCCGGGCAGGCGGGAAATATCAGGTGTGGGCCCAGTCCGATGGACCAGTTGGGCCCAGTGACAGTGAAAGGATGATGGCAAGCCCGAGCGGTGATTGGATAAGGACACTTTACAGGTCAGAAAGGCGTCGCGACGGGTCCCACGTGCTGAGATGCTGGCTCTAATATGAATGCATCCAAGACTTCCAAGAAAATCATCTTAAAATGCAAAGATGTTTGCAATCATGAACGTAAAAAAAAAAATGGTGATCAGATGCCCCAACAGTTGAGTTGAATAGATTAGGGGCATTCAGTAGAGAAGGGGACTTCATAAAGTGGAACCCTCAATTATGAACAGGAACATCACACATATGGACACCTATCCAGCTGCAAAATGCAGTGGAAGACATCACACCACGTTACAGAATATGAACTCAATCCATGTAACACTGAGGCGACAAAATTTGGGCATGGAACCATGCTAAATTATGGCTACTTCAGCTTAATTCCGAAGTGATATCGTCCAAATCAGATCAGAATCTGAAGTCACAGTTATTTTATCGTCATCCACGATGTTAGATGTGCTTACCAGTCCACCATAGCTCATACTAGTGTTATCTGAAAGGAAAATGGAGCATAACTATTAGATGCTAGCATACAACCATACAAGAAAGAGGATATAAGGTGTGATGCTTTTACCCAAATTCCACCTAAGCCCAGTTGTTGTGGTGCTAGTCGACGGTCCGCCAATTGGAATCAAACCACAGTGAGGACCTTCGACTGATTTCTCAATATGGATCTCATGAGTATGCGTTTTGGGAAGCAGAAAGATTGAACAGTCATCTGACAGGAGGACGATCTTGGTGTCTGAGAAGCGGTATAATACATTGATGTTCCCCATCTCATGATCGAACCTTCCTCCAAGTGCACCAAGAACAAGAATACACAGCTGCAATCACAGAAAACCTGTTAAGCTGACGTTGCATAGCTGGACACTAATGATCAATTTAGTTGAGTACGTTAGACTTGTCTGGGACAGGGAGCTCTCTTGTGACAAATGATACACATTTGTGTAAGTCCGTTGTGTCCTGATCATGTGATTTATCAACTATGTTTGTGCCCTGCAAGCAAACAAAAAAAATATATCAGTTGCTAAGTCTGGAAAAATTCCTGTCGTAGTCAACTAAAGAGCTTGAAGTGTCAAGGCTGTAGGAATCAGGAGGCTGCAATTTAAGTAAGGTAACACTGGAAATGGTACAGCAGAGACAGGACCAGAAAATAAGTACTTCCTCAATTCACCAATGGCCTCTATGAATTTTCTCAGAAAGTTAATCAGAAACAAGATACAGGAGATATCGAAGTGCCTAATTTCTTTACCCCATGAGCTACCTGAGGATATTCCAAAACTCGTCCAGAAGGAAAATTGAGGTGCAGAACTCAAGGTAACAAAGAAAGCACTATTACATTTGCACTTCTTACATGCTCTTTTCTCTTGAAACAAAATCCCTGGACAAGAATCTAGAATAAAACAAGGTATTGCATGCTCCTGACTAGGAAGTTTGGACAGTCCATATGCCAAGCAGTTCCACATAATTTTAGCATTTTGCTTTCACTTCACATATTAGTATACTACTGTAATTAAAAAATATCTCTATCTGATTACAAATGCAAGTCTTTAGGGCATTAACATGGTTCCAAATGTGACACTTTGACTATTGATTTCTATGAACATTTGTAATAATCTGAAATTAAAAAAACAACTATATGTTGTAAAGGTATTCTCATGAATTTAATAATCTCAAATTTATGTTCTCAATCTATATAATTGTTGATATATTGATGATCGAAATTGGGAAATCTGACCAATATAGATCTCAAAACAACTTGCATTTGGAATCTGAGGGAGCAGAATTGTCTGATGTACAGTTTGAGCTTGCCAACAAAAACCAGACAAAGGAGAATTTCAAACATATTTCATGTGGAGCCAGGGGCAAAAATGTTGATATGTTTATACATGTGCACTGGAAACTGTCCTTGGGCCTTGGCAGTTGTTGAATGCAGCACAACTATATTTGGCTACCAAGCCTTAGCATGTCATTTTCAGCCAGAAATGCTAAATATAAATTGAAGTAGTTACCAAATTGGAATAATATTCCTTCACTTCTGGTCTTATTGAGTCCATATCCCCTTTTATTACATCTGGCTTGTACCTGCAGGAAGATAAGATTACATTAAATGAAAGTCGTCCTGAATCCTTCCCAACTACAAACAAATCAAACTGTCTTAAATCTCTTCCAACTAGACTACAGGTATGACAAACCAACCAGCCATGCTCATTTGCCTGATGGAATATTCCCACCACACACAATATCCTCAGCTGATTAATCATGATTGAAATAACAATTTTCGAATCTGAGAGGAAATACATACAAGTTCCTCAAACTTATGGCAACCTACCAAAGCCCAAAGAGTGCCCATAAACACTCCGACACACTTAGACATAGGTAGCAGGAGAAAACAAGCATACTTCAACATCATTAGAGATATACTAGAACTGAAAGAGCAATTCGTTAGCTAATGAAGTTACTTGTCTTGTATCAAAGGAAAGGGAACCAAACCAAACATCCGCCACCAGCCGAGCGTTCCATGGCAACATATAGCAACTACAGCATAGTGGCCAGGGGGGTCTTCAGTCAATTTTATCAAAAGTGAAAACGATACCAGCTATAACATGTATTCCAAAAGGTGACATTGCAGATGCACACGCAATAAACATATTTGGGAATCAACGCAACTAGAGACCGGATTCGGCAAGGCACTCCTTGGCGCCATGCGAACAGCTACGTCGCTCTTGCGGCGCATCCGCACACAAGCAGACAACTAGAGCAGAGCTCGTGGTTGTCTGTCTCTGGTTCATTACATCGAGCACATGACGAGCATTTAGTCAAACACACGCTTACAGCGTACGGGATGAGCAAACGGAAGAGGAGGCAAAGTTGAGGTTCGCATCACCTGGCGCGGACATCAGCGGGGTCCTCGCCCGGCAGCAGCTCCGGCATGCCGTCGAAGACGCGGTTGGCGCCCCCGTCCGCGCACACGCGCAGACGCGCTGCCTCGAGCAAAACAGCAGCACACGAGTCAGGCACGGCGAGAAGCCATCAGGCGAACCGGAAGCATGCTAGCAATGGCAAAAGCGAGGCATGGAAGCAGGCACGGAGGGAGAGGAGAGGAGAGGAGAGGGGCGTCACCGCGGGCCCAGAGGAGCGGCGCGAAGCGGGGGAGGCGCTGGTTGAGGACGACGAGCGCGTAGGTCGTGGCGGCGTCGTTGGGCGGGGGAGTAGTCGAGGCGGGGAGGAGGAAGGCGGAAGAGTGGGTCATCGCCGGCAGCGGCATGGCGGTGGGCGGAGAGGCGGGGGCAGTGGTGGTCGGTGTGGAGGAGGGCGGGGGGACAGATGGGAAAAGAGTTGCGACGGCGAGGTGGGCTTCCAAAGTTCCCAGTTCCGTTCTGATTTGAGGGGCAGGGCACCAGGGCCCAGGCAGGCAGGCACAAAGTTCTTCGAGAACGACTCTGCTGGCTGGTGGATGGAGTCCGAACGTGGAACGAGAGGTCAGCGTCGCCTTTTTCCTTGCCCCGTCGCGCTCGCTGCCTTGGTGGGGCCATCCCATCTAAGCTGGCAGCCTCGTCGGCTTTTGTTGACGGCTAATTGATTGGAGCCGGAAACCGAACATTTTAACCGAGCTGCCTCTTATGGTATCTAACCGCAATTAATTATGATTGCCGCAGCAATTAATTAAGGGCATCAAGCTATTTTACTTTCGCACTAATCTGTCTAAAAAACTTTGGAATTGTATTTCATATGGGGTACCCGTCCCATATAATAAAATAAGCACAATGCAAGACAGAAGTCATGTAAGCTCGTACTATCCAAATATTATGAATAAGCACAGGTAATGGTATTCTGCAAATCTTTTTTTTTTCGAAGAGAAGCTAGAGTTCTAGCTCTTCATCCCTATACCACACGACCACTTGACTTTTATTGAGAAAAAAGATCATAATGAAACTTAAAAATGTATGAAATAGTTAAGTATAGGTTACTCTAGTTAATTATGGATTAATATTTTAAATTTACATGGTGAAAATCGTGGGTCATATCTCGGCTCGTTAGCTCGCTCGACTCAGCGCATTAATGGTTCGGATCGGCTCGGCTCGTTGGAAAATATCGTCAAACCAAGTTAAGATTTTAGCTCGGTACTTTAACAAAACGAGCCGAGGCCCTCATCTTAAACTCTTAAACTTGACATACTAGGTGGTAGCAAAACTTCATCCTGCATATCTGCGATCGCGGAGGCAGCTCCATAGTCCACCCATCCGTGCCGGTAGCACATCGTACGTGATCGATCTGGTTTCATGATCCTGACTGCTGCTGTTATACGCCAGGTATCAGGCTGCACTTAGCTGCCGCTGGCGTGTGCTTTATTATTTTCATCGCATAATGATGATTAATCAGCAGCCACGCACTGATATTATGTTACATCGACACGCCGCTCGCGTTGGGCTGTTCCACTCCGATCTCATTCCCTCTCCAATAATAAACTGATCGATACGCCGACGTGGACGTTGCTTAGCTGTAGTGTACGGGATACGACGACAGCGACGTGTTCATCTCTTAGGCATCATCGGAAGCTTTGCTCGTACGGATGCAAGGTATATATATCTATGATCCATCAATGATCCATCCAAAAGTTAATAATATGAATTAGAATAGCATTCTCCGTAAATAATTTGGAAGGATAAATAACCGAAAGTAGCATGCCATCGTAATTAATTTAATATTGAGTACCTACTTACTTATGTTCTTACTCGTGTGCGGCGTTAGTAAACTTTGTGGCGTACACCACCACTACATTCCATTTAGCTACCAATACGATATCTTACCAGCTCACGTTGGGCCGGGGGGAAGAAATTCTCTGAACATGTAACTGTCACGCGCCTTCTTACCTCATTGTTGTACCTTTTTTATCATAGCATATTAAGTAACTGGGTCAACGTTTCGTTTGTTTATCGAGATCCGAGCTGAGGTGGCACGATCGAGAGTAGACTTCCGTATAACAAAATCTGTACCGTATGGTGGTGCTTGCATATGTGAATTGTGAAATGACAGTAGCAGAGAACTAATAATGTAATAAATCGCGTGCAGTCCTTGATAAACTCGATTATTTTTGCTCGACAGCGAAAACCATCGTTGTCAATTGTCATGTGAGTACTCATGTTCAAATTAAGACCAATTCCTCGATGAAGGTGCTACATTGTACATTCTTTTTCCTTTGCTACTGATGAATACTAGATATCACATTTAAAGAACAGATGAAAATCATGCCAAAGTTACAATTAGATTACAAAAAGCAAAGAGGATAAACGTTTAGATTCATTAGATTACAATTTTTGCAAAGTTACAATTTTACAACCTCGATACCCTTGAGAAAGGGGGAAATCATCCACCAAAAAGGTACAGATTGGCCTCGGTTTTGATGGGAAAAATTTTGCGAACTGAAACAAAGTCTCGCTAACAACTATATATACACTTTATCACCATGTATACATGCTCCTAAAAATTAAACCACCTTAGAAAACCCTCGCCAAACGAAGAACAATTTACCCCCTTGATTGGCCGCCGCCGTTCCCATCACAAGCAGCGGTTGATTAGGCCAAACACGACCACCAAACCCAGAACGAGCAGATGATCCACCTCCGGTCCCACTGTCAGCGTTAGAACGTCCTCTCCGAGCGCGACCCCGGACGCCGTCTGCTTCCGCGCGATCGCCGCCACGATCAAGCCGTCGGCGCCGCTGATCTTGTAGTCGGACTTGCGCGAGCACCCGTCGATTCTGTACGCCCTGCTCCTCCCGCTGCCATGCATCGCCACCGCGGCGCCGTTCCTCCAAGTCCTGTGCACTCTGAACCACGGCCGCGTCTCTTCTCCGTCGTCGAAGCACCGGCAAGCTTCCCATCTCCTAAACATACAGAAGCTCTGCGTAACAATGGCGACAGGAGAACATAACGTTGAAACGGCCGGGATGATTCTTGGAGAGACAGTTTGGTTCTAACAGTAACTTTTCTAGCCGGAAAACTGCAGGGGTCATGGCGGCGTGCGTGTTTGATTGATGTGTACCTTCCTTTGGATCCTGATGAGGTTGTTGCCGGCGCGGTCCATGAAGAACACCTCGCGGCCGCCCCGGCAGCCGTAGTTGTCGACGCGGTAGGCGACGCAGCCGTCGGCGCCGTACACCGTGCAGCCGTTGCCGTTGAACACCAGCGACTTCATCCACACCGTGTACACCGCCGGCTTCTGCTCGCCCTGCTGCTGCGACGGCGAGGCAGACGGCGATGATGCCGCAGCAGCTTCAGGCAAGGGCTTGACCTTGGCCATTGGAGGGGCCGGGGAGCTGACCGCTCGTCCCGCCACCTCCGTTGTTGTCCGCTTGGTTGAATAGAAATTTTAGGATGGGGGTTCGTCGCCAGTTGCTTGGTCTTCCATCTGCGTATTTATAGGATATGTCTTGCTGCATCTCATTTTTTTCCACTTTCGGGAGACCTAACTAAAAAAATTAGTTGTGCCATTGGGTACTTAATTGTACTTGCTCATCATACGCGTCATGCGATATGATACTATAGTGTAGGACGACCAAGGTTGTTTATATGCTCAATTCAGCCTTTAATTTGTACGACTATCAGTCACTCAGCGATGAGCAGAACTAATGAAGAAACATCAGGTTTACCTGGTGTCCCTCTGGAGTTTAGACTGATCTATCTATCATATAATCTAAGAATGCCAAACACAGTAGCGAACGAAAAGAAATTCAGTGATATACATACTTCTGCATGCATGCAGGCGGCAGGCGACTGATTCGACAGTTAGTGTGTATGCATGTGTTCATATCAAGAGAGACAAGCGTACTCGATGTTCTAGAGAGAGCCCCGTGTATGCCTGACATGACCTGCTGGTGCTGGTGGTTCATGCAAGTTGTGAATATATGCTTGCATGAACGGTAGGCCGGATTTGTGGAAGCGTGCTTGTGGGAATGCCTTCTGAAAAGAGTATAGCATATATGCATGCATCCCTCGTAACACAAGTTCAGTTTGAATGCCTGCATACAAAGATATAGTTGACTGAAAATACACATTAACTAACTTCTGAGTTTCAGTTAAGATTATCAAGGCCTTTACAAATGGAGTTTAAGACCAGTTGTTCATAAACTAGGAACTGACATCTGCATGGGCCTAAAACATAGTCTTCCTTCTTCCAATGCAGTTCGAGATTAGATAAAAAATCGAAATTCAGTTCAGATTACGATCTGACATCAAGTCAAGCAACGGTGAAAGTGCATGTGCGATGAGATTTCAACATCAAATCTAAACGTATTGCAGGTTGTTCTATATATCCGGGCACTTCTCTTCAATGGCACGATCGATGTGGGCAAGCGGATCGATTACTAACTCCTGCCGCAGTGCCGCTCCTCCTCCTTTGCCTGATGTCATTCAGACATGACAGAGTACCATCTGTGCACGCACCTGTTTTTTCGAGGCGTGTTTCTCCTGCTTTTCAGGAGACGCCATTTTCTGGTGACGGAATAAAACTGAGATGTATGTGTGAGCGCAACACTGATTTCTTGTTTCTTTTTTGAGGGAAGCGCGACACTGAATTTGCTAATTATCTTCCAGCTCGCCAGGATAAGATAAGATGATCATCAGATTAAACAATGGAAGGGCTCTAACAGAAAATTCAGAGGCTTGTGCAGATCAGCAACCATGGTCATACTGCAGATGAAGCTGTAGCGGATCCGATGCAATATTTGCTCGAATATTTTCTCCTAGGCATGAAACCCATGCTTGCATTAAAATTTGCTCAAGGCAGAAGGAACCTTCGGGGCGTTGAATATCAGCATCTATATACGGTGTTGAGGTTGAATAATCAGTGATGTATAGTAAGTAGCAAAACATTTCTGACTGAATCATTGTCTCTCACAAATAAATAAAACGAAAGAAAACG
Source organism: Panicum hallii (assembly GCF_002211085.1). Classification (NCBI taxonomy): domain Eukaryota; kingdom Viridiplantae; phylum Streptophyta; class Magnoliopsida; order Poales; family Poaceae; genus Panicum; species Panicum hallii. The sequence continues at coordinate 1,924,340 of NC_038046.1, read as the reverse complement.
ACATCTAAACTTTTGGATCTGGCAAATAAATAGTACAATACGCGCAGTTCTCCATACACATATATGGTGCACGTCTATTCATAGCTGCCTCCAACTTCTTAATTTACGCCTTGTTTGTATCGAAATAATCTCTGCATACATATACAATTTTCTTTTACCAATCCTCCAACTAGCACAAAAGCCTACTCGATCTAATCTTGTTTTAAAGAGTGTTTCAGCAAATTCAGTTTAGTTTAGACAGCAGCGAAATCCCACGGATAGATCCACGTGCGGGCTTGCTATTGGCTCGATTGGTCACCCTAACATGTTTCAATGGGCCTTTTCAATTTCAAGTGATGTGTAGCGCCTCTTTTAATTTGAAATAAGCAAGAGCCTTGGAAGAAAGCTGAAAAGCAAACAGTGATGGACATGTATGGACTGGCATCTTTTTAAAAGCAAAACACGCAAAGAAGCAGAGTCATGTGATGCAACAATTCTGCTATGCTAAACTCTCAAAAGTAATCTTATATGCATACGAACAAGATTAATGCAAGACCGAAATAAAAGGAAGAAATGGGCAAATGCCAATCAGCTGAACAAGGCATATAGCAGACAGTACAAGTTATTTTGTTGGATACTGACTACTGCTCTCTTATGAAGACGCTTTCTTACTACTACAAAGCCGAGTCAAAACAAAAAATATATCGATACTGACACATTGTAATACTGCCAACATTTGAACAGTTCACCTCAACAAAAACATGCATAGAAAAGCGCAAGAAATACTTCACTATACTCGAGTGTATAATAATGTGCACATGGCATCTCTTTCCAAAAGACAGAAAAATAAATAAAGTACTACGGTATCTGATCCCTCCTTTCAACAATTTTTTCTTGAATTAACCCTTGTGAACATTGCATATAGCACGTCTAATTCTCAAAATTAAATATGATATATCTGATACCAAGTATTATAACATAAACATGCAATGGTCTAAGCCATACACATGCACATCTTGCACTGAAGGCATTATGAGGCCGGGCATGGGTCATCAATAATATCGGCAGGCCATTGCATTGATTCTAGAATTTACTTCTTTTGTTTTGTTTTCTTGAAACAATATATGCAATAGATCAATTAATAGGAACAATCATATATAGTGACTTGAAACTTCTAAGGCATCTCATATATAGTGACAGAGATTACATGGAAAAGAAGTTGGGTATAACGATTCCAATGAACCAGTCTTTCCATAGAGGACAATGCTTACCTACTAGGCCATCTAGTAGTCTTACCAACCATCCAGTTCTAAACTTCTAATACATGTAATAATTAGATCTAAGGGATCCGAACGAGGCTATCAATAATAATCACTTCTTCTTCTTCTTTTTACCACAAGGCCTTGCATTTTCTCAAGCTAAACTTATGATCAAATAATGCCCATAACAATTACAGCGAAGACATGGTTACCACCTTACAATCTTGCAATATAGGATCCAGTAAAAACCATCCACCAAAAAGGGAAATCATCCTCAGATTGGTGGGGGAAAAAAGGACCCAAACTGCCACTTATGAAACAAACTCTCCCTAAAGTCACTATGTGTCCTCCTAACAACCAAACTATAGCTGCAAAAACCACACCAAAAAAAGAACAAATTCGTTCTTGACGCCTTTGTGATGCCACATATGACCATGGAGGATCTTCAGCTATTCCAAGCTTCACAGGCACCGGTTCATGAGGCCACATATGACCACCAAACCCAAGGCGAGCAGATGATCCATGCCCGACCCCACTGTCAGCGCCAGGACGTCCTCCCCCAGCACAACCCCGGACGCCGTCTGCTTCCGCCCGATCGCCGCCGCGACCGCGCCGTCTGCGCCGGTGATTTTGTAGTCCGATTTGCGCGCGCACCCGTCGATGGTGAACGTCCTCCCGCAGCCATGTATTCTCACGGCGGCTCCGTTCTTGCCAGCCTTCTGCACGCTGAACCACGGCCTCGTCTCCTCGCCGTCGTCGAAGTACCGGCAGGCCTCCCACCTCCTGAACATCCCGAAGCTCTTTCTTTGGATCCTGATGAGGGTCTTGCCGGCGCGGTCCATGAAGAAGACCTCGGGGCCGCCCCTGCAGCCGTAGTTGTCGACGCGGAAGGCGACGCCGCCGTCGGCGCCGTACACGGTGCAGCCGTTGCCGTTGAACACCAGCGACTTCATCCACACCGTGTACGCTGCCTGCTTCTGCAGGATTTGGGGCTCATCCCCGGAGGGTGAGCAGGAGGGAGGCGATGAGGCTGCAGGCAGGGGCTGGATCTTGGCCATTGGAGGGGTGGAAGAGCAGAGCTGATTGCTGCTTCTGCTGCTGTCGGTAGCTACCTGCAGGCTGCAGCGCTGCAGTGAGATGGTGAGGAGGGTGGGGAACCAGTGGCTGGTCACCCACATATATTTATAGGTGCATCTAGTTTTTTCTACTTTCAGAGACTTGATTTAAAAAATTAAGCGAGTTTTTGGGTCCTTCTTCTTGGATGCGTCACGCGGTATGATATAATAGTGCCATGCCATAGTTGTTTATGCTCAATCTTAGCTTTGTACGAGTCAGCCATGAGCAGTTTAGCACCACGTTTATCAAATGTCTTTTGAGTTCAGAGAAATCTTGCCATGCCAATGCTATAGTATATAACGAGAAACTTCAGGGGTGATACTATTACAGATTTACAGGCAGGTTTGGATTAGTATGCCTGTGCTCATATCAGCTAACCCAGTGTTCTAGACTCTAGAGTTCGTGTTAGACATTACTAGCTGCTGGTGATTCATGTATGGCGTCAATGAACGCATGGTGAACAGCTGGATTTGTGGATGAATGTTTTGTGTCATTGTGTGCGCATGCGTTCTATAGTATCAGTACACAAGTCCAGTTTAGGTTCCTACTCCATACAAAAGTACAAAACATATGTCAAAACCAACTAGTGTGCAGTATATACAAGGAAGCTTGGTGAAGGATAAGTACTGACACTGTCACACCTAAGTAGTAGGCTTGATTTTCTGGCGGCTTCTCCTCTTTGAAATGATGTGGCGGCCGATTTATATTGTTGATCCTCCTCCTTTCTCTCTGATGTCATGTACAGGGACAGACACCCATAACTTAGTTTACAGGTCACTTATCCACACATGGCAGAGTACCATAACAATAAACAACCTCTATCATGTTCCTAATCTACTACCTAGACTCCTAGAGTGCATGCACCCTTGCGCTTTTGAGATGAATTGTCCTGCATTTTGGGAAATGGCCAGCTTCTGGTGATGGCATAAAATGGATGTGTATGTGGATACTGAATTTTCTAATTGATTAGCTTCCAAATGGCAAGGTCGACAAGATGAACACAAGAGCCATCAAATTAAAGAGTTTAAACAATGTGGAAGCTGCCAGAAAACTGGGAGCCTTGTGCAGATTACCAACTGTGCAAATAATGCGCGTAAAGTATTTGCAGTTGTACCCGATCGATCGACGTGATAAGCTGTTAGCTCTAAAGACTCTCATGCAGTTGGATCTGGCCCAAGACCCAGGCGCGCCGCTCGGCCCAATGCTCGCGTCGCAGGCCCAGAGTGGTCCAAGTAGATGCAGAGTATATCTAGTCTCGGACAGAGCAGAGAGAGAGCAGAGAGATGACATGAATATTGTAACAACTATTCTCCCTAATCAAGCAGGCATCTGCTCGTCCGTCCCATTCGTTCTCTGCTTGCTTCTTCTTTCTCCCGGACTCCTCTTCTCCTCTTCTTCCCCGCTATTAATTGCTAACATATGCCTTGGAAGTTGGAGGATTTCTAAAGATTATTTTCTCTAAGGCATGAAACTCATGTGTGCATTGTATACACAAGACAGAAGGGATCTTTTGCGGATTGAAAATTAGCAGATATATGGAGTTGAGAATTGAGTTTGAATAATAAATAACCAAAGAGAAATTCTTGTGAACTATAGAAGAGAAATAAATTGAAGCACTAACATTTTGAAATAAAGATACCTCAACGTTTGGATGGGAACAAAAGTACTCTGAACTTTCTCCGTACATATATATGTGCTCTGAACGTTTATGATCAAAATATTCAGAGGTTAGCAGCAATGTCTTGCTAGTTCGGATTCATGCAGCAAACTTATTGATAGGAGTCCTATAGGAATTTTATAGATCAAAACAGGTCCTATTATTTTTGTCTTGCCAATCCTATATAAGAAACTAGAAAGATTAATCAATTTATACAGCAGCGTAATCTGAAGGAAAGAGTACAATCGCATAAAAATAGACTAGCGTCAAAACGTACCACAATTCTACTGTACTAAACTCTAAAGTTATGTCCTCCGAAAAGGAGTATAAAGCTATATCCTTGAAGAATAAAGATGGGCAAGGGTAAAGCACAGTTCAACAAGGCAGGGAGCAGAGCAACTACTACCGCCTACATGCTACAAGGGGTTCTGTGTGTAATTGCCGTATTGATTAGTATTAAAAAAATAAAAAAAACTGTAAAAGTCCATCAAATTTTCATCCTGAAAATAGTAAAAGTATTATTTGATTATATCAAGCTCAGATTTCATAGACCACAACCAGGCTTTCTTTGCTAGTAGCTCCTGGATATGCAAAGTGGGACACGAATTTACATGCATATCAAACTTAGGTTGTCCATGCTAAACTCCTATGACCAAAACAATACCAAAGAGAAAACACAGATTAAAGCGTTTAACAAAAACAAGCCTGCTTCATAGATTATAGCCGTATACAATTGTACATCCGTAGGATCCGGATAAAAAAACACCCACCAAAAAGGGGAAAATGTCCTAAAATTGGTGGGGAAAATGACCAGCTATTACCTACATGAAGCAAACTCTATGCATGTGTCCTCCTAAGAATCAGTCTAGCTGAAAAAAAAAACGCATGAAAAGAACATATTCGTTCATGTGATGCACACTCTCTTGAGAATCCTCTCGGCCGTCCTCATCGATCAGCCGTCACATGCAACGGTTCATGAGGCCGCAGACGACGACCATTCCCAAGACGAGAAGATGATCCACCTCCGACCCCACTGTCAGCGTCAGGACATCCTCTCCCAGCACAACCCCGGACGCCGTCTGCTTCCGCGCGATCGCGGCCACGACCGCGCCGCCGGCGCCGCTGATCTTGTAGTCGGACTTGCACGAGCACCCTTCGACGGCGTACGTCCTCCCGCCGCCGTGCATCGTCACGGCGGCCCCGCCTTTTCTAGCCTTGTGCAAGGTGAACCATGGTCTCGTCCCCTCGCCGGCGTCGAAGTACCGGCAGGCCTCCCATCTCCTGAACATCCCGAAGCTCTTCCTTCGGATCCCGATGAGCGTCTTGCCGTCGCGGTCCATGAAGAAGGCCTCGCGGCCGCCCCGGCAGCCGTAGTTGTCGACGCGGAAGGCGACGCGGCCGTCGGCGCCGTACACCGTGCAGCCGTTGCCGCTGAACACCAGCGACTTCATCCACACCGTGAACACCTGCTCGCCTCGCGGCTGAAGGCTTTGGCACTCATCCGTGGAGGACGGAGACGGCGAGGCTGCAGGTAAGGGCTGGATCTTGGCCATTGAAGGGGCTAATTGCTCTGCTGTTCTAGCTTGTTGCTGTCCCTTTTCTAAAAAAAAAAGCTTGTTGCTGTCGATGGCAAGCTGCAGCGAATGATGAGGATGGTGTGGCCGTGGCCTGGTCGCCCATATATATTACGGAAACCCAATTAAAAAATTAATGGGGTCACTGGGTACTTGTTCTTATACGCGTCACGCAGTATGATTTAATAGTGCAGTGCTGTACTAAAGTTGCTTATGCTCATCTAGCTTTGTACGAGTCAGCAATGAGCGAGCAACTTCATTAGCATCACGTTTTTATTACCCGGTGTCTGATCGTTGGGAGTTTTGATTAATCGATCATAGGATGCTATTACAAGGCAACAAAAACTTTCAGGGTTACAGAATACTCCCTCCGTTTTTTTACATATCTTTTTATTTACATGTTATATTAGTTTGTTCTAAGTCAAAGTTAGCTAACTTTGATCAAGTCTACAGAAAAATATAGCAACAACTATATCGGTGTTTTACCGGCAAGCCTACTTAAGTATGCCCTAAGGTAGTAGACTTGTAGCAGCTTGCTTGCCGTCGTATTTGGTGATGCCGATCGGTTTGAAACCCTCCGGATATTGGTACGGGCTGAATCGTCATGTGAACGCTGGGAAGCGATCACTGTCGTCTGGTACGCGGTAGCCTCCAGCTGCAGCTCGCTCTTCTCGTCAGGCATCGATGACGGAGCGAGCGTCGCACCCTTCGTTGATCTTGCGATGAAGATCATCCATCGGCAGGTCTTCGGGTGGTCGATTATTGTAACTGCCAGCAAGGCGTTGTCATGGTGGTCGTGGTGGCGGTGGTGGTCTGTTGCCCCCTGGTGGTGCCATGGCCTCCCACCTACGGAGCGACGGCCTTGCGCAGTGTCATTATTAGCTTCATGGTCCCCGGGGCGCTGACAGGTATGTTCCCTCTGGAGTCCGGCTAACCTGCGGGTGACTGCAACTTTCGCCCTCCCTCTTGATTGGCCGGTACTGATGGTACCGGGTTCTGCCCGTCGAGCTATAACCGTGCCTTCTGAGCCAGTCGCAGAGCTGATTATGCCACTAGATCTCGGCTGGAGGCCAGTATAGCCGTGATACCGGTGATGTTGGCGATCGGGGTCTGGAAGCCCCACTCACCTGCCGCCACAAACTCTGCGTCGAGATTGCGCCATAGACGGCGTTGGCACTCCGCGGCGTTCCTTCTGCGTGTGGAGCGCTTCTGGTTCCTCAATCTGTGGGCGTCACGTTCGGTGTCGTTTTCATCGCCGCCATCGGCGGTGACCTCATCCCTGGAGATTTGCTTAAGTAATTCATTAGGGTTTTCGTTGCCTTCGCCTTCTACTTCCGCCATGTAGATGTGGCAGTGTGAGGTGTGCTCGTCGGAGCTGTAGTCAACCAGTGCGGTTCCTTCTTCGGTGATGGTGGCAAGGGGTCTGCTCTCTTGGTAAGGCAATGTATCGAGGTGCGCCACAAGATGAGCATCGTTTCCGAGTAGTTCAGAGGGTTTCTTGCCCTTCCAGTACATGAAGCGACCTTGTGGTGTTGATGTGATCATCAGACCCTGATGATCGCCCATAAAAGGCATCGCACCGTCATCAGAATCCGAGTCATAGTCGTCAAAGATAGGAGCCTCCCGTGAAACGGTGGCTTCATCTTTTCCAATTTTGAGTAGGCGATCCAAGTCCTCTTCCAATGCGGATAGAGACTCAGATCGTATGGCATCCTAGTAAACAGTGGCTGCGTTGCGTAACCTGAAGGTGAATCGAGTACAGTGTCCCTCAGGCCAGATTGGATCTGATTCGAGGAATCCTGGTGCAGCACGAGTCGAAGTCGCGTTGGAAATGGACTGCTCCTCGAGATCCCTGGCTAGGTCAGAGAGCAGCATCTCGCCGAGGTTGACCACGAACTCGTCATGATCATTGCGTTGGGTTGCTGCTAGAGCTCCGGCTTCGTGTTGTCGACAAGGTGCCGACAGAAATCGCCTGCGCCGTCAGCGACGTAGACCCACAAGCTGAAGACGAAAGTTGTGCTCTCCTTGGGCACGGCGCTGGTGAAGTTGAATGATGCCATTGAGTTCGCTGGTGGATTTTTGATGAGCACCCCTACCTGGTGCGCCAGCTGTCAGTATTTTACCGGCAAGCCTACCTAGGTATATCTTAAGGTACCGTCAATCCTACCTAAGTATACCCTAAGCTAGTAGACTTGTAGGCAGAGTGTTGCCGAGATCAGGAACTCAAAGGTGCAAGCAACACACGGTTTAAACAGGTTTGGGCCGCGATGTGCGTAATACCCTACGTCTTGTATGGTGGTTTGTATTGCCTTGGATAATGATTGTTTGGAGGGGGTCACTGCCCACTCTTATATAGTTTAGTTTGGGGAATAGGGTTACATGAAATTATAGCTTGATACTAGCTTAAGAGTCCTATCTAAGTACTACTTGGGTAGTTTTCTTCTATTCCGACTAGTCCTACTCGTAGTTACAACATATATAAGGTATGAGACATGCCCCATCCTTTATTCCATAATATTAAATGCTATGTGCGCAGTCCCGTAGCTTCAGATCTGACAAACTATAATATCCAACTTATACACTATCGACGTATACTTTATGGTGGATTCAATGAAATAAATTTGGTATTATAAATATTATTTTTTTTCTATAAGTGGGTCAAATTTGACTTAAGATAAACCTAATACGATATGTAAATAAAAAAAAGAGGGAGTAGTATGCTACTCGGTATACACTGGGAGCTAGTAGCAGCCTAATGTTGTAGCTAGAGTTCATTTCGGACATTACTAAGAGCCTGTTTGGAGGAGTTTCTTGAGTGCTAATTTTTAGCACATATTAGCACTCATGCACATGCTGAAATTTTTGAATCTTGATTAAAATTTAGCCCACCCAGTTAGTACTTCTGGCACTTTCATCTATTAGCACCTGCATCCAAACAGGATCTAAATGGTATTGTTGGAGGCATGCTTTCTGTGCACATGCGTTCTACTAGACCATAGAGACAATGTGCAGAGCACGAATTCAGTTGGGATTCTTCATTCGAATATACAATTATATCAACTAAATATTGAGCTTAATAAGAGCAGCTATGTGTAGATAGTGGATGCTTAGAACCGAGATACAGAGAGGCGGGACTCTCCATGTTCTTTGGCAGTTTAATTAATGGATCAATGCATGAAGGATAAGTACTAACACCTAACTAGCAAGTTTAATTTTCATAATCAAATTCATCTATTCCATGGAGCGATACATAGCATGTGCATTGCGGCCAATTTCTATTGTTATTCATCCTTCTTTTATTTGAGATGTCACGGCGGGCCACCCACAACTTTGATTAGCTACATAATTAGCTTCCAGCTCGACAAGATGATCAAGAGACGTCATCAGATTTAACAATTGGTGGAAGGCCTGCCAGAAACTTGGGAGGGCTCGTGCAGATTAGCATCTGAGCTAATAATGTTCATAAACTATCTGCAGAGGCACTACATACCTTGTAGAAAAATAATTTGGATAAATAATCTTCAGAAGTCTTCCATGCATGCCATGACATCACATCGATCGATCGGGTGCAATACAAGAATCTGTGCTCCACAAGACAGAAGCAACCTTTGGGGTACTGAAAATCGGCATATTTTCCTAGTTGAGACTTGAGAATTGAGATTGAATAATATGCAGCAAAAAAATTTGTTGACCGAACCATATGCTTTTCTTCCAAACTTCTTGCAAATATAAAAATAAAATAAACGGCATATCAATATATTTCCTTAAATAAAGATACCGGGTGAGAACCAAAGTGCAAATATGACCAGACCTCCGTACACATGCCCTTCTATGATCGGATTAGTGCATGAATTTTTCTGGGAGCAAGAACAAAATAAGCAGGCTCTTATCTTCAAAAATAAGCATGAATGATTTGTATAGAACAAAATTAACTCCTTATACATATTATTTTGACACTCCTCCAGTGTAAGCGGGCTCTTATCTTCAAAAACAGAGGATAAATCTGGCAGTGGTCTTTTTCAAAAATAAAAAAATCTGGCAGTGGTGAGTCACCTTGATTTATGTGTGCTACGCTCTTGCCGGTGAATCAACTGGTCAAAAAAAAAGGGTGTTGACTACTTCTAAGTAAAACTGTGGCCTCTTATTCAGGTATTGATCACAGTGGCCCCTTTTCACAAAGGCAAGAAAAAGAAAACAGAAGTTTGAAAATAAAGGCAAATCTATTACCGACATTTTTTTCAAAGCAAATATACAAAGCTGCACCTGAGTCTTGTTTCTCAACAATTCTGTTTGTATACTAAAAAAGTATAAAGCTATATTCTTTTTTTGAGGGGAAGTAAAGCTATATTCTCACAACAGGAGTGTAGAGCTATAAGCATAACAAAATGACCCATATGCAGGCATTGAAAAATTAAAAGGAAATGGGCAAATGTCAAGCAGCTGGACAGCAAGGCATAGAGCAGAGCAACTACAGATTACCTTTGTTTGGAGACTCTCCTGTCTCCGAGCTCTGAAATACAGATGCTCTGCTAAAAATAAATTTAAAAGAAGAACTGTAGAAAGATGCTCTCCTGCTACAAAGCCCAAAAAGATAAAATATATCGGCTGACCAATTATCCACCGCAACAAAAACATGTATATTGTAATGAAAAGATCACAAAAAACTTTGATACGACATGTGGATACCATCGTGCACAAAGTGTATAACGTACATGCAGCATCACTTTCCAAAAAGACATACAAAAGAGAGACGGTACAGCACCTGATCCCTGACTATTACATAAACAAATTTTGCTAAAATTAACCTTGTGAACATTGCATGCGGAAGCAGAACAGAACCCACCTGTAATTCTTTAAAATTTTATAGGACATGTCTAATCTGAATATCATAGCATGCGTGTAGGGCATGCACTTCTGAATTACGGGCATGATAAGGCCGGCCATGCCCTGCTTGGACAAATATAGCAGACCACTGCATTGACGCTAACCTCATCAGAAAACATGGCCATCACCAGGATCCAGCCGCTTTCTTCTCACCTGCACACTTGTGCTAACCCAGCAGATCTCATCCCGGAGAAGCAAGTTTACACTGTCCGGAGAAATCCCTTGTGTTCCATGGCCATGGATGCACGACCTATGGCCAGGATGGGCGCGTGGCCTACCGTGTCGACAATTACGCCTGCATAACAATAAATAAACTCTTCTATCAAAAAATAATAAATAAACTCTACAGTTTCCCTAATCTACCTAGAGTGCATGCATTTCCCCTTCCCCTTCTTCTTCTTCTTCTTCTTCTTCTTCTTCTTTGCAATGAAGTGTTTCCTGCTTTAATTTGTGGGGAACGGCAGTTCCTGACGTTCGTGTCATGGTATGAATTGAATTGGCTACCTGATTAGCTTCCAGCTCGACGAGAAGATCACAAGATATGTGTGTGTAAACCCAACTCGATCGTGTGATGGCAATGGCAGAAGCATTATTCATCTGAATTATTATTGTCTCCTCCAACGCACGTAAAGCACGAGTGCATTATAAATCTACACTCCACAAGACAGGAGGAATCTTTGGGATGCTGAACATCAGCATGCCTCATTGCCTCCCCAGTTTAGAACTGGGATTGCATAATATGTAGCGAAAACAAATTGTCGGCCTAATCACCACGCTTCCGTTCAACTTCATGCAAATAAAAATAAAAACGACACATCAACGTATGTCCTGAAAACTGAAAGAAAGGTACATCTCAACGTTTGGAAATAACAGAAGTACAGCATGTAGTACTGTCCTCCGTGCATACAAATGAGCTTTGCATGTTTATGATCAAACTCTTCAGCTCACTAGCAGGTTTAATTAAATTTTGTATGGATTCATTCTAAGAATTTTCTGGGAATCCTACAATTTCTTTATAGAAAAAAGAAACTCCTCATATAATTTATTTTGGCAACCCTCCAGCCCAAACAGAGGACGATTTTGGCAGCAGTGAAATTTTTCAAGTAATAAAGAACCTCCTCTTTGTGCGATACATGCATGCCATTGAGTCTACTGGTCAAATAAAAAGGTGTATGGGCTAATTTTAGGCAAAATTGTGACCTCTTTTCGCATAAGCTTTAAACAAAAAATAGTATGTGAAAATAAAGGCAAATCTATGACCGACATCTTTTCAAAGTGAACACAAAGCTCCGCCTGAGCCTTGTTGCTCAACAGTTATATTCTCGGAAAAGCAGTGTAGAGCAACTGCTTAAGCATAACGAAATCACACACAGGCAAGACTGAAAAAAGTCGGTTGGGGATACTGCCTCTGAACTCTGGAGTCTGAACTATAGATGCTCTCCTGCTACAAAGCAAAACAAATTAGAAAATATATCGCCAGTGGGACACCACACGCGTTCTGAACAAAAACATGTGGAGAAAAGAACAGAAAATACTTGACAGGACATGTGATACCATCGTGTACAACGTGTATAATGTACATGCAACATCACTTTCCAGAAAGAGAAGAGCAGAAGTCGGAGCACAGTATCTGCTCCTGGCTGACTGCTTAAACCTTTTTTCTCTTATTAACCCTTGTGAACATTGCCGATCACCTAATTCTTAAATTTAAATACGGCATATCTAACACCGAGTATTATAGCATCTGAAATTCAAGCATGGTGAGGCCGGCCATATGCCTGCATGTATAAATGCAGCAGATGCTTTGCAGTGAAGCTCATCTCATCAGAAGTTCAGAGCAAACAATGGCCATCACTAGGATCCAGCCGCTCTCTGCTCACCTGCAACCTTGTGCTGCTCCGAGCGATCCGGCCGAGAAGCAGGTTTACACGGTGTGGATGAAATCGCTGGTGTTCAACGGCCACGGGTGCACGATCTACGGCCAGGACGGACGCGTCGCCTACCGTGTCGACAACTACGCCTGCAGCCGCAGCCGCGAGGTGTACGTGATGGACAGTGACGGGAAGACGCTGATCAAGCTGCTCAAGAAGGTAGATGCATGAGATGTTGCCGTATTTCCATTCTCTGATGAACGAAGTTTCAGCGTGACTGACACTTTGGAGGTGTGATCTTCGCTGCAGAATTTTGGGGTGTTCAAGACATGGAAGGGCTACTCTTATCGCCATGGCCCTGCAGGCCTGGAACAGGAGAACTCCAAGCCATGGTTCAGCGTTCAGAAGGCTCATCGGATTCTGAAGAAGGGAAGGCAGTACAGTAGCAGAGCTGTAGTGACAGTTTGTATGAGTGGGAAGGTTTACAAGATCGACGGCGTGTCACACAAATCGGAATACAGAATCACCGCCGCAGATGGCGAGGTCGTGGCGGAGACGAAGAGGAAGAAGACGGCCTCAGGGGTGGTGCTGGGCGAGGACGTCCTGAGCCTGACAGTGGGCCCTGCGGCGGATCGCCTGCTTGTTGTCGGTCTTGTGGTCTTGTGTGGCCTCCCCAACCGCTGCATCTGATGGGTGGAGATTGGAGAAGGAAGCAGGCGTCATTTTTTTTACGCTGCTTGCATTGCAGTGTTTACTCGTTGAGGAAAGGGGAAACACTTCCAGAGTTTACTTGGTTTTACATGATTTAGAAGCAATTTTTTCCCCAGCCGAAGGGTAAAGTATTTTTTTGAGAAAGACCTGTTTGGTATCCTGCCTAAGGTGCCACAGTTTGCCTAACTTTTCTGCCTAAGGTTAGTTCTTCAATTTGGACGACTAAGGTTAGGCAAATTGTGGCGCCTTAGGCAGGATACCAAACAGGCCCTGAAGAACTAACCTTAGGCAGAAAAGTTAGGCAAACTGTGGCACCTTAGGCAGGATACCAAACAGGCCTAAAGTCACCTTCTTTCTTTATTTTTTATTTTTATTTCATCCTTCGGTCGTGGGTCTTTTGACTATATGTGTGTGTGAGTGACAGTACTTTCAATGTACTTTTGTCAATGGAGAATTCTACGATTTTTCTTTGTTTTCCCCCATATAAAGATCTGATCCCACTTTCAGTGTACTTTCGTACGCTGCGTTCATTGTCATGTGCGTGCCTTTTATCCTCATCTTTTTCCACGCGCTACCTGTTTCCTCTTGGATTCAGATCAATAACCAATAAACCCCTGCCTCCCAATTCCAAATGGTTGGTGAAACAATGAAGCCAATCTGTTTACAAAGTACTCGTTCTTCAAACCTTTCTAGGAGGGAAACCTGGAGAAGAAGTCGAACTTTCAGCTCGTCTTGGGTGTCGGTCAGGACAACTATTGTATTAAGCAGAAGTGCTGCAGTTAGTGATGATATCCTCCTGCAGTCCTGCTGGTTTTATGGTTTCGAAATGGAGCTCAACCAAGCCAAACACGCTATCACGATGAACAAAAAAAAGTCTATGAATTAACTAAAACACTACCCTGAATTTCTCGTCAGGAACTACCACTCTGTCATAACAGCTTGGGGGACAAAATCATTCTTTTTAGACATCAACCACTCAAATCTCATGAGCATTCCAACCTGCAAGGTCTTGGCATGGTCAATCTTGAGCATGGAGACGCTGGACCTGAAGTTCTTCTGCAGGAACCTGTAGAGGTAGTTGATGACGAACCGCTTGAACCAGTTGTGCTCGCCGCCCATGTGCAGGATCGTCCTCCCGAACACGACGACGTAACCATCCCCGAGAGCCGAATCCACCGCCTCGGCCTCCTCGGCGCTCTCGGCGGCCTCCTTGAGCGCGGCGACGGCGGACCCGACGAACCCGTCGCCGACGAGGTCGTACTTGTCCATGTACCCGTACCGCACGACGCAGCGGTACACCCCCGGCGCCTCCCTGGCGACGAGGAACCGCTCCTCGGGGAGCACCGACCGCACCGGCAGCTCCCGCACGGTGACGAACAGCATCAGCTCGCGGAGGCACGCCGTGTGCTCGGCGTAGCGGCGCACGATGGGCGGGAAGCCGTTGACCAGGTCGGTGAGGAAGACGCAGGCGCCCGGCGCGTGGCGGCGGGCCGCCAGCGCGCCGAGCTCCGCGGCGTCCAGGGCGTGGCGCGCCTCGTACCGGGCCTTGAGCTTGCGCCCGTACGTCCACGACAGCGTGGGCACCAGCAGCATCGCCGCGATGGCGGACGGCACCCAGCCGCCTTCCGCGAACTTGTTCATCAGCGCGCTGCCGTACACGCCCTCGGTGGAGACGAAGGCGACGGCGAACGTGGCGATCCACTCGGCGTTCACTCGCCAGATGACATCCATGACCATTGACACCAGACAAGTGGTGATGAGCATGACAAAGATCACTGCAACACCTGCAAAATTCAAACAGAAGCAAAGTCTGTCCCGATCATTCAGATGCCATGCATGGACGAGTTTCAGATGTCAATGGCTTGGTTCATTGGTTACCAAAGGCGCGGCCGATCTCGGGTCCGCCGCCGAAGCCGACGGTGATCGCGATGCCCACGACCATCAGGAAGTAGTTGATCTCCGGGCAGTACACCTGGCCTTCGTACTCCTCCGAAGTGTGGCATATGGTGACGCGAGGGAAGCAACCAAGAGCCATGGACTAGCGGATGATGGAGAAGCTGGCGGATATCAGCGCCTGGCTCGCAACCATGGCCGCCAGAGTGGCGACCACGAACATCGGCCAGAACAGGGGCTCCGGGATGCTGCTGTAGAACGTTGTGCTCAGCTGCGAGGGGTGCTTGATCAGGTACGCCGCTTGGCCGGAGTACGCGAGGATCAGGGATGGGTAAACTAAGGTCGAAAACGCCACCTGCATGGAAGGCAAGAACGCATGTTTGAAGTGTAGGAATTTTTCCTTTCGAAAAAAAATGCAGGAATTTCATAAGAAGCGTTTTTTTTATCTGGGAAACTCATAATTAAGAAACCATTAAAGGTAGTAAGTCATAGGTTTACCTGGATCGATGACTTGTTGAAGTGACCCAAATCAGCAAACATAGCTTCAGCACCTGCTTATGATCACAAATGTTCAGTAATATGTTGAGATTTCATACCAGCTGACTCAAAGGGAACAGGGAAACTGAATCAAATAGAACAGGGAAAACGTTATGATTCCTTTTTTTCTAATAAATTGGTAATGCAGCTTAGAGCCCTCACCTGTGATGCACAGGATGATGGCTCCAAGTTGCTCCCAGCCGACCTTTTTGTTCCTCGCGAAGTAGTAGTATACGTAATGTGGTGATACAGCTTTCAGAACAGGTGGATAGTGCCTGGCTATGTTGTACACCCCGATCATGGCGATGGATCCGAACCACGCGAGCATGATGGGGGAGAAGGAGGCGCTCACTTTGTTCGTGCCAAATCGCTGGATGAGGAACAGCAGGAGCAGGATCACCACGCTCAAGATGACAACATGCTCTGCAACAGGTATAGAAAAATAGATTGTCAGTCACTTTGACAGTTATTAACAGTTCTATCAGAATCAGATGTCAATACAACAGAGACCTTGTTTGATGTTGGAAGATCTCGATTGGATTCCTTGTACGGCAGAAAGAACTGAAAAGAAAACATTCAGAGAAATCAGAATGAGAATTGATCTGCTGCTGCTTGAATGCACAGCACTTCAGACGAACAGAGAGAACGATTCGGTAGCAGCTAGTAGCAAGACTTGTGTTACCTGAGATGGCTGGGGTGAGAGCCCCATCGCCAATCATCATGCAAGTCCCAAGCAACATGAAGCAGGTGACGGCAGCTTGCAGCACCGAGCTGTCCTCCAGCCAGCGATATGCAGCCTGGACGGCGGCCCGCTCCTCTCGCCGTGGGACCCGAGGCTGGCGCAGGAGCGAGTAGAGCGCGAACGTGCCGCCCTCGCCGTGGTCGTCGGCGCGGAGGACGATGAGCACGTACTTGACGAGGCTCATCGCGGTGAGCGTCCAGAGGATGAGGCTGAGCACGCCCAGGAAGTCCGCCTCGCCGGCGTCCGGCAGGACCAGGGACGAGAACACGTACAGCGGCGACGTGCCCAGGTCGCCGTAGACGATGCCGAGCGACTGGTACGCCAGCAGCACCGTCTGCCACGTCGTGAACACCTGCATAATGCCATTGCGCGTTGGTTCATACCTACCATTGGGTCGCGGTGCCTCATCTTGTAAGCCTGGCTGAAGCTCAAGGTTCGACGCCCGGCGGCGCCGCTCGTACTCTCGTCATCGGCGATCTCGTCGGGGCCTACCTCGCCGGCCTGACGGCTCTTCTCGGCGGCGACCACTAGGATGAGGTCGTCGTCGTCCGCGACCCGCACCGCTTTCATCGGCCAAGTTGTACGTGTGCCCTGATTGGCCCCTGCCATCGGCCGTTTAAGATCTGGAATCATAATATCGTTTCTCCGAGTTTCCGTTATATAGTCCAGCGCCCATTCTGAAAACGGGTGGTTTCATTTTACGCGTTTCTGTCTCATGATACACGGATTCGTTTACAGAATATATCATAAGACGTGCATATGGATTTACGCTTTCCCACTTTTTTTATATGAAAAATTGCAGCTCAGCACTTCTATCATAGAGCTGAGCGTCTAGCTACAACGTAGCACCTTCGCCGACTTCAAATCTGTGGTGACAAGCCGGTGTGCGTCTGCCATCAGCATTGTCTGGTCGAACCGCGAACTTAATAGATTCTCTCATTAAATTGGTTACTCGAGTTTCAGTGATCGTAGGTTGCGTTTAGATAAATATCAAGCTCTAAAATTTGCATGTTGCTCACGTTTATAAATCGTGTAGTCATGGTCACAAATTTATTCTACTTCTTACTGTTTATGCATATAATTACCAAATGTCATGCATATATTCAGATTGAATATAATGAAATATGTTATCGGACAGGCTAGTTGAACGTTACCATGTAATAACTATATTCTAGGGAATATTAGTAGTGATTGACTCAAGTTTGTTTGTTTTTTTTTTGAATGAACTTGACTCGAGTTTATTGTAGGGAACATTACCAACAAATAAAAAATTAAGAGTTCACCCCATTGACACACTCCCTCGAGAAATAAAATGTTTCCTATTTTTATCGTCCTATACTAGTTTTGTTTAACCACATCTTGAGGATCACTAAAAAATTCTCTCTTTGTTAGGCAAGGAAAAAAAAAGACAATGGAAGAGAAGAAAATCTGGCGACTGTTTGCAATAACCGTAGCGCATTCCTCGAACCCGAGCGATCGCCTTTTTCCTCCCTCGCCTTTCTTCAACCTCCCGACTCGTTCGCCTCTCCCCACCCCTGCTCCCACTCCCCCATCCCACCGACACGCGGCGTGTCACACGCCTGCGCTAAAACCCTAGCCCCAGGCCCGATGGCCGCCCCGCCGCAGCCGCCCGCGCCGCCGGCGGAGGAGGGGGCCGCACCGGCCGCTCCCCTGCCCGCCGCCCCGCCGGGGCCGCGGCCGTACGAGGTGGCGGTCGCGGCGGCCGAGCTCCGACCGGTGGACTGCAACCTCGCGGCGCTCTGCGACCACATCCAGGCGGAGGGCTTCGGCTCCGGGGCCTTCTCCGATGTCGTCGTGGAGGCCATGGGCGCCACCTACCGGCTCCACCGCCTCATCCTCTCCCGGAGCGCCTACTTCAGGTGAGCTTTCGAATGCAGAGCCCTGACGCTCCTGCCGCCTTCGATTCCATGGGAATTGAAGTGTCTGTTGCTATCTGATCGTCTGCAACTGCCTAGAGTACTTAATTGCATTTTCTAAGTGACATTTTTGTCTGTTTGGCTGCGTACTTGCGTGGTTGGGACGTCTCGATCCCTTCCCTGTGAAATTTTCATGTGCTCTGATCCCTCTTGAAATGTTTAGTATTAGAATCTGACCTTATCCATTATGCAAATATCATGCCGATTACAGCCTTAAAGTCTGTAAGACCTTAATTTGTACTCAGTCTTCTGTGTTATAGATAGGCTGGCATGTCTTGTTGAGCCTTCGGTTCAATTGAACCTAGTTTGCTCCTTCCATGACTTCCAAATTCCATATTCCCACTTTAGGTGTGAATCATTATTGAAACTGACACTGATCTGACCAAATGATTACTAGCTAGTGTTTCCTTGAAATTTCAAGGTGAGAATTTGTGGATGGGAGCATATGCATCAACTAGTACTGTATTGTGGGCTGTGGTACATGAAAAACGAAATCATAGTTTCCTCCCTATAGGGATCCTACCAGATTTGTGCACACATATTTCCCTGATCATTTTAGGAGAAAATTAGAGATCTAGTCTTTCTCCTATATGATACAATTCAACTAGACGTTAACCATATGGTTATGGTCTCTGCGCTTTGGCTTGATGCTGCATTTATTTCTATATGCAAAAGCAAAGTGAGTTCAAAAGGAATCTTGCTTGATCCATTCCTACACTTTATCCATTTTGCCTTTTTCTTACATTATTTTCTACTAGCACATATAATGTTCTTGTCATTAAAAATGAGTAAAATACTAACAACTTCTTTATAAAAACGACCAAAAGGAATATGCTACATGGTCCTTGGAGAGAGGCTGGAGCACCTACTGTGGTCTTGCACATTGATGATGCGAATGTTGATTCAGAGGCAATTGCAATTGCTCTGGCATATCTTTATGGGCAACCTCCCAAGCTTAATGATAACAATGCATTTCGGGTGCTCGCAGCTGCATCATTTCTGGATCTTCAGGTCCAATTTTAGTTATTTATTTGGTAATTTTCCTTTGTGCCTTATTCTGCTATGTTATTTTGACTCACATGATATGGTCAATTGCAGGACTTATGCACAATATGTACAGATTTTATTATTTCTGAGCTTTGGACATCAAACTTTTTACAATATCAGGTACGGTCATTACTGTTGTATAGCTTTTTCTTGGATCTGTATACATTGATAATTGATGAGATCAACTGTCTTTTAAATTAAAATATTTGCCTTCTTCTCCTTGATCATCTGCCCTGGTCTTAACTTTTTGTTATTGACAATAGTTGTTTGCTGAAAGTCAAGACTATGGTAGTCATGGAGAACGTGTCAGAAGTGCCTGCTGGGGTTATCTTTGTCAAAGTGCCACACTGGAACTACGAGAGGTACTTATCATTTTTAGGACCTTTGCTGTTGAAATACCATGGAAACTTTTCAAGATATTGTTGTTGACTTCTTCTAGATCTTTTTTATTTTGGTATTTAAAGACCATATCCATGCCTTGAAGTCCAGCAATGTCTTGCTGCGCATTACATGAATTATCTGAGTATTTGTTTCGGCATTTATATCAAGTAGCATGTATTCTATTCTGTAGTGAATGGGGATTGTATAGGCCATTGGGTTACAAAAAATGCTGAGAAAACTATTATATGTTGCATTATCTGAGTTTAGTTTTTTCTTTTATCAACATGCGTGCTTGCATGTTTGGGTATTCTTGGCTGGGATTTGTTATTCAATATACTTTCTATATTAATTGTCAACATGCTGGGCTTTTTGTTACTCACAGTATTATTTTATTTTGTTCTTGAAAGGTGCTACCAAAGCTTTCTTCACAAACTTTGCATGCTCTCCTTACGTCTGACGAATTGTGGGTCCCTAATGAAGAGAAACGGTATGTGTTGTGTTTATCTGTCTGCTGAATGATATTACAAGCCCCTTTTGTGATGACAACTTATCTTGGTACTTGAAGGTTTGAACTAGCATTGTTTACTCTACTTGCAAAGGTTACTGTGTGTGAGTTACAAGTTAGTGGAAATGAAGCAAACTCACCGAATGCTGATCGATCCGTGAGGAAGGGGAAGTCTCCAATGAATGAACCTGGCGAGGAACAGCTAATTGAGTCTGAATTGCAGAACGTGAAGTTGCATGATAACTTGGGGACTGAAATTGCCCATAGCATTATTGCTATTTCAGATATGGTAATCCCCTGGAATAACATATCATACCCCATCGCACAACTGCCTTTTGTTCAATATGCTACACTTAACATCAAGCATGAAAACTGCACTAAGACTCTGCTGTTGTTCTGAAATTTAGAATGGTGAAGCTTCCAAGAGGATGGAGAATGATTGTTCTACTGGAGGACCATCTGGAGAAAGCACTTCATATCAGTTTAATGAAAGCATCTGGCTTTCTAGTGAGCAAACTAAGAATTATTTCTCACGAACTTCCAGTAATGGGGTTGTTCCTACTGAGTGGGGGAGGCCTAATGCACCACTTTGGGGTGGTAGGGTTGTTGGACGGCGGCAAGTTAGATGCATTAGGGGGGGCTCTTGTCTATCTACTGATGAATATAATGCTTTTATGAATATCTTTGAGAGGGGTTCTCTTCTCTACTGCAACATGTCATTTGATGCGCTGTTAAGCGTTCGAAAGCAACTTGAAGAATTTGGATTCCCTTGCAAAGCTGTCAATGATGGTCTTTGGCTACAGGTATGTACTCTAATTTCTGCCTTGTAGTACATTGTTCCTTTTATGACCGAAACTTTGATGCTTTGTTACTGCAGATGCTTCTGTGTCACAGAGTGCAAGCGATAGTTGCTGATACTTGCAGAAATTGTTGCCTTACTAGTAATTCTTGTGCTTGCAAGCAAGCGTATGTGAGCTCGCATACACACTACAGGCAGGAGCATGACCGGAGCAGTGCTTCTGGCACAGTTGGTAATATCTATCTTGCAGATGCCCAGGGTGATGGGAATGGTGTGCTTGGGCCTGTCCGTATTAACGTAAGAGGAGCAGTTGATGGACTTGCTGGTATTGGAAGAGGGAACTCAAATGTGCCTGGTGCAGCTTGGGCTCCTACACGTTATGTCTTCTCCCGTGTCCCTTATGGGCTCGGTTCAAGAAATGGTCAGCAATTTGCCAATGATGAATCAGAACCTAGAATTGACCGCAATGGAGATATTTCAGCAGATGGTTTGACTGCATTGGTTAATCTTAGCCAAGAAAACAATGCTGCCCATCAGCAGGCTGAAAGTATGTTTGAGACTGGCATGCAGACAAGACATCGCAGTGTTGCATCTGTTTCCACTCCAGGTGGTTCTTCTGTCCAGATGCAGGAGTCAAAGGAGCATGAACTTGGGTCAGATTGGGAAACTGCAGAGGACGCAACTATATCATTAGACATGAAAACACCACTTAGCCATTTTCCTCCTTTCCGCTTTGGGTAAGATTACTTTGTTTTGTATACTCCCTCCGTCCTGAAATGTAAGGCATTTTGGTTTGTCCTAAGTCAAACTGATCTAAGTTTGACCAAGTTTTTAGAAAAGAGTAATAATATTTTGAATATCAAATTAGAATAATTAGATCCATTATGAAATATATTTTCATAATTTACTTATTTGATGTGTTTAGATGTTAATATTCTTCTCTATAAATTTGGTCAAACTTAGACTGCTTTGACTTAGGACAAAGCAAAATGTCTTATATTTCAGGATGGAGGGAGTAGACAGTATTCCAGGAAAAACTTTTCATTTCCTGAATGTCAAGTAATATTTCCCAAGCCCTTTCAAAGTTTATTTCTAGATTACCAGTTGGGTTGTCGCCTTGTTGATAAATATGCCATGGCAGGATTAAGAAAAATAAAACAAAATATTACATAAAAAATGATAAGGCTAGCCCGCCATTGTTCTGGTATTTATACTTTATCATCGTAGGCAGTAATGACCTAGAATTGGATGTGCACATTGATTCCTTTCTGGCATGACTTGACCAGCTTATTGCTGCTCACAGGGTTGAGTTTGAGGATGTGCACAGGCTTGCTGATGGTCAGGTGAAACATTCGTCTGAAGTATTTTATGCAGGCTCTCTGTGGAAGGTTAGCTTTGTTGTCTTAAATCTATCCATCCTTCTATAATGGCCTAAATCCAGCTAAGTGGTATACTTATTTGCAGGTGAGTGTTCAGGCATTCAATGATGAGGATCCTCATGGGCGACGCACCCTTGGTATTCTTTTTATTACCATCTTCTCACATGCTTAACTCTTGCCTCTCATGACTGTCCAAATATAATAATGTCTTGTACCACTTTAACTGGCAATGCAGGACTTTTTCTCCACCGACGCAAGGCTGAGTTTTTAGACCCCTTGAGGAAGGTGAGTAATTTACTGAATTCACTTGTCAGTGGACATTATGGTTCACTTAACTGATCAACTTGTATTCCCTAGGCTCACATGTACGTCGACCCCCGGGAAAAAGTTACTGCTCGGTATCAGGTACTATCGTCTTTTCATCTATTCATCATTTGTTGCCGAGGTACTGTGCATATGGCCTAATTTGCCAATTTGTTTGCTGCTCGTAGCTCATCTGTCCATCAAAGAGAGAGGTCATGATATTCGGAAGCCTGAAGCAGGCCGGGACGCTGCTACCAAAAGCCCCAAAGGGCTGGGGTTGGCGCACTGCTATACTGTTTGATGAGCTTGCGGATCTTCTCCAGGGTGGCGCGCTGCGAATCGCTGCAGTAGTCCAGCTCGTCTAAAACAACAGTTGCACAAAACACCTTGCAAGGTTGGTGATATCACAGCAGTGTATGTAGTTGACACCTACAAAATAACTCTCCTCATATATATCTCGTCCAAATGCTGAGCTGCTTAATCATGTGCTCATGCCCTCGAAGTATGTAATAAGGGTTGTATAGTCGCTCGTGTTTGATGTATAGGTGAACCTTTAAGCTCTGGACTCAAATTGGGTCCATGTGGACTTATAGCAGCTGTTTGAGTTTTTCAAATGGAAAGTCATTGTCATGACACGGTCCTTTATTAGATGGATGTTATGCTGACCATTCACCATTGCAGTAATTTTACGGAGTGTAGCCAGTAGCACGAGTTCATGGGCAAAAAGAAAACCTAGAACAATTGAACGAGGGACATCCACTTCGCAAAATCTTATAAACATCTGGTATTGAGGTAAAGCTTTTTTTTTTCCTACGTCGTTTCTCTGGCCTTAAAATGACACTGTTTGTCAGAGCTACTGCACATGTTTGTTGCGGGCATAATCCTAAAAAAGGTAATGAAAAATTCATATTATATTTTTTAGTAGATGGGATGTCTGCTACTCCCTTGGGGGGAGGAAAAAGACACTGCTAAAGAGGTAAAGAGGTAAATTAGATCGATTGACAAAATCGTGGGAGTAAATTGAATAGGATTAATTTAGGAACCTATCGCAGTTTTTTAAAAAATACTCCTATATATTTTATATTGAGAGCGTTCTAAAATATCTCATGCACCACCAAGCAATCACGGCATTCCTGTAAAATTGCCACTTTTATGCACCTCCGCCCGGCTCCGGCCACCGCGGCTGCAGGAAATTTTGCATCGACACGTTAGGACTGCTGAATTGCTGGTTGAGGACCTGACACATTCAGGAGTTCGGATCACGGAAAGCTATTACGTTTTTTTTTAATATTTGTGCATAGGGCCATGCTCATGCTTCTGGATTAATGGAA